>NC_135660.1:68799696-69099696 GCF_964188315.1 Podarcis muralis | reverse complement strand
GGTGCTATTAATAACTCCTAGTGATTGTGTGAACTTTCCTCATTTGTGCCATTACAAATTTTGCTGGATCTTCTATACTCTTTCCAGCTAGTCTTCTTAACGTGCAACTTGGCAGAGAGCCCATGTCAATCTCTCCATTTTCAAATGCCTCCCTGGTTTTGGTTAATCACAGTTCTGATTTCAGTTCACATGCTACATTTTGAATGCTTCAGGAAGAATCTGCCTTAGAAATGCAGAGCATCACAATGGTGAATACCCCCAGCCCAAGGAGTCGCTGCACGAAATCCTTGCGATACCAGATGTCTTTACTCTGAAATAAGTCTTGTGCTTCCAGTAAATCTGCATTGAGGCTGCCCATCAGTTTTATTCCGAAACTCCACCTGATTAAGGCTTTGGACAATCAAAAGGAAATCAAATCACACATTGCAGACTGACAAGATTTTGGCAAGGATGTTAATATTGACCTAGCGGTCACTGACTTTCCCTAATCACCACCCACTTTTTTCTTCATCTGTTGGCTATGAAAAAGCTCTTTTGTAACACACATCAGCGGTATCCTTTGAAGCTCTGCAACAATCCAGACTATTTTTTCAAGAAACATTTTTGTCCCTATTAAGCCAACAAACGCTTTGGGAATTCGAAACTAACACCGGCCATGTTGCCATATTTGGTGGCCTCCAGTCCTGGGTTAATTCGTTGCCGCAGAGCTGCCAATACATGCCAGTCTGTCCACACTGGGAAATAAGGCCTGAGAACAATGGGTGATTTGCCTGCACTGCCAGAGAGTTGGAAGAGTCGCTGCAGTGCTCTCACATTGACTGTGCAGTAATAAACTAATTCTGCATGTCAAGCAGGCAGCAGTTCATAGGAATGCACTGTAAAATCACTTACGTGAATATTAAATGCTCAGCGAGCTTTGCCTGGGGTAAACAGCTGGGCAGTGGAGGTTTATGTAGTACAGGTGGAATGTAATTATATTAAACCAGCCTTCACCCATCTGCCACCTTCCAGATGTTTTGGCTGCAGCTTGCACCAGCCCCGGCCAGCACGGTAACAGGTTGGCAAAAGTCAGTCTAGACTATACACACAAGAAGGAATATTGGTACCATAAATGTACTGAGCCAGGGTGAGCTCAGAATGCCTTATATGACCATCAATTTCCCTTCTTCTATTTTTTACATTTATAAACGTGTGCAAAATGGTTTCTATACTGTGCTAGCCTCAATGAAGAGAGCTCTATATAGGCCTATCATCTACCACCACCTTCAAAACCTCCTCGCCTTTCAATAGTTTACCCATCCAAAGCAGCACTAGAGCTCCAAACAGCACTAAGTAGGAACAAGGAATAGCTCCTAAGGGTTGCCATGTCTCCTCTTTTTCCAGGACACGTCCTCTTTTTCAGGGGTAAAATTTCTGTCTGGGTGGATTTTTTAAACTTGCCAAAATATCTCTGGCTATACTTTCTGGACGAGACATAGGCATAACTGGTGGCTGAAGACTTGCTTTCCTCTTCTCTTCTCTTGCCAGACCCCTCTCAACAATATATCAAAGCTTCTATAGCCTACATATAATAGGGGTATTTAAAATAAGAGTCATCATAGAATCCTCTTTTTTGCTCTTCAAAATATGGCAACCCTCGTTCTCCCCCTCCCTTCACTGTTTGCAAATCAAAAAGGAGTGCACCCTAGAGTGGAGGGAGAGAGAGACCAGATCTCCCTTGATCTCTTTTAGGACCTCCACAGGACATCCATGAATGCGGGAAGATTCAGGAGACAAAAGAAAGCAGTACTTCACATCACATGCTTAAACTACAGAAGCTGCTTTCACAAGATGGCCACAAAAGAGGAATAGACAAATCAGGTAAGACTATCAATGGCTACTAACCATGGTGGTTATGTTCCACCTCCACTGTCCAAGGCAGCACACCTCTGAACACTGGCTGCTGGGTATCACAAATAGGGAGAGTTGCCATTACATTACCCTCACGCCCTGTTTGTAGACTTTCCAGAGGCATCTGGTTGGCCACTGTGAGAACAGAATGATGGACCAGATGTGCCTTGGCCTCAACATGGCTCTTTCTAGGTTTTCCTTACTACATCTGGACACTGTCTCCATTGACTAGTACAAATGTAAAAGGTAAAGGGACCCCTGACCATTAGGTCCAGTCGTGACCGACTCTGGGGTTGCGGTGCTCATCTCGCTTTATTGGCCAAGGGAGCCGGTGTACAGCTTCCGGGTCATGTGGCCAGCATGACTAATGGCGAACCAGAGCAGCGCACGGAAACGCCGTTTACCTTCCCACCGGAGCGGTACCTGTTTATCTATGCACTTTGTGCTTTTGAACTGCTAGGTTGGCAGGAGCAGGGACCGAGTAACAAGAGCTCACCCCGTTGCGGGGATTCGAACCGCCGACCTTCTGATCGGCAAGTCCTAGGCTCTGTGGTTTAACCCACAGCGCCACCCGCGTCCCGGTACAAATGACTTCTAAGTAAAAGTGCATAAGGATAGCGAGCAGTGTACTGATCTGGTTGAACACTTTCTGGGACCTGATGAAGTTTGATCCCACACTTGCTTACATGGAAGTAAGTTCCTTACTGATCTCAATGGGGTTTAAGCCCAAGTAAGTGTGCATATGATTTGTTGCCTCGACATTGCCTGCTCCTTTGCATTTCTGCAAGAAAGCATCAAGCAACCCTTTCTTATGACCTTTACATGGAATGCAGAGCGCAGGTTGCACGTTACACACTTGTCAGCTTCCTGGGATGACTGAAAAAACCGTCTAGACAATTGATTCTAATGATCTGCTCCCTACTGGGCAATCTATTTTTCCATGTTATAACGCTGCCTTTGAACAGATTAAGGTCACCGAACTGCAGGTGGCACAGGGCCTCTGCTAATGAGTGGACCAACGCAATGTTGGTCCTAAACCTAGAATCATACTTTTAGAAAACAGCACACACACACACACACACAACCTCTAACCTTTGCAATCACCAAAGTGTTCTTGTGAAGACCTGCCTCATTTGCACTGCCCTCTCCTGGGCTAGGAATAATAATTACTTCCAGGGAAAGGGCTCACACTGACCCCACTGTTCAAGCCACCCTGAGAAACGAAACCTTTTAAAAATTATGTATCTGCAAGAATGAATGGGAGTCTTGAGGTCATGGGCTTGTGTACACTTTTTGCTGTGCTGTCCAGGAAAGAAAATTCAGTACAGAGCTATGAACATGCATGGCTTTAAAAGAGGATTGGCAAAATTCACTGACAATCATTGGCCTCTAGTCTACGCCGGCTCCCTCAACCAATAAAGTGAAATGAGCATCGCAACCCCAGAGTCGGCCATGACTGGACCTAATGGTTAGGGGTCCCTTTACCTTTACCTTACTCTAAGTATGATGGAGTCTGGATTTGACACATTATCTTATAATTCTTATATAAGTCTACGGTCTTCAAATAAAAACATCTTGAAGGTCCCAGGCCACAGAGAAGTTAGGCTGGCCTCAACCAGAGCCAGGGCTTTTTCGGCTGTGGCTCCGATCTGGTGGAACACTCTGTCACAAGGGACTTGACACCTTTCCGCAGGGCCTGCAAGACAGAGCTGTTCCACCAGGCCTTTGGCCAGGGCACAGCCTGACTCCCTCCCTCGGCAATCTTCGCGGAGCTCTGGCCCAATGGTTGCCAGTGGCTTGAATTAATTAATTTTATAATGAATGATTTTAGAATGTTGTTTATGCTGTACTTTTGTACTGTTTTATTGTTGTTAGCTGCCCTGAGCCCGGCTAAGGCTGGGGAGGGCGGGATATAAATAAAATTTATTATTATTATTATTATTATTATTATTATTATTATTATTATTATTATATCTCCACTATTGGAACAGGCAACCTGCCTCTACATTAGTTTATGGGAATCGCAAGGAGTGAGAATTGTTATTGAACTCCATTTCTGCTTGTGAATTTCTTCACTGTGACAATAGGATGTTGGACTAGATGGGCCTTTGGTCTGAACCAGCAGGGGCTCTTCCTATGTCATTAGGCTCCCAAAAATCATATTTAAATGACACATCTTACAGTAGTTCTTTTTTTAAAGGGGGGGTTAAGCATTTTTAACTAGATATAGTGAAATTCTGATGTACTTTCAATTATTTTATTGGTCAAATGTTCATTTCAGTTTGTTTTTAGTTCTAGCATTTTTAATTGTATATCACAGGTTCTTTTTTTGCTGCTGCTGCAGAAAAAAGCAATTTTAAAACAAACAGGACAATGCACTAACAGTGTGATCCCCTGCGCAGCCTTCTCAGGAACAAGCATCACACAGCTCAATGAGGCCTACTCCCACATCACAAGGTCTATAGTGTCTATAGTTGAGTGTCCCAAACTTGGGTCTCCAGCTGCTGTTGGACTACAACTCCCATCATCCCTAGCTAGAAGGACCAGTGGTCTGGGATGATGGGAATTGTAGTCCAACAATAGCTGGCAACCCAAGTTTGGGAAACCCTGGTCTATAGCTTCTTCTACTGCATATGTCAATGGCAAAGGGAGAAAGCCTAAGAAGTCACCACACTGTCAACATAACAGAGCTTGTTCAGAAGACAAGCAACAACAGCAAATTGGGGGGGGGGGCTAAAAGTTGTTCTATTGTCTTATTTCTCCCTCCTTTTTGGAGGAGGGCTAAAGGTGCAGACATGGCTGCGAAATGTCCCAAAATGATCCCATACAGGAGCCTAATCCCCTTTATTTTCTCTTCTCCCAATGGGCCTGGCACCAGCCTTTTCAGCCAAGCACGTTTCTCCACTGGAATCTCATCAGCTGAGCAGCTCTGGAGTTGGGAGCCAGCCCCAAGCCAAAGAGAGACTGGCTTGGCAGAAGCTCCTGGCAGCCCCCAGCACGGGAGGCTAGTAGGCAATGCTTCAGCAGACCCTGCCAACCTCAGCACCTCCCTGCCAGCTATCTTGGTAAAGTTGGGTCTCAAATATTTTAGTTGGCTTGGAGGTGATGAGCATATGACTTAGCCTCTAGGCTAAGGCGGGTTTTCTCAACGTTACACAGCAAAATAAAAACCCTGAAGCGTTCATGTGTACACACATGAAGTCAAAGCCGGTCTAAATGTTCAGAAGCAGCATGTGGTACAGAACTGTATGTCTGATGCGTCTCCATATAAAAGGTTAGGGGGTGGGGGCAGTGGCGTAGCATGGGTTGCTAGTGCCTGGGGCTGCGCAAAGTAGGTGGGTGGGAGGTACACATGTGCATTCAACTGCCTAATAACGTCCATGTCACCCAGGAGATCACAGTCACTTTCTGGTTCGCATGGAGAGCCGTTTTCAATGGACCCCAGCGTCGGAAGTACAGTATGCAGCTGAATTGAGGAAGCACTGGATGTTGAAATTTTGTGCCCCTTGCAATTTTGCGCCCATGCCTTATTCTCTGGTTTACCAAATATCCAGCATCTGCATGGCCAGCAGATGGAAGTAAATATCTTCCCCACTCATTCAAGACAGGGTAGGTCTTATTTTGAATACACTGAGCTGTATTCAGCTACCCTGTTCTGCTAGCAGAAGCCAGCATGAGGGCTCCCCTGCTAACACAACAGGGCTTTCCTCCCTTGTGCACCCTGCAAAAAAATCCACTCTAGGGGCTTGTGAGAACCTCCCCCCCCCCTCCAGAGCAATGCGTGGAGGGAGAAGAAATGCTTGCACTGTAGGAACTACCTCCTTAGCATCACATTGAATTCCACCCAGTACGACCAAAAATTAAGCACAGTTAGTCTTTGTTATTTGGGATTACACGCTTGATAATCCGCCCCGCCCCCCACAGTTTCACCCACTCTATTACAAGTGTCTTTATTAGTCCATAGGCATAAGGGAAGGAAACTCTGCTTCCTGAAGTTTGCATCTTAGACAGCTTCCATTACTACCCTACTTTGCATAACTTTCACACTGTATGCCTCATTAATCCACCCCAACAACTAAACAGAACTTAATTTTAATGCTGGCATTCATTTTCAAATTGGATCCAGCTCTACATAAGTACATACTGAATCACAGGTCAGTGTGACCCTGCCAAGGAAACATCAGAATGTGGGCAGGTCAACTTTAGGTGGTAAACAGCTTTTGTGGTAAGCATTCCTATCCACACACACACACACACACACACACACACGCTGGCCCTGACCCTCCCTAAGAACCAGCAATTTTTATTTCAAGAATTGGCACCCCCAGGGCCAAAAAAAGACAACGTACAATGTACATATCACTGCTTTTCCTATGTGTTCATTGAATGATCTTTCAGCAGCTTCAGTATGTTTCATATTATAGAAATATTTCCCAGCCTCCTCCAGCACATTGCATTCTCCCTCTTTGACACCACAGCAGCAGCAAATTGTGGGACATTTCCTTCTTAACCAATTCCAACCGATCAGGACTCATGTGGCAAGTGAGATGTCACAGGGCTAGGAAACTGAACAAGGAAATGAGGCCAATGCTTTTCCACCTGCTACGCTGCAGTGGATCTTTGCCACTGTCCTTCCATTCCTGATAGGAGAGTCTTGCAAAATCTTGCAAAATTGGTGAACATTTCTGCGCTCTTCGTTGTCACTCCCCATTGCAGAAAGTGTTCCTGAAAACCAGAGTCCTAAGTTTTGGCACATCCCAAGAGCGAATAGGATTGAGTTAAAACAGCTACACATACTGAACATTGTGTAAGGCAGTTATTAAGCAACATCTGTACCAGCTGCAGACACAGCAATGTTTGTAAAGGGCCGTGTGGAAGTTAACTGCAACCTCCTATCCCCATCCATTAATCAAACTGCAACAAGTTCCCATTACACCGTAAATGGAATAATGACTGGTGTGCACTTTTCACTTACAATGAGAGTATTCTAAAAAAGCAAAAAGACCTCAGAGCGGCCCATTCAATTCCTGCCAGGGAAGTTGGGCACTTAACATTTTGTAAGTATGCCCATTTTAAAGAACGCTAGCTTTATTTGCATGTTTTGCCAGCTTGTGCACAAATGAAAACAAGAAGAAACGAGGTCGGGAGACTCAACAGTATTCCTTCAGAGTGTTTCTCCAAGCTCAATCCAACACCAGGAATTCAGAAAGGTACGTAGGAAGTTGCCATATAGAGTAAGACTAATGGTTCGTCTCTACACTTTCTGGGTCTCAGACGTGAATCTTTCTCAACTCCACCTGGAAATACTAGGGATTGAACTCAGGATCTTTTGTGTACAAAACATGCATTCTGGCACCAAGCCATGGTCCCCTCCCAGTTCTTATTTCCATCCTCCCGTCACCAGGGATGTCAGAATTCCAACAAAAATGGAAAAGTAAGCAGAGATTGTTGCAGTTCACACATTTCTCTGTGGTCAGGACTGAAAATCAGTCCAGTGAATAAAATCTGTATTCATTTATGTAGCTGCTGTTGTTTTTCAGTCTGCAAATGATACATATTATAATTATAGTTGTTGTTTTACACTGTTTTGCCATTTTCTTTACACTAAATGTTATGTAGGAAATGTAAATAGTCACATTACTTATGCAACTTATGTGCAGCTAGATAAACAAGGTAGTCTTTGGCAGAAAATAAACTATGATGGAAAACAAAAGAATGCTGACTGCGATGAATACAAGTTGAAACAAAATAATAGAATCATAAAGTGGGAAGGAACACCAAGAGTCATCTACTTCCACCCTCTGCAATGCAGGAATCTCAACTAAAGCATCCATGACATAGAACCATAGCCTTCCTAGATACCTGCCCATGACACTAGATGGTCAAATGATAAATTGCCATTTCAGAAGCTTTCATCAGAAGTTAGAAGTGTTAAGATGATGCAGTGATCAGGATCACAGGACACTCCATGCACTCAGTAACAATGCTACCAGAGTTCAAAAATATCCAGTTTTGAATACAAGTTCCTTTTGCCCCAGAAAATAGTTTTCTGCTCATAAATTATGAACATTAATGCTCATGTGCCCATTTTTGTGCCTCCATGGTCTACTTTCCTCTGAATTTAAGGGCTGTCACTAAAGTTGGTTAGGAAGGAGAAGATTTCCCCAATTCTGTCCCTCCTCTTTCCTTCCACCTGAATGTGTAGCTAAGAGAACATCTAAAACCAATTCTGGAATTTCACTTGTTCCACCCTGTTTGCACAGTCCCCTGTCACCACAGTGCACAATGTTTCGATGAAACATTGCAAAACAAGAAATCGTATGATTGTCTGAAAAAAATATTGTGTGGTTTTCCACTGGTGCATACACAAACTTCTGCACAATGGTAAAAACACCACACAAAAAGAATCTTGGAGCAATTACACATACCATCACTTAAAGATTGATAAAAAGCACTGTGCATCAGTTAAGTATTGCAGGGGGGACACAAAGAAACTCAAGGAACTAAAAGCTGCCACATATTGCACAAGCATCCTACCGTGTTCAAAATACATATTCATTCATTCATTCATTCATTCAAGGAAAAAGTGGGAATTCCAAGTGTGCTGGTTTTTCCTTAGAAGCAAGACTGGGTGACTCAGAAAATTCCAGAGGATATTTGGATGAGAAATTCAGAAGCATCCCCAGCATTTGTTGATTTCTGAAACAAAGAGTTCAACTTTGAGTATGCAGTTAAAAAAAATAATACCCTAATTTGTGACCTGAGCAATCAGTTTGGCTTGGAATTTCCTTGTTAGGAAAAAAGAATAATGCATGCACCACAAGGGCAGGCACACACATGCGACCTCTCACAAAAGCCAAATTGGCTGTTACAAAAAACTCTTAAGTCTGACAATTTGAAAGACACAAAACAAAACCCTTGCATCATGAACAGCAGACCAATGAACCGATTTAAAAGTTAACCTAACAAGGCAATCAATGTAAAAATATTGGCATGTGCCTTCCAGTTTGGTCTGCTGGTGCAGGTGACCTACAATAACCAATCATGCAGAGGGGGAAAGTCACCAGTATATAGCAGCCTGGTGGATTTTGAAATCCCAGCCTTTGCCTAGGCAATGTTTTGCCATTCCCCAACAACACTGAGAGGGCATGCATAGATCAGGAAAAAGTTGTGCATGTATAATTTTGTGGGGGGTTTAAAAAAGAAAAGATCCAAGTGTTTGCCAATGCTGATCATAAATTGCCAGATCATTTCTAACGGAAGCTGAGGAGACTTTGCCTATCTCTAGCACAAGGGGGTGGGGTAGGAATCAAAAGCCCTCTTCTGTGCCAATACCATCTACAATGGAACCAACACCAGAAGCAAAGCATGAAGTCACTTAGAGTCAGAAATCTCTTTAGAGGTGCCGATGAAGCCATGTGCAATCTGAAAAGTGCTCACAAGCACTTGCACTATTCCAGTGGATCTCAGGGCGCAACGTTCCACATGGCCAACTATTATGCCACTGAAGTGATTATGCCTGTTTCTGGAGGTTCTCAATTGCCAGTGTGTTTTGGACGCAGTCCCAAAATAGAAGGTGACAACAAGGACCAGTGCAGCCTGTGATGCTCTCCAGGCTGTCTGAGCTCACTTTTCACTTGCCCTTCTAGTATACTTTGCATGTGGGCCATTAAAAAGTCAATACTGCACTCTTTTTCTTTTGTTCCCCCCTCCTATCCTTAGGGAAGGAAATAAATCAAAAGCCTTTATGTTTGTAGTCTTATCGACACCAACGTTTCCCTTGTCAATCCCAAGGGAACGAGAGATTTAGTCCTTCAAATACTGTAGATACTATCACTTGAGAGCCCAGTTCCTTTCATCTTTCTCATTTGAACAACACGGCTCTCATTTAGAAGTTTTTTTAAGCCAATATGTGACACAGAAAAGTTGCTGTGACTGAGGATACTTTGGGAATACAACTCAGTGATTCGTATAATTTGAAGCAGCTATCTAAGACGCTCAACAAGACAGGCATTGCCAGAATGAACTCAATTTTGTAACAGAAAGAGGCGGCACACACGGCTGCTTCATTTGGAAAACGTTAAAATAAACTTACCCAAACAAAACGGAGAGGTTTTATGGAATGAAATAACTGAATGGGTGGACGGGGGTGTTTCAAACCTCCATTGATAGTCTGTTTTGATACAGGACAGTGGAATCCACCAAGCTGGAAACGTGCCAGTCGTTTAATGAAAAGTCAGACAGTTTGGCACAGACATTACACATTGTGCCATGGATAAAATTACTGCCCTCTCTAGTGTTTCCTCAATAAATCAATAGGAGGGGAGGTAAAGAGGACGACACGCCAAACAGGACAGGAAATGCTGACAGTGAAATACGAGAAAACTGATAAAAACTGCTACTTGGAGATCATAAGGCAAGGAATCTCAGCTGCAAAAGAACAGTCTGCTGCAACTAATATTTCACTGAGATTTAAAAAGATCTGGAAGGGCACCAGCGAAGAAGAGAGGCAATTTCAGTCAGAGAGAGATCATTTATATTAAGCACTGCAAAAAAAATACCATAGCAGTTTGCAACAAAAATTATCAAACGGCAGCAGACTCTGCCTGCAAATAAACCCACCCATCTGTGAAAGCCTGTAAAAATAAAAGTTTTCAGCATCAGACATAATGCATACAATGTTGGAGCCTGTCTAACTGCAGTGGGCAGCATGATCCACTGAGCAGGGGGCACTTCAGTGAAGGGCCTAGTCCAAATCACTACAGAATGAATCTCTGGTATAAGTGGCCCAGCAAAGACAGTCCCCCACAGACAACTACAGGGAGGACAGGGAGATACATAGGGATATCCTGGTACCCAGTTTTTTAGGGCTTTATGTGCTTACAGAGAAACCTTAAATCTGGCCGGCTGGCATATTAGGAACTGGCAATAGTTTCCTCAGCACCAGCCCTACATGCTGACAGAAGGCAAAGCTGGCGACAAATTGGCTAAAAAAGGTAAAGGACCCCTGACAGTCACCATAAGTCCAGTCACGAACAACTCTGGGGTTGCAGCGCTCATCTCGCTTTACAGGCTGAGGAGCCTGCATTTCTCCGCAGAGTTTTTTTCCGGGTTATGTGGCCAGCATGACTAAGCCGCTTCTGGCGAAACCAGAGCAGCACACTGTTTACCTTCCTGCCAAAGTGGTACCTATTTATCTACTTGCACTTTTTTGCATGCTTTCGAACTGCTAGGTTGGCAGGAGCAGGGACTGAGAAACGGGAGCTCACCCCGTCACGGGGATTCGAACCACCGACCTTCTGATCGGCAAGCCCAAGAGGCTCAGTGGTTTAGACCACAGCGCCACCCGCCTCCCTCACAAATTGGCTACAGCCCAATAAGTGAGTTCCTCAGAATACTTTCTATGTCCCAGTGGTGAGGGACTGATGAGCCTCTCTCCCACCAGCAGATGGAAGAAAAATCAAACCTTCTTGGATGAAATTGCTAGGGTAGTGTGGTGATTAAGAACATGGGGCTGAAATCACTTGATTTGGTTAATGTACCCGATTCAGTTAATGCATATTATTACTGCTCACAAGTTATGCTTCCCCCACTTTAAATGTCACTACACTCCTTCCAGGGGACGCGGGATTGCGCTGTGGGTAAAACCTCAGTGCCTAGGACTTGCCGATCATATGGTCAGCGGTTCGAATCCCCGCGGCGGGGTGAGCTCCCGCCGTTCGGTCCCAGCTCCTGCCCACCTAGCAGTTCAAAAGCACCCTTAAGTGCAAGTAGATAAATAGGTACCGCTTTATAGCGGGAAGGTAAACGGTGTTTCCGTGCACTGCACTGGTGCTGGCTCGCCAGAGCAGCTTCGTCACGCTGGCCACGTGACCCGGAAGTGTCTTCGGACAGCGCTGGCTCCCGGCCTCTTAAGCGAGATGAGCACGCAACCCCAGAGTCGGTCACTACTGGCCCGTACAGGCAGGGGTACCTTTACCTTTACACTCCTTCCAGTTAGTCTAGATAGAACATTGTTATTTATCAGAAATATTTATGAACTCTAAGCTTCGTAATACCACCACAGAGGTATACAAAAAACAAAACAAAAAAGTTTTAAGCAAGTAAAAACAGGTAAAACAGTTCTCGAAGGATATCAGTTTACTGCCCACAAATAAACTCCTCCTTCTGGAAACGTCTGGGAAAACAAAACAAAAAAACCTTTTCCTGCATCTGACAAAATATATAGAATGTGGGAGCCTGTTTAACGTCAGTCACAGGCATCTCAAGGTACAAATGGGAAAGTCAAACCCTGGAGAATTCTTGTACTGAGCTCAATTGTCTGACTTAGTTCCCCCTTTAAAATATGGCTACAATTCTAAACATTTAACAAGAATGCTATTCCCCACGCCGTCCCCCCAAATACCACTTGCTTAGGCTATAGGAAATCACCATCTTTCCTTTCTGCAAATCATGGGGCAGGGGGGAGAGAACTCAGCAGACATCTGGACACTGAAATGAAATATAGGGGCCGCAAGGGAAATTTAGGGCTCTGGCCAGATGAAGACTCCTGGGCATCTCCTTAGTTTGCTTACTCACTTGCCTAGAAAATGACAAGCAGCTGGCTGAGGGGCATATGAGCTACAGCTGTAGTGCTGTTTGCAAAATGATACAAGACTTAGTTTTTCAACTCCATGGTAATTAGAACTTCTAATTTCCTAAACCACTTTGGAAAATCGGATCCCATGTTCATAATTACACAGTTGAGAAGGACAAAAGCATTCTGATGTAAGGGACTAAAAGCATCTGGAGGTATTCATTCCTACATATCCTGCAATTATTGTTGGTTTTTCACCTGATCTTTTATCTTCAAAGAGACACTGCTCTGTATTTTTACTTATTAAACATGCCGTGTCCCTGCAGGCCCAGGGTGAGTAAAACTAATTGGCAGGTTTAGGAAAGTCCACAGCAAACCAAGTCTGTATCTAGAGCCTTGCTAGGCATGGATGAGTCCACCAACGTCAGTTTCTCTTACGTTTCTCATTGCTCCAGTCTTACCTTCAACTTGTCTTGTCTCCACCCTCTTGTGTGGGTGAAAACGGTAGAATCATAGAATCATAGAGTTGGAATAGACCACAAGGGCCATCGAGTCCAACCCCCTGCCAAGCACTAAAACACTTGGCTAGTGAGGTGAAAAAGAAGGGGCAGGGCTGTGGTAAAGATGTGCCAACTTCAAGGCCTTTGAATTTGGGCTTAATCCTTGGAATTATTCTGCAGAAACAGAAATGACCTGCAGAAATATTACACAGGGGGCAACTATTTTTTGTGCATGACTGCTGGCGTTTGGGTCCT
Organism: Podarcis muralis; assembly: GCF_964188315.1. Lineage (NCBI taxonomy): Eukaryota > Metazoa > Chordata > Lepidosauria > Squamata > Lacertidae > Podarcis > Podarcis muralis. The sequence continues at coordinate 69,086,475 of NC_135660.1, read as the reverse complement.
TTTGGACCGAGAAGAGAGGCGTAACTGGGGGGCAGAATGGGGTGGGGTATAAGGAGGGCAGGGCAGATTTATGTGTGCTCTGCTGACATGAACTGAGGCCAGGAACGGAACCCCACGCAAAATGGTCACCACCTGTATGTACCAGAACTCACAACCCTCTTCATTGTAAACTGACCCATGCATTGGGATATAACTTCATCAATTCTCCCATAGCTAGCTTGGACAGGTGTTTCTATCACCGAGACATTCAACTATGCCATCTCAGCTTTCAGAGGGGCAATATTATCAGATCCCTAAGTATAGCCTAACACCTAGTGCACATAGGAATAACCTTAATACTCCACTTTATCTGTATTGCTCGTTATATTCTGATGCAACAAAACTCACATTGGGACTAGCAGAATATTGAGGGGGGATGTCTCATTTCCCCCCTTCTCTGAAAACAAAAATAATAACAATAAATGGTTAAATGTAAGGAGTACTGGGCTGTAGAGAGGACCTACAGGGAAGAGCCTTACTACAAGAACCGGGGCAAAAAATAATAATACATCAATTTCCAGTTCAAATCCAAGAAGGTATTTGGCATGCAGAACCGAGCCTCTGTACCCACTCTTTTGAATTGCCAGTAAGTATGGCACATAAGGCTTCTGTCTAACTTGAAATCAGCGATGACAAAGATGCAGCTAACAAATAAATACCTTCAAAATTCTCATATATTTGGAAATGTGCATAACATAGGATATTGTTACCAAAACCACAGGACTTGGTACATTGCACAGTGTGCTTGGTACGCTTTAAGACCTCCGCAGATGTTCAGTCAAACGTGCAATGTTAGGATGGCACTGACTTGACCAACCCTGCATCTGTTTGTTCAGCATCAAACGTGCACAGAGACCAGCCAATTTTGTAGTATACAGACACTTCAAACTAGGGCTTCCTGGGCTGTACGCCTACTGGTCTCATCTGTGACACTCGGTGTACAGGCACTGGGTGGACCTGATAGTAGTAGCCCAGGAAGGGGACAAGGCAAGCCTTCAGAACCCTAACATTCACTCTGTGTGTGTGTGTGTGTGTGTGTGTGTGTGTGTGTTTCAGTACAGAAGAAAATGGCATAGATGGCAACAGACCATTAAACACTTGAATATATTCTCTAAAAAAAAACTTTGTTTAACATAAAAGCTGAAACTTTCAGGATGCTGAATTATGTACCGAATACAGAATTCTGCACCTGTGTGATGCATTTCCAAAGCTCCAGAATACATTTGAAACTAGCTCTAAGAGTGCAAGTGAAATTTAGAGTTGTTTTACTCCAGGCTTCCTCAACCTCGGCCCTCCAGATGTTTTATGAGACTACAATTCCCATCATCCCTGACCACTGGTCCTGCTAGCTAGGGATCATGGGAGTTGTAGGCCAAAAACATCTAGAGGGCCGAGGTTGAGGAAGCCTGTTTTACTCCCAACAGCAGCAGCCCCTGCCCCATGGCAAACTAAGCTGGAAACTGAGAGTAGATTCAAGAAGTGTTTGTGATATGGTACCCAGGGTCAGAAGTTGAATGAAGAAGGTCCCACAAGCCATGAGGCCAATCAGGTCTTTGAAACCTTGCCAGACTTAAATTTTTAGGATTCTGCAGGTGACTTGGAAGCATTTTCCAAAGTCTGAAATTCAACACAGAATCTTTGAAGTCATCATTGCCTGCAGGTGTCGCAACTGGTCCAGCAGTGGTTCATGCAGGCTACCATTCTCTTTAAAACAGCAGCTAGGCTGATGCTCAGAGGAATAACCTAAAGCTGGCAGCATGTGGCTCCCTGAGATTTATCTATCAAGACCAATAGTTGCAGGTGAACCTATCCTATCCATTCTGCAAGACACTCTAGTTGGCAGAGTTACCTATCAACCAAAAATAAAGTCCAGCCTGGCTAGTAGCAAATATTTTGCGCTGCGTAAGAGCCAGAAGTCTGATAAAACGAACAACAGTTCTTGAGTAAAGCTCTTTTGTGAAAAGTAGTGTTTTCCCTGAGCCCCACTAAGGCACAAGACTAGTGAGATAGCTCCATCGTGCTCTATTTCACCCACTGCTGCATGAGAAACTGACTGTTGTGTTCTTACTTTGTATCCTGCCAGCACAGGGGCTGATGAAAAGCAGGGCTGCTGAAGATCAAAAGGAAAACATCGTGATGTCAGCAGAACAATGGGAATTTCCTTCACAGCCACTTACCTGCTGGTACTCCCCTACCCTGCCAGACCTTCAGCCAGGAAACAGAAATTTTTGAAATCTGAAGTTGGCAACTTTATCCCCCAATATCCGTAACAAATATAAGGTGAATTCCAGAATACACACTCATAGCAAAAAATTATTTGCAAGGCTCAGAGGGGCTTAAGTAACAAGGCAAGGACAGTCCTATGGCTGGGAAAACAGGAGAGAGAAAGGGGTTCATCTCTTCTGCGGACAAGAAGAAGAAGAAGAAGACTCAATCCGCTTTTGCTTACCAGTCCATCACAATTACTGATGGCCACTGTGGCACCTGGCATCCCCGAGACTCCTCCTGTAAAAGCACAGTCCTGTTGCAGCGGTTCCCGAAAGACTTCCCGGAAGTCCTCTTGCCACTCAGTCAATGCGCCAGGTGACACCAGCCGCCGGTTGGGCTTCAGGCGAAGATGCAGCTCCTTTCCAAAAACAGTAACATTGAAGTAGTACAAGCGATTCCCAGGCACGCCTTGGTTCAGAAAGGAGGTGCTGCGGGCAACCCTGCGCCGGCCTGGGTGAGGTGGAGGAGCGGGAGGGTGGGTGGCTTTGCCCCTCCTTGCTGCCACTGAGCCAGACACCACGTGCGAGAGGAACCGTCCCTGGCAATCTGCACTGAAGGGCACAATCACACCATATTCACTTAGCTTTCCAGACAGGAGCAGCTCTAGTGGAAATAAATACAGATAGACATACTTCAATACATTCAAAGCAGAGCGGGGCAGGGAAACCCCTTTTTCGTAAGCGTGTGTTTGAAAAGCCTTTGCTCCTCTCAAGATATGCACACCTGCGGCTCCAGCCTCACGGGCTTAGTCCTGCAGTTAGCCATTCATTGGCCCATGGCAAGTCACACTACTTTCCAAGTGAGCCACCTGAAGGAACTATCACACAAGGCATCCAGTAACAGCACAAAGGCAGAGCTGTATGAAGTCTGGACAAATGTATACATAAAAATTCTACAACCAAAAAGACGAATTCTGGCACCCGAATAAATTAATGCACATAAGACACATTTGCAAAACCTATTTCATTGTTTTAAATTTATTCTGCAATTTCAAGTGTTTTGCATAACTTATGCTGGTTTTGCTAACCATGTGGGTGGATCAAGGAACTATGCAGGGCACTGAAGTCTTCTCCTGCCCAGTTCCACCATCACACCAGACACAAGTTCCAGGAGGCATGCTTTTTTAAAATCTAAACTTACAAGTGTGTTTTCACCAATCCAAAGGGTTAGAAATTTGTTTATAACACACACACAAAGGGGCTGTAGCAAACGAAGTTTGACTCAAGAGTAGCCCCACTGAAATTCAGGGGCCAACGTTTGTCACGTCCGTTAATTTCAGTGTGCCTACTCAAAGTTTGACTACACTCCCCTATAAGAAACTCCTTTTATAAATTAAAGCTGAGAATCTCAGGAAATTCAGGTCTGTTCCTCATAAGTGCTTTATGCACTCTCCCCCGTGCTCATGTGGAACTGCGGAACACAAACAGAATAGACACATATCTGGGTGGGCTACTACATAATTGTGTTGGCCTGCAAAGGTTTGTAGAGACACTTTACTTTTTACCTCGATCCATCCTTCACCCAGTTTTTTAATAGTGGTTCTTAAATTTAACTACAAACCTTCAAACTTTTGTTTCAGAGTAAGCCAAAAGAATGATGGCTGCAAACATTGATATTTCTGGAGAGGGGCAGTTCTGTTAAGTGGGAAGCTATTGCTCTTCTTCCTCCACCTGCAAAACCTTTATGATTTCCCCCTCATAAACTGTAGCTCACAAAGCGTCATCTGGGCATGTTCAACACAGCAGAAGAAATTCACACTGACACGCCCTTATGCTTCTTGCATGCCCAGCTAACACCAAGCATCCAAAGTATTCATTGTGCAGTTTCCATGTCACACTGTTCCTCTAAAGTAGAGAATCCCGCTGAACTTAAAAAAAAAAGTGTGTCAGCATTGTAACATACTTTGGCAAAGCTTGCAAAAGAATCCCATGTGTTAGCTCTGTATTCCAATTCCTCATCAGAGCTTAAACAACACTGTTTTAGCTACTGCATCAATTGTCAAAATGAAGCTTTTAAAAATGCACTGTGGAGGTGAACAGCATTGCCATCTTAAAAAAAACAAGAATCTCTGGAGTGATGCACTCCTATTCCTGCAAACTGTTTTGCCTTACTGGCTGCCCATCTCTGCACCCTTCAAATGCAGCAAAGGTTTTAAAATGGAACCTGTTTGAAAATACTTGGGCAGCAAGGTAAATGGAAAGAACTCTCAGCCTACCCGTCAAATGTCATCAGTCCAGCTGAAATCCATGAACCTGCCTTTGGAGGAAATATGCTTAGGTTCAGAGGTATAAAGCTAATTTGGAAAACCTGACTCATAGAGCCAAAACACAGTGATAAGTTTAATTCTGTGTTTAGGGCTTGCCATTTGTTTCAGGGCTCCATCCCAACTTAATAAGGAACAGGGGTGGGGGCTGTGAGTTTTTAATTGCCGTTCTCCCTGTCCTGAAAAGAAAACATGTCACTGGTAATATGGGAAATGCTGGATCTCCCCTTCCATTTTTTTTAAAAAAATGTTTTTATTAAAGAGTTTTGGGGGTTGTTGGTTTTGTTTTGTTGTAAGAAACAAAATCTTTAAAAGCCAGGAGTGGGGAAATCAGAGGCACCTGAAAATGGCTCCCAAAATCTGCCTTTCTTATCCTGTCCTAAGCAGGATTAGCCGATAGAGATCTCGAATGTCTAAGAGTCAACATCAAAGAGTAGTTTTTGTTTGGATTCCCCCCCCCCCCGCCCCCGGCCCACCTCTAAGGTACAGTCAGGGGCCTGCAGGGTACAGGGCAACGGGTGCCTGGAAATGTGAAACCTCGGTGTTTGGCAGCATTTGGTGCAACACTTTGGTACTTGATCAGATGGACGACAGATGACCGGCCAAAAACAAAACAAAGCGCCGAACTGCACTTCCGCGCGATAACCAAACCAGCATTTCCATCTCTCTCGGGCCACTCGGTCAGGCTGGCAAGAAGACGCATTTGCATTCATTCCAGTGGAACTTGCTTGCCGGTGAGGATACAGAGACTGGGCGGTGGGAATCCTTCCACGTTTTGCTAGTTAGAAAGCCCTGAATCCAGCGAGCCTTGCAGCGCTGCTGGATCGCGGACCGAGAGCGCGCCTCCCGGACCCTGCCTCCCGCTTCTTCCAGCCGAGGCCAGTCACCAGATGCCCACCCAGGAAGCCCGCAAGCAGCGGGTCGCGAGCAAGGCGCCCAGAGAGATGCAAAGGCGCGCGAGGCGGGGCGGGCAGGTTGACCCGCTTCCCTCCCCCCCCTCCCCTTCCCCGCGCCGCGCGCCCCTTCCTACCTTGGGCTCTCGCTCCCCTGCCCGCGGCCAGCCAGCAGCTGAGCGGCACCAAGCAAGACAGCATCGCATAGAGAGGCGGGTAATCCATTTGCGGACGCTCGCCCGGCGCGCCACCCGGGGACTCCAGCGCCCGGCCAGCCCCACACAGCCGGGAGCTGGTGAGGAGAACGAGGAGGACGGAAAGCTGCTCCTTCGGGTCGCCTGAGGGGCTGCTGCTGCCGGGGAAGCCGCGCGCTCCCAGCCCGGCGCCCTCTCCCTGCTCCTACCTGCCTGCCGCCGCCGCCTCCTGCTGGCCCGAGAAGGGCGCTCTGTCAGCGGGCGAGGGCAGGCGCCGCTCCTCCTCCAGCCGGCCCCGTCTTCGCGCTGCGCCCGGCCCGGGACGAGTGCCCTCCATGCACTGCGACGGGGCAAGGCGCGCAAGCCAGCGGCCGACGGAGCGGAGGAGGCGCTTCCCGCTCTCGAGGCGGCTGCCAGCTGAGGAGAGCCGAGCCCGCGGGGGGGGAGGGCCGTGACGACGGCGACGCCTCTGAGTGACAGGCGGGCCGCCGGCTGGAATGGGATACAAAGGGGAGGGGGCTGCACACAGCCCGCTCGCCGCCGCCGCCGCCGCCGCCTCCTCTCCCGCGGGAGGCACTCGCAGAGTGGAGAGAGAGGACTTTCCATTGCACGTGGCGCTTCCAGCGCTGCGCCACTTGCCATTGGTCGGCCCCGAAGCCAAGCCCCGCCCCCCACTTTCGGCGAGGGTCGTCCCACTCCCGCCTCAAGGGCTTTTGCCGATGGCACCCGAGAGAGGCGCAGCGCGCGCGCACGTCGCCGCGCAGCCAGGGCGCGATACGCGCTTGCCCGTCTCCTAGCAGACTGGCGTGGCGAGGTCCCCACCTGCCCGCCTCGGAGGTTTGAAGCTGCTGCCTTGGTCCAAGCCAAGCTGGTTGCAGCCCCTCAGAAATGGGATCGGTCACCGTTTTCGTAAACGGGCAGGGCGTTCCAAAGTTTCTGCCAGCCTGGGGATGCTAGGACTTCCTGCAAAAGTTACCGAAGCCCTTTCAAGAGGGAGGGTGTTGCAGATTCTACGTCTCTGAGTTCCTCCAGCGCGTTTCTGTACATGTACTACTCAGAAATAAGCACCGTTGAGTCCCAGGAAATGATTTGTTCATGGCAGTTTCTGCTTCTAAAAAATCCATCAGGTGGCTTAAAATATAACAAACCTTTGGTGGTGGTGGTGTTTTTTTTTTAAAAAGCCAATATGAGTCCACATAGGGTAGCGTCAGAAGTAATCGCTCTTCACAATTGCTGGATCACTGCAGTCTGCTCTCCCTCTAGGATGCAAAGTATTTGGTGTTAGAATTCTCCTTGGGCTCATCCCCATCATGGCTAAAATGGTTGGTAGCCATCTCAAACTTAATGGCCTTTTGAGCGATGTATACACAGTGGTACCTCAGGTTACATACGCTTCAGGTTACAGACTCCGCTAACCCAGAAATATTACCTCAAGTTAAGAACTTTGATTTAGGATGAGAACAGAAATCATGCTCCGGCGACACAGCGGCAGTGGGGAGGCCCCATTAGCTAAAGTGGTGCTTCAGGTTAAGAACAGTTTCAGGTTAAGAACGGACCTCCGGAACGAATTAAGTACTTAACCCGAGGTACCACTGTATGTCTAATACTCAAGTGGCGGTCAGGGGTGTCAGGATCTGACACATTGAGCGGACGAGACCAATAGCGGGTCTGGTATGGAATGGGGGTGGGTTCGGTAACCCTGCTGGACGATCTTTGCTTAGAGATGGACAGATGGAATGTTATTTCTGCTGCTCTTGCTGTACTTCTAACCAACGTCTGGCACTGTGGGTCACAAAACACTCTTAAACAGTTTAGAACATCCAGTTGTTGGTGCTTAGATCACAGCATGCACAGAATCTTGGAAAGGCCATCTTAATCTAATTCGCTGCTGATGCAGGAAACCCAGCGCTAAAGCATCCCTAGCATCCAGTCTTGCATGCCTCCTGCTGAAAACAGCAGCCCTGCCTCTAGCTCTCACCCTTCTAATAGGTCTGTGCTGTGATATCAGGCGTGTGACACTCAGCATTGCACACACAGCAGCCTGCAGCAGCCATTGCCAATGGTGTTCACAGGCAGGAAAACGCATATCCTTACGACATCAGAAGAGATGGAATCCCTACTGGACATTGCAGAAGGGAAGCTTAAAAGCACACAGTTGCCATTTTCAGCAGCTTCTAGTCCAGATCGAGATTCTGAAAATGTATCCTGACTTCTGCTTCCCTGCCATTTATTTTCAGTTTGAAACACGTGAGAACAAAGGGAGTGACAGCACCCAAAAAAGACCAGTGGCTTTTCATTTGCAGGAAACTCACCCTTCCGAAGGCTGCGCTGAACTTCCTATGACTTGGGAAAGAGGGATCAAAACACTTCTCTAAACTTGCCCTGGAGCATCATTGGCTTCCACAATGAACCCCTGATTTATTTATTTTTAAAAGAAACTTCCTCAAAAATCTTTTAAACATTCTTTTTCTTTTATATGATGAAATCAATCTGCTGCCAAAAAAAATAAACAAATGCATGCACACACAAAATTCTGCATACGATATGGAAAGAGGCACTTTGTTGTACTTATATGTTACAGCGTATCTCAAGGTGCTAACCAGGCTTGTGAAACTAGTTAAGGTTGCAATCGTCTGCATGCACATGAACTTGAGAATTTCAAGAGGCTGGAGTCCCAAGCTTACTTACTAGGGGAAGAACCCCACCAAACTCAACAGGCCTTCCTATACAACACCAACTTAAGTGTTACATGCAGGGATTTTTTTTTGTATTGAATCCTACTGGAATCTTTTGCATATGCCAATAATGCTTTGAGAATCTGAAGTCAGCTCAGCATTGTGCTGTAGTGCACATGCATGTTCGGTTGGGCTGCATCTTGGCTTCCTGCATTTTGCCCTCTCCCTGTGTGTTTGGATAGTTGCAAGGAAGGGAAATCCCCTCCCCTCTGCCTCAGTATGACAGAGATCTTCATTTTCATGTACAATACCGTGATGAGACTTTACAGCATCTGTTCTGCATGATAAGAATCACGAGCAGTAAAGCACAACCGCCATATGATCTTAAGTGCAAACAGCTGTCTGCACAGGAATCTCCAGGGGGGTCCCTGAAATCACAGCAGGAATCTCACAGCGATTACTGAAACAAACACTAAAAAGGGGGGGGGGTGCAGAGTGATATGGAACCCGGATGATCTGACATAAGGCTCATTGAGCACTCTAAATATCTGACCCACCCACAGGGCATCTGTCCTTCAAAACTGAAGACTTTTAAGTGGCTGAGGTACTTCCACAAGGCCTGGAGAGATGAAATTCTGTACACATCTTGTTCCAGACCACCTAGAAAGCTACAGAGCAACAGTGTTACTAACCAACATGGCAACAACCAAATGCTACCCAGTTGGCTTTGACCTGCGGCAGGGCCTTCTTGGTGGTGTTTCCCTGTTTACAGAATGCCCTCCCTGGTGAGGTGTGTCTGTCTTTCTCAATACTATAGTTGAGGATGAAATTTTTAAACGTTCCTCTTCAGCCAGGCTTTAGGTGGCTGAAAGATGCCGTTCCTGGCAAGACTGAGATTGTTTCCTCTTGTGCCAGCAGAGAGGAAACAGAAACACACAGGGGCTTGTTGCCTTCCACACACTTGGATCAGTCTGGAGAGAATTTCCAGGCGTGTCCCGGAATGTGAATCTTTGTCTGCAGAACACAGACTTCCCCACACATATTTTGGTACACACCCGTTTTAAGCACTGCTGCCATTCTCCAGGCTTACATGTGCCTTTTGTCCTCAGCCCTTGACTCTGTTTATAGAAATATTGTTCTATAAATATTAAGCCCTTTCTCACCGAAATTTCTACAGATCACATGTTACGGCATTGCAGGAAGGTCTTTGTGGCCATGAATTTGGGACATCTGAACAAATGCATATCCCATATGACTGCTGTAATGCATTCTGCACATGCCACATTAAAAAAACCAAAAAACCTAAGACCTATTTCAGAAATGTTGGCGAGAGTTCTAAAATAATTTTAATTGGTGCTTTTTTCAGCACCCTCATCTGTAAAATCCATGAGCTTGAGACTCTCCAAGACCAGCTGTGCACGCCTGAAAGAACGAATTACAGAAGCCTTTCTAGCAAGGACAAAAATAGATTTCTGACCCGGAATCATCTCATGAATATGAGCCAATATATTGAGACCTCCAAGGTGAGAAATGGAAAGTCATGCTTCCATCTGGTGTGACCTGTGAATCTCTCATTGGTGAACATGATAAAATAATAGTGCCCAACTGCTGAAGCACAGCCGCGTCTCACAAAGTTATCTGTGTACTACAAAATGGGTTAATTGTCGTTGATCAAATTCTGCTAACTGATATGTCGCAATCAACACAGACCCGGGAAAGCTTTAAGTTCATTGGTTTCAGTGAACTTAAAGGTAAAGGGACCCCTGACCATTAGGTCCAGTCATGAACGACTCTGGTCTGGGGTTGCACCGCTCATCTCGCTTTATTGGCTGAGGGAGCTGGCATACAGCTTCCGGGTCATGTGGCCAGCATGACTAAGCTGCTTCTGGCAAAACCAGAGCAGCGCACGGAAACACCGTTTCCCTTCCCACCGGAGCGGTACCTATTTATCTGCTTGCACTTTGTGCTTTTGAACTGCTAGGTTGGCAGGAGCTGGGACCGAGCAACGAGAGCTCACCCCGTCGCAGGGATTCGAACCGCCAACCTTCCGATCAGCAAGTCCTAGGCTCTATGGTTTAACCCACAGCGCCACCCACGTCCGCTACAGTGAACTTAAGTCTACCTAATTATGTCAGATTGTGCCCATTTCTCTACATTGGCCCCAATAGAAGTGGAAAATGGCAGACACTCTTCTCCCTTTTGCCTTGACAGCGTCTTTTCTACACTGAACCCTCTCTAGTTAGCTGTTTGGTCCAATTTATATATTGAACTTGTGGCAGCCAAGCATCTGATGCTTTTTACCGAAGCTGGCGTGGCAGCAAAGGAAGCTCAGTTGTTGAGGGAAGTAAACTGGAGTCCAGCTTCTCAGAGGGAGGGGAAACATGAGTTTGGCTGGGATCAAAATCTCATACAGTGGCAGGTTGATGGTTGGGAAATGTTCTGGGACATAGGGAAGGTACGAGGCAGGAATTCCAGTGGCAAGGAAGCTGAAAATAGTTATAACAGCCAATGGTCTGAGAAAGAGGAATCTGAAGGGTCCATGGAGGGCTTGGGGAAAAGGGAGAGATGTAAGACAAGAGGGGCAGCCACAGAGCAGTTAAGAAGTGTGGGGTTTAGGCAGAAAGCAAAGTGGCATAGGGAAGCTGATAGGGCATCTAGAAAAAGTAGGCGGTGTCCTGGGACACTGTCCAATCCAAAGAGTGCTCACTAGTGGTTCCTCAACATCCTGGGGGGAAAGGGGCAAGTGGGGTGCCACAGGGTTCTGTCCCATTGTTGTTCAATGTCTTTATAAATGACTTGGATGAATGAATTGGGGGGATGCTCATCAAATTTGCAGATGACACCAAACTGGGAGGGGTAGCCAATGCAGCCGAAAACATATTCAGGATTCAATATGATCTTTAAAGATTGGAGAACTGGGCCAAAATGAATTTCAACAGGGACAAATGTAAGATTCTACATTTAGGCAAGAAGAACCAGCTGCACCAGTATAAGATGGATTGCCAGTAGCACATGTGAAAAGGATCTAGTGGTTTTAGTAGACCACAAGCTGCACATGAGTCCAGTGGCGTAGCATGGGGGGTGCAGGGGGGGCGGCCGCACCGGGCGCAACATCTGGGGTTAGGGCAAATCCACAGGTTAGGGGGCGCAAATCCATGGGTTAGGGGGCGCAAATCCATGGGTTAGGGGGCGCAAATTCCTTGCCTTGCCCCGGGTGCTGACAACCCACGCTACGCCACTGCATGAGTCAGCAGCACAAAAAGCTAATGCTATTCTAGGCTGCATCAACAGAGGTATGTGTATTGTCCTGATCAACGGAAGTAATAGTACTGCTTTATTCTGCCTTGGTTAGACCACACCTATGGTGTCCAGTTCTGGGCAACACAATTAAAGAAGGATATTGAAAAGCTGGAGCGTGTGCGGCTATCTTAAGGCTGGCTGAAGATTCAGGGTGGGGTGTCTACAGTACAGTACCAAAGGAAGTTCCCAGCCTATCTGCAATGAAAAACGTTTGGAGGCTATGATTGCTGAATCTAAGACAGAGGAGCATGTTCCAAAAAAGGTACAGCCTTATGAGGAACGGTTGAAGGAGTTGGGTAAGTTTAGTCTGGTACAGAGGAGACTGAGAGGAGGTTTAATAGCCATCTTCAAATATCTCAGGGGCTGTCATGTGGAAGATGGAGCAAGCTTGTTTTCTCCTGCTCTGGAGGGTAGGACTTGAACCAATGGATTCGAGCTACAAGAAAGGAGATTCCTACTAAATATCAGGAAGAACTTTCTGCCAGTAGGAGGTGTTCGGCAGTGGAACAGTCTCCCTCCAGAGGTTGTGGATTCTTGGATGGCCATCTGCCATGGATGCTTTAGTTGAGTTTCTTGCATTTCAGGGGGTTGGACTCGATGGCCCTCAGGGGGGACCCTTCCAAATCCACAGTTCTATGATGCTAAGAGGAGAGCATGATATTTTGGAGGTTGCTAGCAAGAAGCAGCCCTGGGGAGCCGCAAGTGTGTGCCTGTTTCTTTGGCAGGAACTGATAACTGCAAGACTTGTGTATCACTTATCCAGGTGCTTGCTTGCTTGCTTGCTTCCACCAGTTCATCCTGTATGTTTGTCAACAGCCATTACAGACACATTACAGATTCCCTCCTTGCAGTGAACTGGACCCCGTAAAATGAGTGCAAAGCAAATAGGTGAGGCTTTAACACTAATGGGTAAGGAGATAAGCTTTGCTTGTCGAATGCTCTTGTGGAAATTATCCGCGTGGTAGCACCAGCTTGTTGGGGTTATGTTCAACTTCCCTGCCTCTTACTGATTTCTCTCTCTGGTGCTTGTGGTCCCTTGACAAGCCTAGTGCTGTGTCCCTCCTGAAGGGACTAAAGCGAAGCTGCCAGCAGTATCCCCGTGAATGGGGATGATCTCATCTCCCAGACGTGCAGAGCTAGGATTATATGAGAACAGAAAATATTTACTGCTGCACCAACTGGGTCCCATATAAAAAAAATATATGTGTGGTGGGGGGGGGAGGAGGAGGGGGAATTAAGTCCATGCTAGTCATTTAGGGTGGAATTTCCATGCATTGATCACTCACCTTTTAGGGATCCCACATATCAACCAACCATTGTCATCCTATTATTTCCCCTGCAGTCTTTGCATGGGCTCCTGTAGATTCCTTGTTTATTGAGCATTCATTCATTCATTCATTCATTCATTCATTCATTCATTCTGATTTGCTTGCAGGCAGGTTATACGACAATGACAAATCATATATAAATTGTATATATCTTCCTCTTCACTGGTCATTTATCCCACACATTTTTACTGCATTTCCCCATCAAGTTCCTAATCACGAAAGGTCTGGGTTTTTTCCCCTTTAAAAGTTGATTTGTTACAGCAAAGCAACAGAAGGCTCTAATCTGTTTTAATTGCACGAACCTAAATTTCCGGATGCAATTGAATCCCTCCAGCAAAATACGGACAGTCTGGAGATGGCAAAAAAAAAAGTCTGACTTTCCTCCTAGCACAATCTCCGCAGGTGTAGATATTATGCTTCCATGTTTTTTAAATAGGGCAGGGTTTGGACTTCCAGACTGCCAAACCTTTGCACGGATCTCTTGCCCAGTCAAGTCAGCGTATGACTGTTTACCTTCCTAACCCACCGCAAAGAATGTGATAAATAGCAATGGCGCCATAGCACTCTTGGGCAACAAAATAACTTAGTAAAAAAAAAAAGTAAGGCCTCTTACTATAAAAAAGTGGCCGAAAACTAAAGAGGAAAGCACAAGACAACAACTTCTACACAAATTCTGTGAAAATAAGCCAGGATGATTGCTCAATATCCACTTCATCAAAAAGCAGTTGCAGTCAGCAGCATAATGAGCAGATGAAACTACCACAGATCTTTATAACCTTAGCAGTGGGCACAGTTTTATGATCCAGGTTATTTTCTTTTGATTGAACTTTTAATTAGTGCTGTGCTAAAACACCTTTCTGGCTTGCCTCATCCAGTTAAGACCATCAACCAGGTTGCTGAAATGCTGCTGACCAGAAAAGACACCAAATACAGTGGTACCTCGGTATGCGAACGGGATCCGTTCCGGAGCCCCGTTCTCATCCTGAATGGAATGTAAGACACGACTGCACATCTGCGCGTGCGCAGGTCGTGTTTTGCCGCTTCCGTGCATGCGCGTGATGTCATTTTGTGCGTCTGCGCACATGCGAGCGGTGAAACGTGTTCCATTACTTCTGGGTTGCCGCGGAGCGCAACCCGAAAGTGCTCAACCTGAAACACATTCAACTCGAGGTATGACTGTACTTCTTTCTTTCATAAAACTATTTTGTAAAAAAAATAATACTGTGTCCATATGAGTTTTAACTGGCATTCAGCAGGGATTAAGCTGTTCCCTTGTTTTAAATGGCATTCGGTTGGGTTGATAATGTACCGCTGTGGTTGATATATTTTAGTGTTATGGTTGATATGCTTTATTATGTAATGATGATTTTTTTGCAATATATTTTGCATGTCACTTGATTCACAGTTGTATTTTAGTGTCTTACCAAAGCTGCCTTGTGAAGGGATTTACTCCAGAAAAGCATCCGATAAATATTGTAGATCTTCGTTTATATATTTTCTGTATTCAGGGTTGCTGTTCTCAACATACTGAAACCATCTGTGACATATAAGATGACAGAAACATAATCTAAAACACAATGCTGCATCTATAAAAAAGGGGAAAGTTACATCACCTTATCCACTATTTAGCAACAGCAACACGGTTTTATCCACAAGTTGTCACCTGGACCTAAAAAAGTGCACCTAAATAAAGTTTATGTGTCTGTGGGCTTTACCTTTTTCCACCAATGTTGGATGTTATGCTGGGGCAGCTGATGGGCAGGAGGTGGGGACTGTGACCACAGTGGGAGGCCTGGGAAGTTGTGATGAGGCCACGGGTTGACTGTTCTGATCAGTCCATAAAAGATGCCAGCAAGGCAGCACCAGGGAGAGCTCCTAGTGAGCCACTTACTCCAGGGTGGACTGGGGCCTTATGATCCCCTCTACTCTTCCCAAGCTCCTCCTTCCTGGCTGCAGAATATGAATTCTTAATGGACCATCCATCTGGCCTGAAGCAAGCACTTTCCTACCTGTGGCCTCCCACCTGACATGTTCCTTGCAATGTTTGGGCAGGCATAGTAGTGCAAGAGATACCTGACCCCTGAAGGGAATCAGGCCTGGGAGGAAGGTGTCCACAAAGGTCCTGGCTCGGGTCCCACAAGTTCCTGAACCACCAGCCTGAGGTTCAGAATCAGGTACATCAGAAAGCCAGTATGGTGTAGCAGTTAGAGTGCTGGACTAGGGACCTGGGAGACCAGGGTTCAAATCCCCCCTTCAGCCATGAAGCTGAAGGTGACCTTGGGCCAGTGGTGGACCTGAAGCTTGAACTGATATGGGGCCCCCTTTGCAACCAGCAATGAGGTCTGGGCAACCACTGTTGTCTTCTTCAGTGGGTTTGTTCCATGACAGATCACCATAATTATTATTTTTAAAAAATTAGCTACTGCATCTCAGATTTTGATTAAAATTGCTATACTCGATTATCTCACATGTCAAAGGTGCAGGTGTGAATTTAAAAAATCCTGCGCCTTATAGTGTGAGTTATAGCTCAGTTGGTAGAGTATGAGACTCTTAATCTCAGGGTCAGGGATTCAAGCACCATGTGGGACGAAATATTGGACTAGGTGGTCCTTGTGGTTCCTTCTGACTATTCTATGGTTCTATGGGGGAATGGAAATTAGGGAAATGTTATATGCATGCACGGTGCACTTTTTAAAGCTTCTGCTTCAAGATCTCCAGCAAGGGAGAACTCACCACCCCTCTGAGTGTCTGATTCCATTACCAGGTTCCTCTTCTCATCAAGAAGTTTCTCTGAATCTTCAGCCAAACTCTGGCCTCTTGTAACTTAAGCCTATTAGAGAAAGTCCTATTAGAGATAGTTCCCCTCCAGGGAAGTGGAAAACAAATATTTGCCTTCTTCTGTGTGGCAACCCTCTGGGGACTTGAAGAGTCCTCTCATGCCCCTCTTCAGTCATCTCTCCTGCAGACTAAGCAACCCCAGCTCCTTCCATGGTTCCTCAGAGGACTCAGAAGCTACGGTGACGCCTAAAATAACATTTGGCTTGTTTGCTGGTCAGCTTCTCCTGAAGAGCTTGCTCTTTCTTCCCAGCGAATCTGTTCCTAGAAGGAAAGTAAGTCTCCCTCTTCTCTGCACAACTCCTGGGCTCTCTCATTAGCTGTTTACAGCAGAGCCTGGAAAACGTCCCAGCTTGTCAGTCTAATTCCCCGTGACCTCATTTCAGGGTGCCTCCCTCTGCAACCAAGTTTCTGATTAGTTAGGGTTTGTTTCCACACTTCCTTGCATTACATGCCCCATGCCTCACATCACCAAGAAGGCCTCCTGTCTTTTGTGCTCCAGTCCCTCTTCAAGTGTTTTTGTTCATGGCTATGTCCCTTGAACCTGGAAAGGCAAATTGAAGTCATGGTTACCTGTTGATCAGGGGCTACCTCACAGAGATAAGTGGATTCAGAATCGTTAACCTCTCTGAATTGTTAGCGAGTTTGGCTGCTAAAGTCCACCTGAGCAAGGCCCTGATTCTTACCTGCTACGTGCATATAGTTTGCTGGTTATATTTGTTCGCCCAGGGCCCTTCGCAACATTCACCAAGGCAAGCATCTGCAAAAGGCCACACTTTGCTGTGAGCTGCTAGTTGCATGCCCATTATAGAGGGAACAAAACTGGGAATGAGTTAGGGTGGGAGTTGGGGAGTGGGGCTTGGCTGGAAATTAAAAACAGCAGCGATGACAACAAAACGAAGCAAGCCTCAACTCTCTAGTTAGCTCAAAATGAAGGAAGGACACCATTAAATTACGACGTGAAATGCAACCTCAGGCTGACTAATAAAGCCAGAGAGGTTTTATTGTAAGTTTTAATTCACGTTGCATTAAACAAACCAGCAATGGTAGGTGAGCATTTCAAATTACAAAGAGAAAAAGGAATGGAGCCATGACAGATTTATCTAGTTTTCAGTCTCATCACTTGAGACTAGGCATATTTATTCAGAAGTAAACCTCATTA
This sequence comes from Podarcis muralis, assembly GCF_964188315.1. NCBI lineage: Eukaryota > Metazoa > Chordata > Lepidosauria > Squamata > Lacertidae > Podarcis > Podarcis muralis. The sequence goes on along the minus strand of NC_135660.1, from coordinate 69,069,518 downwards.
AGTTCAATAGGAGTATAGCATCAATAGGAGTATAGCATCTAGATCAAGGGAAGTAATAGTGCCACTGTATTCTGCTCTGGTCAGACCTCACCTGGAGTACTGTGTCCAGTTCTGGGCACCACAGTTCAAGAAGGACACTGACAAGCTGGAACGTGTCCAGAGGAGGGCAACCAAAATGGTCAAAGGCCTGGAAACGATGCCTTATGAGGAACGGCTAAGGGAGCTGGGCATGTTTAGCCTGGAGAAGAGGAGGTTAAGGGGTGATATGATAGCCATGTTCAAATATATAAAAGGATGTCACATAGAGGAGGAAGAAAGGTTATTTTCTGCTGCTCCAGAGAAGCGGACACGGAGCAATGGAGCCAAACTACAAGAAAGAAGATTCCACCTAAACATTAGAAAGAACTTCCTGACAGTAAGAGCTGTTCGACAGTGGAATTTGCTGCCAAGGAGTGTGGTGGAGTCTCCTTCTTTGGAGGACTTTAAGCAGAGGCTTGACAACCAGGAGTGCTCTGGTGGTGTTTCCTGCTTGGCAGGGGGTTGGACTCGATGGCCCTTGTGGTCTATTCCAACTCTATGATTCTATGATTCTATGATTCTATAAGTTCAATGGAGCATACTCCTAAATAAGTGTGCATTGAATGTCGCTGAAAAGATCTACAAGACTTAATAAACATGGGACTTATGACTAAGTAAACGTGCTTAGGATTCTGCTGCTACAGAAATAACTTTGCTCATCCTGTGGCTCTTTTGCTGAGAAATAAGTGATGGTCCAATTGCTTAAGGGTTATTGCATTCAATTTCCCCTCCTATTTTTGGTAAAAAAAAATCCAGCTACCTTTTTAAACTGTCAAGCAAACCATTTCCCGACGATATGGATTGAAAGATTCTTAGGTAGTCTCAAGATGAAGGATATATAGCTTATAGCAACTGAGCTCTGAGGAGAAGGGAGAGTTGACTCCCTGAATTACAAGCTCAAAAGGCATTTCCAGGCCAAACATTAATAAAGTTGTTGCAGATATAATACAGAATGGCGATGCCCATTGTGAAATCCCTCTGATCCCATGCATGCATACACTGAAATAATGAAACTTCCAAGTAAGAGCGTTAGGATTGTAAGCAACTTGACTTGGCAGCAAAATTCCAATTTGGAGTCGCAGCTCCACAAATTCATTTCCTGGATCATAGCACCTGCGTTTGTGGTTTTGAGTCCATTTTGCTTTTCTGCTTCGGTGACCTCCTGGTTCTTGATTTCAATTGACGATGTCATCTGAGGAGTGTGAATGCTTGAAACCAATTTACCTTACTGTAAAAGAAGGAGGAGAGCTATTCTGGTTGTGCTCTTTCTTCCTGTATTTGTAATACCATTAACCAGAACTAAGCAGGGCAGAATAATGTTTTCCCTGATTACATGCCTTGGTTTGTTTGTTTTTTGTAAATCCAGCATTATGCCTGACCAGGGAGCATTTTGACCGTGGCCTCAAAGCACTGATTCATGTCCAATGCACCCCCCATCATGAGGTAAAATTAATTCTGTTGCCCTTCTTCTCTCTTTGACTCTCCTGCCCCACTGCTCTGCTCCCCTCACCAATCCAGTATTTGTGCCTGTTGCTTGCAGTTCAGCCCCCGTGCGAATCTCTTACATGAGTCGCGATTTATTTATATTGACCCAGTTTTTCTCATTTATGAAAAGGTATTTATGCTAGGGGTTTTAATCCTGCTGTTATCTTCTCAAGAATCCAAGATCCCTCTTAGGTTTGTACCAGCCACAAATTTGATCAGCCCAATCTCCAGTCTACATTCCTTGACACTAATGAATAAGGATATTGAACAGCAGCGGACCAGTAAATGAACTTCTGCGGAAACCTGGTGCAGGAACCAACCTCCAGCTGGGCTCGTTTTGCTGTTGGTTGCTGAGGAGCAGGAGCAAAGCAGCAATGGGGATGCTGAGTCATCCTTGAGTCATCAGCTCCTAAAACCATAGGTCAACCAAGGGACAAAGACTTAACTGCACTGCAAAGTTGAGCAGAGTGTTTGGTACATTTCAACAGCTGGGGATTTTTTGGTACAGTGGTACCTCAGGTTACATACGCTTCAGGTTACATACGCTTCAGGTTACAGACTCCGCTAACCCAGAAATAGTGCTTCAGGTTAAGAACTTTGCTTCAGGATGAGAAGAGAAATCGTGCTTTGGCGGCGCGGCAGCAGCAGGAGGCCCCATTAGCTAAAGTGGTGCTTCAGGTTAAGAACAGTTTCAGGTTAAGAACGGGCCTCCGGAACAAATTAAGTACTTAACCCGAGGTTAGCCCTATCCAAGTCTGTATTTCTTAGGGGAGAAATAAGGAATGTGCCTGAAGCAGCTAACATGGGAGCAATATGGAGCTGTTGCTAAAGCTAAAGCTAAAGCTAAAGGTACTCCTGACCATTAGGTCCAGTCACAGACGACTTTGGGGTTGCGGTGCTCATCTCACTTTACTGGCTGAGGGAGCTTCCAGGTCATGTGGCCAGCATGACTAAGCCGCTTCTGGCGAACCAGAGCAGTGCACAGAAACACCGTTTACCTTCCCGCCAGAGTGGTACCTATTTATCTACTTGCACTTTGATGTGCTTTTGAACTGCTGGGTTGGCAGGAGCAGGGACCGAGCAACAGGAGCTCACCCCATCACGGGGATTCAAACCACCGACCTTCTGATCAGCAAGTCCTAGGCTCTGTGGTTTAACCCACAGCACCATCCGCTACCCATTCACAAATCTGTTCCATCATGCAGCACATAGTTAAGCCATGGAAGTTACTCAGGTAGGAGGCAGTGATGACCACCAGCTTGGATAGCTCAGTCTATAGATCATGAGACTCTTAATCTCAAGGTCATGTGTTTGAGCCCCTTGTTGGGCAAAAGATTCCTGCAGGAGCTTCCCTCAGGGTCCTTTCCAACTTGACAGATCTATGACAATTCCACAACTAAATCAGAACAAATGTTTAACAAGGACCAGGCAGTTCAAGACAAATCTCGCTCAATAGGTTGTCTGGAGAAGCCCACAGCAGCCTACAATCAATTTGTAACAATTATAACGATAATTGCAGGGAATTCCTTGCTTTGTCAAAATGGTGGGCTCAAAACAGGCCTCATTATGAGACTCCAGCAGTGCTTTCCAGCATCTATTTGAATACCTCCCAAAAAATGTTCTGGGTACAGATGGCCATCGACATCTTCCATTTGACAACGAACTTACCATGTGCATATAACCATCCGCTGATGTGGCGAAATCTTCTTTACCACTTGGCAGGATGAGAGAGATGACTCAGCGCCCCAGGGAGAGAGCAAACACCCCAAGGTCATCAGGTCACTTCAGCTCCGTCCTGCCAAATAGGAAAGCACAGCGCCAAACAGATGACCAAGCTGCTACCTCAAGGAGAGGGAGTTTCCTCTTGCATCTTTGCTGTGCTGCCTAGGTGGTGATGGGCTGGATATGGGCCAGTAAACTGGGGGGGGGGGGGGACCCTCATAAAATACAGAGGTTTTATGTGTCCCAGGTCCTCATGCCTGAGAGGTGGGGAGATGGCCTGCAATGGATAGGATTACTATCCCCTAGAAGCAGCAGGTCTGCAGTGTTGGAGTGCTCCTATCACTGACTGGAGGTTCAAGTGACTTGCAATGCCTTTTTTTTCAGTTACAGCTGGTTCTCCAGCTACAGCCCCTGTTGGACGGAGGTGACTTGGCCCCTGTGCTCCATGCTCTGGCAACTTCCAGATTAGGTTTTTATTATGTGTTCTACAGGAGGCTGTCCTTGTAGATGACTCACTTGGTCCAAAATGCAGCAGCTAGGCTGGGGTTCTTTTCAGATCTCATGGAACTCCTGTTTTAAAGCAGCTGTACTGGTTGCCAGTTCATTTCCCGGCCTAGTTCAAGGTTTAAAGCCCCAAACAACTCGGGTCTCAAATATGGGAAAGGCCTTGCCCTCTCCTACAGACCCTCTCAGGTGCTATGATTGGTGGAGGGTGCCTACCTGGTTGTTCCGCCACCCTCAGAAGCTCAGGCGGGAGTGGGCAAGAGAGGTCATTCTCGGTGTCACCCCCTAAGTTGTGAAACTTTCCACAGAGGTAGGCGTGTCTGTCCCCTTCATTATACAGCCTCCTACTGACTCAGCCCCTTGGCCCATCTAGCTCAATACTGTAGACACTGGCAGGCAGCTGCTCTCAAGGATTTCGGACAAGGAGTCTCTCCTAGCCCTAACCGGAGAGGCCAGGAATTCAGCCAGATTGGTTGCTCTTCCATTGAGCTATGACCCTTCCTGTAAAGAAGCTTGCACGAAGTAGCTCAGAGTTGTCCTCCCATTCTTGTCCTCCATTTTGGCCTCTCATGGCTGCTGTGCTGTTTACTGAAGTAGATGAGTTCTTTCACTGGCCAGGGCCCGGATACACTCATATTTTTCCTTCCTTGAATGCATGGTAATCTGCTTTTTAAAAAATGCTTGGGGTACTGCCTACATGTTGTAGAAACCTTGCGTTGATCACAAACACTATGGGATAGAGCCATCACTGAAACACACACTCTCTCTCTCAGTGAAGAAATGATTGAGGGCTCTGTGAATTGCAGATGTTGGGGCACTAACATAAATTTCCTCCGTTTGCTTGTCAAGCCTTTTGTTTAGCTCATTAGGTTGTCAGGACTCCGCATCTTTCCTGAGATATGAAAATAAAACAGACATTGGCATGCGAAAGCCTTTTTGGTGGTTGAGCTGACTCCAGCCTCCAGAGTTTGAGATGACTCAGAAGTTTGCAGGGGGAGCGGGGAGTGTGAGCACATTGTGGTTAAAAAACAAAGATCGGTCCAGACATAGACGTCTCCCCCCCCCCCACCAACCCCCCGCAAAACCTAATGGCGTATTTGCAGATTGCTGTTTTCCCTTCTTGTGGTTATTGCTTATCAGAGAGGGATGCAGTGCACAGAGGGGTGACTAAGCTGAGAGCTGAGAGCAGCTTAGCATGGCTCCTGCCGGCTTGTGCAAGGCTTTCTTCTATCCATTTAGGATCTAGGTCTGGGAAGATATTTAACTGCATAGTAGACACATTGACTTTCAGAAAACTGTTGACAGAGAAACATTTCTTGAAATGGCCATGAGATCACTAGAGAAATATGTCATATTTGGGAAGGTGGAGATTATTTTGACCATATTGTTTGATCACAAGCCTTCACACACTATGGTATCAAAATCACCATAGTCATAACAAAGATGATTATCAATGCCCCACATCTGCCCGCCTGTTTCCTCCTTGCAAACTGCTTTGTCAGCATGGGCAGAAGAGGAACTCAGCAGTTATCACAGAATAAGAGGAAGGTAATAGACTGCAGTTACAGATCATGCAACCCTCCATCTATGAACCAGCCCTCACCTTGTGGGTACAAATTACTGCTCCAAGAAGCCATCGGAACCTATGTGGTAGCTGCAGCCATTGTACCAATCCTCCCACTCATCTCACACCTATTTGCATGTGTAGCAACCAAGACTACTGTGCCTGACAGATTCAGAAGCAGAATTCAGAATTCGGGTATGAATATGGGCATGCAGAGGAGAGCCTCTCACTAGCCCTCTCATTCAACTCCAGCCTATGTCTGCTGCCAAATATCCATCCGTATCACTACCATTGTGTGGATATCTCATTAGAAATCATCATTATTCATTCACAGGCAAACTTTGGAGGAACTTCTGCAAGAGACGGTTCCTTCAGCCCACAGATCCTTGAGCAAATCTCAGCATGTATTCATCCAGAACTGAAGGTCACACTATTAGCTTGGATAGTACTAATCGCACACTGGGAGAAAGGGAAAACCAGGACCCTGCACCCCTCCTCCCCAAGATGATCAGCACCATCACCTGATGGGAAGGTGAGAAAGAAGCGCTTTGCCAACCCTGTGTGCAGTTCTTCCTAAAGGACTGGGCATAGATCTGGCAACACCCACTTGTGCTGTGGTTCCCAAGTTCCAGCCAGCTGGTTTTCAGGCGCTTGGGAACCCCATGCACAGGATTTTGACGGGTGTGATGCCATGTGATTGACAGGTGGGTTGCCCTGCCTGCCTGTCAAAGTCAATCCACAGGGTAGCCAAAAAAGGTACCCCAGCCGTGTTAAAAGCTGTGTGCTGCCCCCCATACCTGATCCAGCACAGCCCAGGCAGTGGCTGTTGGATTTCTTAAATTCTTGTGAGCTGTGTGTCTAAAAGCTAATCCAGAGGGCAATCTGAGGGGGTCTTCATTCCATTCATTGATCAGCCATGCCGGATAAGGGGCGGAAGCTCTTGCATCTACCCCAGGGCTCCCTTTTGGCAAGGCCAAACATTAACATCTTTATTCTCCCAGCCATCGCATCTCTTCATTTTCTATTGCAGGAGAGGCCACGACTCTAGGAGGAGACTGCAGACTCTAAGCGCCTTAGACAGAAACAGACCGTCATCTTTTTCAGCTAAGTGGTGTTCCCGCACTCCCTGGGTCTGGTGAGCAGATAACATCTCAAGACTGTCTGCTTTTCCATGCAGAGAATCATCTGTGCAGGAGGGAAATTTCTTCAGCTGTCCCACTTTTTCTTTTTCATTTTCAGGGAGGAGAATCAAGCACATCGTACCCCTCTGGAAAAGGCCACCTATGTAAATCCCTCAGCTTTCATGTGATGTTATCTGCATGATGCAAGAAAGGAGCTCTCCGCTTTTGGCATCCATGATAAACTCGAATACTTTGGGCCAGAAAACACTGAAGTTTTCAGAGTGGGTTCCAGGTTTCAGGGGCAAAGTGAGAGTCAGTGCAAGGACTCCTGGGTTTAACTAACCACTGGTGAAGTTTCCCACCGTGGTTTAACATCTAACCCCTCTTCCCAGGGAACCCTGGGAATTGTCAATCCATGAGGGGAAGTGGTGGGGGGGAGGTCTCCTATCAACTCCCAGCACCCTTAACAAACTACAGCTCCCAGCATTCTTTGGGGGGAAAGTCATGACTGGTTAAAGTGGTAGCGTAGCACTTCCAAAGCATGGCGTGAATGTGGCCATTGTGTCTTTTTAAAAGCGTACCTGCTTTCTGACCCAGGGCAGTCTCCGGATTTTACTCCCCATACACTGTGAAATGGAAAAAAAAAATAAACTGTTTAATTTGGCAGAGATTAATTATTGTGGGACGGGCATAAAGCAGGCTGTTGTGGGTGGGGGAGATGCTGGAGGGGGCACATGGCTGGCAAATTGGGGGCTGGGGGAGAGAAGTGAATGAAGCTCGGAGGTACAATGTCTCATGCAGAAATTGGTTTTATTTTTAGCCTCCCAAGCCCTGGCTCCACCACGGTTTCTTAATTACCATATTATTTCGCTGCTCAATGAAACCCAGATGGCTGTTCTGTGCTGTGGGCCAAGAATTTAATAGGGCTTCGTGTATGGTGGTACATCACAGAAATAAAAACATGGAAATTATTTTTTAAAGAACAGCAGCCCTGCTGGAACGATACTGAGTGGCCCGGGGCCAATGGGTGCATTCTGGGCAATGATGGAACGTTTTCGCACTGAGCAGGCTTCTTAATGGCAGAGATGTACGTTGGAGGAGCTGCTGGGAGCCTAAACATAACGTTTAGAGTCCCCCTTGGCGCTGTGACAGGCTCCTTGGCCAGGAGCCACCTCATCAAAGCTATCAAAAAGGGTGGGGGAGGAAGTTGGAAAGTCCCCAGGGAGACACCCAAAGCATTTTCCAAAATGGCAGGGTGCTGGTTCGGGGACCTAAAGGCTGCCATGTGGTGCAGCAGTTAGAAAAGGTGTGAGGAACCTTTTGCTTTCCAGATGTTGCTGATCTATTAACTTCCATCAACCCTCGACACGGGCTTGCAGGGGCTGATGGGAGTTGTAGTTCAGTGGCATCCAGAGAATCACACTTTCCCCACTCTTGAATGTTGGACTTGGCAGACCCTGGCTCAAATTCCCACTCAGTCATATGAAACCCACTTGATCTAGCATGTTCTGGGTGAGCAGACATAACCCACCTTCGAGTTAGTATGCTATAATGTTGTTATGGCAAAATAAGTTTCTGCTGGTTCTCACCCACTTTCTCAGATGCCCACAGCTGAATTAGTCTGTGGGGGACGGACAGACAGACTGAATTCTCTAGTAGAGCTGTCAGCCAATTGCAGCATTTTTGCCAATTACTGTAACTGCTTTCGAAGAGTTGCAATAAATGACTGTGGAAAACCTTAATTGGTGGGATTAATTTAAGCTAATTGCAGAGTGCAAGCGAGTGGGGCAGATGTCCCTGACAACAGGTTAGTGTGGAAAACATTGTTGTAAACAACAAAACAAAAACAGAGCCTGGGCCAGCTCAGTTCCACTTCCTCCCTGCCTCTGGAAAGCTCTGTAAAGGAATTCTAAGATGAATTCGACAACACCAGCAGGAATCCTGAGCGAGACCTTCACACCAGTAGAGTCACACCGTTGTCACTCTGCAGGTGGAGGCTGCCAGGAGACCAGCAGGGCTGGGCAGTGGGACACACCTACATACACACACACACCAGCCCAGCACAAAAGGGGTTTTGTTATTCCCTAATGTGCCACAAGACTCTCGGTTCTTTTTGCTGAGATGGACAAACAAGGCCACCCCTTTGGAAACCCTTGCAAACAATTTAACCAAGAGCACCTCTTAATTTGGTCAATCGCCAACTAACCAGTAGGGATGGGGGGGGGGAATGCAGGAGAAACAGGTGTCTGCAGTTATTTTCTTCTGCTTACCAGAGCTTTTATGTGCTCAGGGGTTTGGCAGCCATTACATGCAACAACCCTGAGTGTGAAACCATACGTTCAATCCTTGGCTGCCTCCTGAGTTGTCCCTGTATGATGCATGTTTCCCCCCACAAGTTTTTGTCTCATTCAGCCACATTTTTAAGCGCTTGCTTCAAGAATCTTAGAGGCGGTCCACCAGGTGTAATGGATGAGGATGTGAGAGAGAGCCAGTGTGGTGTAGTGGTTAAGAGCGGTAGACTCGTAATCTGGTGAACCGGGTTTGCGTCTCGGCTCCTCCGCATGCAGCTGCTGGGTGACCTTGGGCTAGTCACACTTCTCTGAAGTCTCTCAGCCCCACTCACCTCACAGAGTGTTTGTTGTGGGGGAGGAAGGGAGAGGAGATTGTTAGCCACTTTGAGACTCCTGAAGGGGAGTGATAAAGCGGGATATCAAATCCAAACTCTTCTTCTTCTTCTTCTTCTTCTTCTTCTTCTTCTTCTTCTTCTTCTTCTTCTTCTTCTTCTTCTCTGTATCCCCTAGCAATAGGGATTCCATGAGCAGGGAGGGACTTCCTTACTTCCTTCCTTTGCTTGAGAAAGATTTCCACCAACACCCTCCATCTAAGGTCCAACTCTACATGAGAGGTTTTGGAACTGGCAGGTAATGCCTCCAAGGATCTCAAGGTAAAGCATATCACTCCTTGTCATTTGTAGCTTGCTATTCGTAGTGATGAGAAATTGGATTCCCTTATTAAAGCTACTATTGCTGGGGGAGGTGTAATTCCTCGCATCCACAAGTGTCTGATTGGAAAGAAGGGGCAGCAGAAAACTGCACAGAGAGGAGTTCTAAACAACCCTCTTCCTCCCTGTCACTGTACTGTAACTGGGACAGAAGAAATATGGGAATATGCGGATATATATATTTTTAAAAATAGTTAAATGGAAGAGCATAGACAAATGATTGTAGACTTAAAACATTTGTATGTTCTTTAGATTCAAAGTTTGACACAAAAGTACCTTGTTATGCGGCAGCAATTTATGTGTTGATTGGCTAGGTTTCTCCCATGTGTTTTATATAAAAATGGAACTGATAAAACCAATTTTCTTTTTTTTACAAAAAGGGGGAAAAAGAAAAGTGAAAATCCAACCATCTATTCCTGTGCTGAAAACGGTTGACAACAATTCTAAATATAAAAGGGGAAACCAAACAAAAGGGTCTATTTCTCAAAGGAAAGCAGGTGACATCATGAAGGCACATAAAAGAACAAAAAGCAGTCCAGAAAATTACACATCACCCTTTCAGTCCCCCTCCCACAAGAGCTTAATTTAACCATTGTTATTATAATTCAAGCATGAGCTCAACTGCTGTCATTTTACGGTCAAGGCTCAAGCATCCACTGATGTTAAAGACAGGGAGGAAGAGCACAAATATCACAGCTGGTCAGAAACCAAGTAGAAGTCATGAGTCTAGACAGACCACAAGCAGCCCAAACAATGCACAGCAAGCGCACGGGACCCACCCCAGATCACCCGCCTGTCTTTGCTGTGCTCTATTTAGGCATGGCACCACCTAGATAACACATTTTAAAATAACACTACATTTCAGAAAGCTCCTCCTCCCGTTCCGTAGAAATGTGTATGATTTGTGTCGGTGTATAATTGTATGGGGTAGGATCCAAAGAACCACACAGCTGTGCTCCAAATGCTCAGGGGTGCTCTGGAGTCATGCACTCTGCATGCCACAGACACAGCCAACCATTTTGGAAAATGAACATTAGTTCCGCGATATGGTACAAAGGAAGCTGCCTTATACCAAAATAGACTACTGGCCCATCAAGCTCAGGGGTGTCTAGGGTTTCAGGTAGGGATCTTTCCCAGCCCTTTCGGGAGATGCCAGGATCAAGCCTGCATGCAAAACTGATTTACAGCCCTTCCTGTCCTCCCACAGTGTACGTGGGAAGGCAAGAGACTGTTGCAGAAATAAAGAAAAGTCAGAGATTCCACCAGGTATGCAGAAATCCTTGGGCACACCAGTGGTAGCCATTTGCCTCTTGGCTGTAATGGCTAAGTGGTGAAAGGAAGGAAGGAAGGAAGGAAGGAAGGAAGGAAGGAAGGAAGGAAGGAAGGAAGGAAGGAAGCTATCCAAACATAGATCAATAAATTGCACCATATCAATGTGACAATACATTCAAGTAATCATGATAGGTAATAAATATATTCAGAATAAGTGTCCGATAGGACAAGTGGTTCCAAACCCATTTTCCTGAAACACAAACCGTCCCATGAGCACAAAACCAACTGCTTGAACCAGACTGCTTCAAGCATCAGGATTTGTAGTATCCTTTGAGAATCAACTCTTATCTTCCCAGACCTGCTTGGCAAACCCAACATGGAAGCACCTGTTTCAAAAGGGAAAGAATGGGGGACCATGGACCTCCATGTGATAAAAGGCCAGGTGTTGCACCTAGTTCCTGATGGTTACGCTGATCACCTGGGTGAGTAGCTCCTGCCCTCAGGAAAATCCATGAACCAACCTTCTGCCCAAGATTCCATACTCCCTTGTAGATCCTTGGCTGAAGTGACAGCAAGCCTAGAAAGAGAACACCATAGAAGGCAAGGCTCCAGGGCAGAATGTCGACCTCTTGAAGACCTAGTCACATCCCACTGAGGAGAGGGGCTAGGAAAGCTAATCAGGGCCTTTTGGTCTCTGTAGCTCAGGGATTGCCAAGCTTTTTGAGTCAGTAGCCATATTTGGAATTTTGAGAAAGTGCCAGGTGTGCCTGTTACAAAATGACTGCCATGAAGCTGCGGCATAACACAAAATGGTAGCCACATCTGAAAGTTCAGAGAAAGAGGCAAAATGACAGGGCATGCCTGCCGCCAGTGGGGGGGAAGTCACTTACATTAGCTACTACCACACTTGTTCTTTGAGAGAATCTTGCACACATTTCCTCTGTTTGGTCCTGGAATCCAGCGAAACATAGGCATGTTTAAGAGGGGTGTTCAATGTAGGAGAGGCAGGGCAAACAGGAATTGAACAGGAAGAGAAAACTGACTTTTGAGGTAACGATTACGGAGACCTTCCATGGGCACTATAGGATGCACTCCCACAGGTGCCACGTTGCCATGGCAGCTTGTGGGCAAGCAATTGTCTGCTGCCCCTTAGAGAGTTCAGGGTCTGACATATCCGACGTCTGACTTAAGTCTCTTCCCTCATTATCTACCTTCTTCCTCCTTCCTTTGCTGACCATTAGCAGCAACTGCTGTTAACTCCCAGCAGCCAAAATAGGCCCAGCAGCCTCCGGCCAGTACCTGCAGGTCCCAGTCAACCAAAACTTGGACCAGCTAAACAAATAAATCTCTCACATACATTGGAAGGAACAAATCATACCAAAATTAGACCAGTCTGCTGCTGAAAAGCAAATACAGTTATAGCACATTAAAATTATATAGAATATGGCTGTGCGTCTGTTTTTTAATGTCTTCTACTTTTTCTAGAAGTTGCCAAGGCAGCCCCTACAATTTTATCCCTTCGCAGCCATTTCTGTATTTAATATTCTTCAGATTCCTTCAAACACATGTGCCTGATTCTGTATTTATTAAATTCAGTGGTGATGGAGAGAGAAAGAGAGAGAAAGAGAAAGAGAGAATCATAGGATCATAGACCTGTAGAGTTGGAAGGGTTCCCTAGGGTCATCTAGTCCAACCCCCTGAAATGAAGGAATATTTTTATTGCAATCAAGGTAACCTTCACACACACACACATACACACACACACACACACACACACACACACACACACACACCAGTTAATGCTATGACATAGAATATGGCTTTCTTTACAAACAGGGGAAGTCGTTTTCATTTCTTAGGGAACTGTGATGATTAGGTTCAGAGATCTGCTATGACCCAGTCCCCCATTACAATATGGTTCTCATTAGTTGACCTCCTGAGGAGAAGTGAGTGGAAATTACTGCTAAGAAAGTCAGTTAAATAGCAACCTGAACACACAGTGCAGCAATCAGATAACAGCTTTGTTTTGTGCTCATATTTCTTGCCTGTACGTTTCCTTTTATGTCTCCAAAGCCACACATTGGTTCTGCGAATGGCCAGGAGGAACTTTTGCAGATTTCGGTAGGACGCAAAAAGACTTAATCGGTGGTACAGGAGAAGATTATTGGTGAGATCTGAAGACCCACTTTTTGCATATAAGTTTTAAACTGCAAGTGCATTGCAAGGACTTTCTTAATACCTTGAAATGATTATTGACCCAGTCACTCTTTTCAAAGCAAAGTTGGTTTTAAGGGAAAGTTTGTGCATCTGGAGATTACGCCAAGTATACAGGTCTGTATAATTGTTCCTAATTTCCAGATCCAGATCCAGCAAGTTGTCCTGAAATGCAGGTGCTCCCGAATGTTGATCACATGAGGTCTGAATCACAGGAAGGGGTCAGTTTGGTGGGGAGGCTGACCTTATCATCTTTCTAGGATTCCAGCAAGTTAAGGTCAATTTCATTTGGTCCACTGCAAGCTGTGTCCCTGATTGGTGCACAGGAATTGAATGTCTCCCTTCAAAGACCGAAATGCCATTTCACAGCGTTAAGTGCCAAGCTCTGCTTCGGCCTTAAACATGCCGTGCTGCATATTTCTGAAACAAGAGTTTCTGTCTCTTTGCTGTTAGGAAACCTCCTCTTCTCCCCCACCATGCTTCAACTGTTCCTTCTGGTAACAACCTCTCCTTGGCAAGGTCCCAAATGCCACGTCAAGGATTGAGAACTAAGACAGATGAACGGTCGGAACTTCGAAAAGCCAGTTTACTAATGCTGCGACAATGAGAACTATTCCTTTTGCTCCAGGTCTCCTGTTCAGCTCCGAGGGCACACTTTGGATACAGGACTTTGTCAGTGCAAGGCCTTCTCCATTCTACCTGAGCTAAGCACTGGAATATGCAAAACAAAGGAGGGAGCTATTTGGAGGCAAAGCTTTTTGTGGCACCACTGAGAAACCAGAACTAGTTTCGGCATACCTTTAATTAATCATTTTTTTAAACCCACCTTCGAAGCTGTGGGTTGTTCATTAAATCTAAGAGCCAGTGAAAGGCAACATTACCTTGTAACAGAATTGAGTAAATCAACTTGCCCCTGTAATCTGAAATGGATTTGGGCATAGTTCTTTCTTTCCAGCATTTCTTGGGTCTGAAATGGCAGAAACTGACCTGGAAGGAAAATATGGAAGTCATTCATGATGGATGAAAATTTTGACCTAGTGTGCAGCACCTGAGAAAAAGACAAATTGCACGCTAGGGAACATTAGAAGAGGGATTTAAAATAAAACTGCTGATACTATAATGCCTTCTACAAATCTATGGTGCGACCACACTTGGAATACAGTGGACAGGAACTCAGAAAGGGTATAGTGGAGCTGGAAAGGGTTCAGAAGAGGACAACCAAAGCAATGGAGGGCGTGGAGCAACTCCTTATGAAAAAATGGTTACGATGTTTGGATCTTTTTCGTTCAGGCCAAAGGACCGTAAGTGCTGGTGGTGGAGACATGATAGAGGCATATAAGATTATGCAATTCTGGAGAACATGGATGAATCAAAGTTCCTCTTTCATAATATTAGAACTTGGGGGACATCCAATGTTGGAAGGTTCGGGATAATCCTTCACACAGCCCATAGTAAAACTCACGGTGGCAAAAACCATCCATGGCTACTAGTCACAATATGTTCTACTTCTTCCGCTTTTGAAGGCCGTATGTTTCTGGAAACCACAGGGGGAAGAAGAGTCCTCTTGCACTCAAGTCCTGCGTGTGTGCTTCTCAGAGGCATCTGGCTGGGCACTGCGAGAAGAGGAGGGTGTAAGAACAGCATGGCCCCGATCCAGCAGGGCTCTTCTCAGGTTCTTCTAGGGAAAGCCAACTGATCAAAACTGTTTTTCTTATAGGGAAAGTCAACTGATCAACTATATCAAAGTCAACTGATTAGGTACATACATATATACTTGATTATGAGCTCTTACCTACACTTATTGCCCTGCTACTTGCCCCCAGAAAAACTAAAATATTTACCGCTGAATTGGAGCAAATGTAAATCAGGTTTTCTCCAGATGGATGTTTGCTCCAATTTAGCACCAAAGAGTGGGTTTCCTGGGGAAATGAGGAGGGTGCAAAGACAACACCATTCAGACCCTTGCCTCTCGCACTGGTGCCATCTATGCATGGAACAAGCAGAAGTGTGGGCGAGCCCTAAGTGTTTCTCCGCCAAGGGAACTTTCAACACGCATCCTGACCCTCCATTTCATCTGCATAGATGCAGATCTCTTCTCCATCTTCCACAGGGCTCTGTAGGTACACCACTTTCCCAGTCATTCTGGCAAAAGGCATTTTCCATTGTTAGCAGAGAAGCTGCTGGCACACACGAGATTGTCGTCCACCACCACCACAGAGGAGGGAATATTGCTGGAGCATTTTCACCTCAAGTTCCACTGCTGATGAAAAAGATTTGGTAAGAAGGGATCAGGGATGCCCTCCTTCTCCCCCCCCCCCCACGGAGTAATTGGAGCTTGCAGATTTTATGAGTTCTTGCCTGGGTGTGGGACATTTGGCAGGAGCGGAAGTTGCTTCCTGGCAGTTATTTGCGATGCAAGTGATAAGCAATTCCCCAAAGAACTTGGAGGCTGTCCGATAGGCAAGCTGCTAATCTAGTGAGTGAGATCACGTTATTCCACTTGGAGGTTATTTTTAAAATGGATTTCGTTCAGCCAACATGCGGCTATATATAAACATTTTGGTGTTACGGGGGGAAAGCAAGTGAGAAAGCTAGCGGCATTTTCACTTTACACAAACATTTCAGTGGAGTTTAGGTGCTCTCTCTCTCTCTTACTCCATCCATTTACTTCCTAAAACTCCCTGTACCACTTCTCCTGAAGTAACTGGTTTCACTTACGCTCCTTTTCCCCCCAGATACAAAGAATTGGCTGTTTGAAATTACAGTGGTACCTCGGGTTAAGTACTTAATTTGTTCTGGAGGTCCATTCTTAACCTGAAACTGTTCTTAACCTGAAGCACCACTTTAGCTAATGGGGCCTCCTGCTGCTGCCGTGCCGCCGAAGCACAATTTCTGTTCTCATACTGAAGCAAAGTTCTTAACCTGAAGCACTATTTCTGGGTTAGCAGAGTCTGTAACCTGAAGAGTCTGTAACCTGAAGCATATGTAACCTGAGGTACCACTGTAGTAACATAGCAAGCTGCCTTCTCCAGAGTCGGAACATTGCTCCATTTAGCTCAATTCTGCCTACACTGGCTGGCAGCAGCTTTCCAGGGTTCCAGACCATAGTCTGCCCTAGCCCGACTTGGAGATGTCATGGATTGAACTTGGGACCTTTTGCGGGCCAAACAGATTCTTTCCCACTGAGCTACGGCTCCTCCGCTTTGTCTCATTAAACTGCGTTTTAATGGTATAAATAAAGTACCCTGGAGGGAGAGGGAAGCTGAAAGCTCAAGAAAGGAGGCTTATCAAAGCCACCTAATGCTGTGGGTCTGGTGAATGAAGAGGAAGCCTCCAGGTGATGTCATCCCAGCTTTCCATTTACACCGATAAGATCAAAAGCGTGGACTTCCGAAGCAATTACGGCTTAATTAATTGCACAGGGAGGCTAGAGCAAGGCTTCCAAAGATCTCTGCTGAGTGACAGGGGCATGGCTGGAGGGGAAGTGGGTAGTTATTTCACAAAAGGGCCATTGTTGGGAAAGTTTATAATCTGCTCTTTTGTTTAATTCAATCCTCATGCATCATCGCCATCCTCCTTGGCCTCCTCCCCCCCCCCCCACGAAACAAAAGATCTCAAGGCAAGCTGCAGGCTTGGGAGGCTTTTATTCATATCCTTAACCTCACTATGGTCCGATTCTAGCATATGATCCGCGGCTGAGGCTGGGATTTTGCTGCTGTTTTCGCTTCACAAGTTATCACCATAGCACAGTGGCCCAGACGCAGCGAGGCAATTTTCGGGAAGTGATTGAGATGCCTTGACACAGGCTGACTGCAAAGTAGTAGTAGCATCTGCAGGAATGGGTCCGTACCACCCGGTGCCTGTGAAAGGGAAAACCTTTAAAGTAGGGGTGGCTAACAACCACAGTTCAGGGGTCTGATCTTGCCTCTTAAGCACTGTTTTCTGCTCCCCTCCCCTTCCACTCCAAGGGCTCACTGACTTTGACAGCGGCAAGAAAAACTCATAGCACCTGAACTTGGAGACAGCCAATGAAGCTGAATGTTGTTGGAAGGTTCACAGCAAAAGAAAGTACTTCTTCACATAAGGGAAAGTAAAAGGTAAAAGACCCCTGGACGGTTAAGTCCAGTCAAAGGCAACTATGGGATTGTGGCACTCATCTCACTTCTCAGGCCGGGGGAGCCGGCATTTGTCCACAGACAGTTTTCCGGGTCATGTGGCCAGCATGACTAAACTCCTACTGGTGCACGGTGGACTGTGTTGAGTGCTAGAGCACATGTTTACCTTCCCGCAGCTGCAGTACCTATTTATTTACTTGCACTGGTATGCTTTCAAACTGCTAAGCTGGGACAGAGCAACGGGAGCTCACCCCATTGCACGTATTCAAACCGCCAACCTTCCGATCAGCAAGCCCAAGAGGCTCAGTGGTTTAGACCACAGCGCCACCCATATCTTCACATAGCATGTAGTTAAAGTAATACAGTATATAACAGTTGCCTTGCAAAGAAATGCAGCCTCAGTTCCACGTTCCAGATGGTGACTGGAGAGGCAGGATAAGCAGATTTTGCAATACAAACCAGAACTGTGTGCATGCAAGCACACACATGTACAGTGCACCTCCGTAAATATGATACAGCAGCTTCCTTTTATTCCCAAATTACAATATATCTTCTGACAGTTCACAAGTGTCTACGGGAGTAAGATTCTAGCTTTTGGACAGTTGCATTAGAAACAGCTAATAGAAACGGTCTGCTACATATTGTACCAAGTCCATTGTTCAGTGACATCACCTGTAAATTATTCAAATGCTAAAAAACAAATATTTAAAAATCCCACTGGAACAATAAAATTCTACATCAGATGTTTCACATTTGAGGAGGAGAGCCACACTACTTCCTTCCCAGAAGCAAGATACTTGGCACAAGGCTTTCAGAGTTTGTAGTTGTGGCAGAGCTTACTCCAAAGTGAGGCGGGAACCCCAATATGATTTACACCATTGGTTGTGGGTATGATGATTGACATCCCTTCTGTTTCCCATTATTCTAACCCAAGCTTTTGATCCTTCCTTTCCATTCATGCATTGTTTGAAAAGTTGTATGCATTGTCTTTTTTCGTTACCATCCGCATAAAATTGTAACCCTTCAAATTCATAAGGCAGGGTTGTTGTTGTTGTTGTTTTGCAAGTACCTGGTTTCCTTTTTCTGATGCACCTCACCTACCGTATTTTTCGCTCTATAACACGCACCTGACCATAACACGCACATCGTTTTTAGAGGAGGAAAACAAGGGAAAAAACATTCTGAATGAAACAGTGGATGTATCATTTTTGTGCTTCATGCTGTGGCCACAGACATGTGATCTGATGGTGAATTTGGGGTGACCCAATGCAAAAATCCTGAGAATTCCTGTGGATCCATGCTTTGTAACCACGTTTTTGCACCATTGCAGCCCCAGGCAACAGTGGGTGCGTGATTTTTTGGGTGTAGGCTGTAGCCATGGACATGCTATGTGATCTGATGGTGAATTTGGGGTGACCCAATGCAAAGATCCTGAGAATCCCTGTGGATCCATGCTTTGTAACCACATTTTTGCACCATTGCAGCCCCAGGCAACAGTGGGTGCGTGCTTTTTTTGGTGCAGGCTGTAGCCATGGACATGCTATGTGATCTGATGGTGAATTTGGGGTGACCCAATGCAAAAATCCTGAGGATCCATGTGGATCCATGCTTTTTAACCACGTTTTGCACCATTGCAGCCCCAGGCAACAATGGGTGCGTGATTTTGGGGGGGCAGGCTGTAGCCATGGACATGCTATGTGATCTGATGGTGAATTTGGGGTGACCCAATGCAAAGATCCTGAGGATCCATGTTGATCTATGCTTTGTAACCACATTTTAAGTGGGGAGCGAAGGAAAAACAAAGAAGGGACATGAGAGGGGTGTGCAGAGAAGCAGCTGGCTAAGGGTGGGAGGAAAGAAAGAAAGGCAAAAGTTCCCCCCCAAGCCAGCCATCTCTCTCTCTCTCTCTCTCTCTCTCTCTCTCTCTCTCTCTCCCTCCCTCCCTCCCTCCCTCCTCCCCCCCTCTCTCCCTCCCCCCCTCTCTCCCTCACCCTCCCCCCCTCTCCCTCTCCCTCCCCCACTCTCTCTCCCTCTCTCCCAGCAGCAACGGAGCACAGAGAGGAATTAGAAAGAACGACACTCTGCTTGCCTGGAGGGGAGGGGCTTTCCCTGCTCTTTGTTCCGTTTCAGCAATCACAGCAACGAAACAGAGAAGGGTGGGCAGTAAGACCCTGAGGCAGAATGCAGGAAAGCAACCACTTCCTCTTTTCAGGTTTCCCTTCTCCGTGACTCGAGATTTGACTTTTGCTTGATTTTTTGGCTCCAGGGACCACACATTCGCTCTATAACACGCACAGACATTTCCCCTTCCTTTTTAGGAGAAAAAATCTGCGTGTTATAGAGGGAAAAATACGGTAATTTCCAACACAGCTGGCACTACTTCTTTAGGTAAATGCTGTGGAGCCTGGGTTCCTCCACATTTAAAGCTGCAACTCCTTCAGCTTGAGCCAGCAAGTCTAAAGGGCAGAGATGATGGGAGGTGTATTGGACCAACACCTGAAGAGTCACAGCTTCTCTGTGCCCGATACAGGCGTTAAAAAGCAAGAGGATTAAAAGAGAGAGAGAGAGCCACACATAAGAGATAAACACAGAACAGAATTCTGCTTCTTGGGAATCTCCGCTTTTTATTTTTTTTAAGGCATCTTTCTGGTTCTCATGGGTGCAAAAGTATGCTTGGGAGCATCCTGCTGGGCTTCTAGCAAAGCCAAAATAAAGCATGCAAGCACAGGAGAAATGATGCAAATCTGATCACTAAATTGCACACTTCAGACTACCTGGGCAAAGACATTTCTTTTTTAAAAAAAGCATGCTCTGTGAAATGCAATGGGTTTAAGGCTTTGGAAGAAGGGAGCTCTGTTACATTCTAAGGCAGGAATGGGAAGCCTGTGGCTCAACAGATGTTGCTGGATGACAACTCCCATAATTCCTCTCCACTGGATAAGTTGGCAGGAGCTGGTGGGAGTTGGTGCCCATTGACATCTAGAGGACCAAAGCTTCCTCCACTTCTCTGTTCTGTGAAGACCCCTGGTTTTAGGAAAGTGGGCGTTCTCTGCATCTCTCCATAAGGACCATTTGAGCATCACAGGAGCATCCTTGCAGACTCTGTGTTGCCCCATCTGCAACAGCCCCTGAGTACAACATGAGGCTCAGTGATTGAAACAGGAGATCTTTAGTGCACCAGAATGCACAGAAATGGGCCCAGCTGTGCACAGGGCTCTTTACATTTAGACCTTTCAGTTGCTGCAAATTTCTTCTCCCCGTATTTGAGAGACGCTCTTGCTTCTTCTTTTTAAGTCAGATGGACTGTTGCTCAGTGGCAGAGCACTGGCTTCATATGCAAGAAGGTCCCAGGTCAACTGCAGCTGGAATGGAGAGAGCCTTCTGCCCAATACCTCATAGAGCTGCTGCCAGTCAGTGTGGACAATATTGAGCTAGATGGACCAGTGACCTGCTTCATTATCTGTGTCTCCTACTACATTTCCTGAAATCGGATTCTTTATTTCCAGTCCTCCCCCCCCCCCTTAAAACAATTTTTAATGGCCAAAAGGATGGACTGTTTACAACAATTTGACACACTTATTCACTTCTGGCTGCTCAGACATGCCTTTCTGCAAATCAGGGTCTTTCTACTCACTGCCCCAACCAGTCCTCAACCAGGTCCACCAGGATGGTGTCACTTTACTTACCCTGGTCCTCAGAACCACAAGCAGAACCTGCACATACAATGTTCTTCCTTCCAACAGGGCAAGTGTGTCAAGAGTGCTTCTTCTGTTATGCAGAACAGTTCCCTCTCTCTAGTGCCCTGCATTTGCTTGTGAACAGAAAGGTGTTCCCTTAATGGCCAGTCTAGTCTTTACTTAAAACAGGGTGGCCCTCCAGCTGTGGTTGGACTCCACCAGCTCCCATTGGGTCCAGCCAGCATGGCTTAATGGACAGGGATGGTGCGAGTTCTGGTCCGGCATTATATGGAGGGCCATAGGTTACCACAGCATGATCTAGACCGAGATTAGAAAGCATGTGTGCCCAGCAGCCTTCCGCTGCACTCAATGGCCAGATGAAGAAAGCACCACACATGAACAACCATCCTATGTTTTCTCCATCCTATGTTCCATGGGAGAGATATGCAGAGGGACACCCCCCCCCCCCCCCGTGGACCTCTCCCATTCTTTGTCGAGCCAAACTCTCTAACAGCAGTAGCTTCTTGCACCGTCAAAAAAGGGTACCATACAAATTGAAATCCTCATCATAAAAAATGTCAGGAGATTCACGTGGAAGAAAGAACAAAACGATCCCAAACTGTCCACTTCCAAACGCAGTAATGCCACGTATGTTTTTCCTGCACATGCATATTATTTAGCACATTAAGTATACAACAGACCTGTAGGGGATAAAAGTCTTTGGGGGTGGGGGTAAAAATAAGGCAGGACAGCTCCCATTTGGGAGGGACTTTGGGGGGAGGGAGAGGGAAGGACACACCACTTGCCTCGACACTCGTCTGCAGTTATCTTAATTTATTTTTATTGTGTCTGAACGAACCCTACGAAAACGTCTTCAAGGCAGCTTTAATGTCTTCTTCAGTTGACAGTCCTCCCTTAAGACGTATTTCTCCACATTATATTTATATATAAAAAAATGTCTTTAAAAAAATCCACCTGGAAAAGCAAAAAGAGAGTGATGCGGTCGCATGGGGAGAAGTGCTGCGATCCTCACTGCGCTTTGGAAAAGGCCAGGTCCTAAACAAACTCTCCCCGGAATGGCAGGGAACTTTGGCTCTGCTCCTGCCAGCGGTAGCGAAGCTGGGAGAGCGGCTTGTCCTCCAGCTTCTCAAATTCGGCAAAACCCAGCTGGTTCAGGATCTCATAGATGCCAGCCTTGGCCGCCACCTGGAAGCAGGGAGAGGAAAGAAAAGGAGGGAGGGAAATATACGCTTAAATTCCTCCATGTATACAGGTGAGCAAGTGTCCACATTGCAGAGGTGGCATGCCACATTATGTCCACATTTTGCAGCGTGGGGGGGACGGGATGAGACGACATCCTAAATAAATGACCAGCATATGGGGGTTGGGGGTTGGCAAGGAACCACAAGGCAGCTCTGGTTCTCTGGAGAGCAACAGCAAAGTCATTTGCAGAGGGCAGGAAAGGAGGAATGGTCTAAAATGTCCTTTGCAGCTCTTGCAAGAACTGCTTGTATGCATCGTTAGCAGCATGTTGAGGAACACTGCCGTATTTTCCTTCCATTTCAGACATGTCTGCAGACAGGTAAGTACTGATTGTGTGCACACCTAGACCCTGCTCCAATTCAACACGGCTAGTGTTCGCAGGTGCTTCCTGCAAGCGTCACTTCTGCACTCTGCAGCACTTCATCCTGGGTTTTGTCCTATGGAGGAGGGGCTCCCTAGCCTAGGGGATGGGGCTTCATACAAAATGAGCAATTCATATTCTGAAATTCTTTCCCTTCTGGCTATTGAGACTCCCCCCTGCACCTTTATGCTATCATTTATTCATTTAAAGAATTCCTATCTCCCTTCTGCCACATCACCTTTAAGCATATATATCTCCATCCCATAGTGGCTTCTCGTCCCCACTTTTATGTCTACCTTCTTCTTGCTGTTGTTCCTTGTCCCCTTCCCACATCAAGCTTGGACAACCACCCTAATCGGCGCTATTTTTCTAAAAAAAAAAAATGTGCTGGAACTAATGGCCAGAAAACCTCAAATTGGCTTTACACTTAGAGAGAAAACACGAATGCATCTGTTTCCTTCTCTGTGTTCACATGAGATTCAGATTGTGGGAAATGTATGCTCTTGCCTTTATGAAGTTATTTCACAACAAAAATGCATATGAGTCAGTATTAAGGAGGCTGCGAGGAAGGGGGGGAGTGATGGGTTATAAAACCTGAGGAAATGCTGTTCCTGGAACATCTGGGATGTCTCCCTGCCCCCCTTAGATACATGCAAGAGGAGAGCCCAGATACTCATTCAGAGTATGTTTCATCTACTTCTGCTGCGGCAGCGGATTAGGCAAACATCTGCTTTGTTTGTGTTCCTCTCCATGCTTGTTCTTAAGCCAGAACTTCCTACCCAAGCACTCCAGAAAGGCATAATCCACACTATTTCCCTGAAACTTTCATTCATAACCCCCACCCCAACTGCCCATCCATTCATCAAACCTTCAGTTGCCTGAGAATGACTCCAAGCAATACAAAATGTTATATAAGGAAATGCTATCTATCTCGGTGGTATGAAAATAGATTTAGTTAAACAAACAAACAAACACACACACACACACACACACACAGAGAGAGAGAGAGAGAGAGAGAGAGAGAGACTATTCCATTATTTTCCTACCTAGCAAATTATACTGCACCTTTCAGATGACCAATCGACTGGGACTCACTACAGAATCTATTTTCGCCATTATCCATGCTTGGTAAAGGTAATGGGACCCCTGACCATTAGGTCCAGTCGTGACCGACTCTGGGGTTGCGGCGCTCATCTTGCTTTACTGGCCGAGGGAGCCGGCATACAGCTTCCGGGTCATGTGGCCAGCATGACTAAGCCGCTTCTGGCGAACCAGAGCAGCGCACGGAAACACCATTTATCTTCCCGCCGGAGCAGTACCTATTTATCTACTTGCACTTTGATGTGCTTTCGAACTGCTAGGTTGGCAGGAGCTGGGACCGAGCAACGGGAGCTCACCCCGTCGCGGGGATTCGAACTGCTGACCTTCTGATCGACAAACCCTAGGTTCTGTGGTTTAGACCACAGCGCCACCCGCGTCCCTTATCCATGCTTACCTATTAGAATGGTTCATCTAAGACTACGAATCTTGCTCCATTAGTGTTTGCCTTTCCCATTTGCAAGCCTGTTTGCTTTCAAAATGTAAGAGATTACATACGAGACCTGGATACAGGATGGAGTCTTGGAAATACATTCCTCATGTTAATGCAACCTTAGTCAAAATGGGGAATAGGAATGTCGAAAGAAGGACAAGGCCTAGAGTCAAACAATGCATGCATGGCTGCTCGCTTTCTTTGGAGCAGCCTTTACCAGCCAAGTGCTGTCCAGATGTTTTGAACTACAACTCCCATCAGCCCCAGGCAGTGCAGCCATGCCACAGCTGGCCCCGATGGGAACTGTAGCTGAAAGTATCTGGAGGGTTGCAGCTTGGCAAAGGCTGCTTTTGGTGACATCAACATGTTTGCTGCTGGGGTTAGCGGAAATTTCTAAGCATTATCAAATCAAATGTGGCTTAAATAACTTTTGGTCCATCTATTTGGGACCGTTTGCTCATAGCCAGAAGCTCTTCCTTCCTTCAGGAGGGCCTTCCTGTTAAAGTAGTGCGGTGAAAAAACTTTTAACTGTCTGGCTCA
The DNA here is from genome assembly GCF_964188315.1 of Podarcis muralis. Taxonomy (NCBI): domain Eukaryota; kingdom Metazoa; phylum Chordata; class Lepidosauria; order Squamata; family Lacertidae; genus Podarcis; species Podarcis muralis. The sequence goes on along the minus strand of NC_135660.1, from coordinate 69,045,070 downwards.
CTAAGATTGACTCATAACCTCATGTTAACCCCTGTGTCTAGTGATAATGGAGAAATTGGCCAAGCAAATAACAAAGAGGCCGTGGTCCTAGAAAGAAAGGTGTATTTCATGAGAACTGGCTTTGCTTTATAAAATTTGCGGCTAACAAAGAACATGATTGGGCTTCTCCTTTGACTCATACCTCTCTGTGGAGAGATGTTTGGAGACGGTTTGTCATTCTTTCATTGTATAACAAATTTCTATTTTTCAGCCTGACTACTATTAGATAAACATTGTGATGTAACACATATAGAAACATCTTTTTAAATCAATTTCTTTAGAAGCAGGACAACGTATGTATTTTATAGGGAACACCTGCATAAATTTGCTCCATGTGTATTCATTTTTTTCTGGATTTTTTTGTTATGTAATGTGCATACATTATTAATTTTTGATAGAATATTTTTTTATAAAACCCTCTGTATTAATTAGAACAAACGAATTCTTTTTCTAAAAAAAGAAATAAGTTTAACTTATCTTTTGATTTAATCATTGAGAAGTTCTTAATTTAGCAGTCTGTAGGTTTCTTCATGTGGGTGCTCTTTATTTTACGGAAGAAACTGCAGCTTTTACAAATTTGACTCTTGCAAACATCTAGTGACTGGTGTTTGAAATGATGGGCAAAGGCTTAAAAAACAAACAAACCATTTTGTAAGTCAACATGTTTGTTTCTTGTTTTTAAAAAGTCACCTTTCCTAGGCTTCAAGGTGGACCATGTGGTGAGTTACTGATGAATCAGGAAGCACGAAGCAGGGCTTAGAACTCCCAGTGCTTATCATTGTTCTCAGTATTCCTAGAAGTCTAAACATTATTCAATCAGTTTCCTGGTGCAACAAACTCCCTTGGATGGTATGGGATCTACAAGATGGAGCCTTCCTGATTCAAGAAAACTTGCTCAAGGCAGGAGTAAAGAGTGAAGCTGAGCCTTCTTCCCTAAGGGAAGGAAATAAACAAGGGCCACCATCTTTGACTTATCTCAGTTCAGCAACAGAGCACATTCCAGCTCCATTCTGCTTTCTAACCAAGCACGAAGTGAGCTCGTGCAGATAATACTCCTTCCTTCTCTCCTGCTCCGCTTCATGCTGTACATCGATGGGACGCCAGCAACGTTCCCTCCCTTTCATTTCCCCTCCAGCGCTTCCTCCCCGCCCCCCGCCCCGCTCCAGACATGCATGCGGGGTGAATGTCGTTTTCCAGCAAGTCCCTTCAACCAAGAATGGCCGGGGCTCTGATTGTAACCGCATTTGGCAGGTGCCCCTTTCATCTCTCACCAAAGAGATCAAACATGCCAATATGAATTAGCAAAGCTAATTGAGACGGAGAGGAGCCGAAGCTTTCCCATCACACACCAGTCAGCGACTCCCCACTTAGAGCTGACACAAACAGGAGAGGGAGAGAGGCTCGTCTCAAGGACACCGATAAAATGAGCCCGTTCCGACACCCACACCGCTTTCCTCCGTCTGCACAGTTTTCACCTTCTCCCGTCACCGCACGGTTATTTTGAATCGCAGCACTTTTGTTGTGCAATTCCACTCATTTCTCTATTTTATTTTTTACCACCGGAGCTACATTTGCAATGCAGTTGTCCATGCTAAGGAGTGTTTCGAAATGCGCAAAAACCCTGTCTTTTGAAGGAGGAGGTGGCTCTTTGGGGACTATTCAGTGAATGACATATTGGTCTGAACACTGGCTAGGGTCCTCTCCCCGACTCCCCCCAAAATCTGGCTTGTAAAAGAACCTGAGTGTGGCCTATAACCACACTCTTCTAGGATAGAGAAGCTGTGGTCTCATTTCAGAGGGTGGCCTATATCCCAAGAAATACAAGATTCAAAATTCAATGGAAGTTGACAATCACAGAAGCATTCTGCAACCGCAGTTTACCAAATCAACCCGCAGCTACTTTTTTAAAAAATCAGACCTCCTACTCCATCTTCTGCACCTGCCCTTCCTCCAAAAGGAGCCGGGGGGTGGGGAGTACATGCTTTGTATGCAAAATGTATTTGGTTCAATTCCTGGCATCTCCAGTGACAATGATCTCAGGCAGGTGGCGATGGGAAAGACCCCACTACCTATTAGGAGAAGACAATATTGGACTAGGTGCACTAATAATCTGGCAAAGTCTAAAGCAGCTTCTTAGTTTCTTTTTAACAAGGCTGCAGCCACCGCCGCTCCTTCCACACACCCTTCTTTTACTTCTTGGAAACTGGCGTACAGGCCAGATTTGGCCTAGGAGCTGCCAATCATTGATCCAAAGATCAGCAGACTTGGTAACAGTCACTGGAATTCCTCTTTTTCATTTTGACTTTGCCTCGCTTGAGTTTTAAAACATGCAGTCGAAGAGACAGGACACACACCGGCTTTTCCAATAAGAAATTTGTATCTTTCTCCACACACAGACAGATTTAAAGTTCCAGAATTATTCTTTTAACAAGCCTCCTGGCACCTGAAAAGGCTTAACAAATGATTACGGCACAAGCCTTTGTAGAGCAGAGACCACTTCATCTGATGCAAGGTGTAGTCCTAAACCGGCAAGCATATGTACACCTTCTGAAATCGCTTGGAGGTTCTCAGCTGTGATCCACAGACCCCTTCTGCTCCACAACCTCCCCTCATATAGGGCTCTTCTTAGTGGCCTGGCTTAGGACACCCATGATTTTCATAACATGCTGATGGTTTGATCACAATGCTGGCATGGAAGGCAAACAAGGGAAGACCCCTCAACTATTTCAGAGTGGTTGGGGTGGAAGGGAAAACGTTTGAGAACTGCTGCCTGATCATGGTTTCCAACTGGTTTCCAGGTGCATGTTTATGGGTATCTGCAAACATGGGAGATGTCACCCACATTCTCCATACTGGTTTCAGGAAACTCTGGTGCTGCATTAGCACACCTGCATAATCATGCCTGTCACGTAAAACATGGAGCTGTCGTTTGCGTCTCTTACCAAAGAGGCTAATTGGAGGGTTAATTTGTTGCAGAGGGATGCCTTGGAAGGTTCCTTTTTGCGGGAGCAAAAGAGAGAGATGGTGCTCTATCGGCCAACAGTTCTCCAGGCCTCTCCCATTCTCATGCACACAAAAAGCTCTCATTTCCAAACGGACAGAGGGCGAGAGATGGATGAGGGGACCACCCTGGCTCAATCAACATTGCTGGCTGCCTCTACAAAGCCTTTCAAGTTGCAGCGCTGGGGCAACCACAGCACAGGCAGAGGTCTGATAAAAAAAAACGAGAGAGGGAAGGCCAAAGGTCCAATGAAATGAAAGGCCTCGAAAACCCTTTTGTGCCTGGGAATAATAGGGTGAAGGAGGGTGCTTTTCAAGGGACAGCTTTGATACCTTATGAATGAAAACAGGGGGACTCTGTGCCTTGGTGGCAAACACTGCAATGGATTGCAGTTGATCTCCCTCACTTCCTCAACATGACCTCATCCCCTGGGAAGAGCAACTCAGCCAAGCTTTGAATATAGTGACATGGCTCCCTATTCTGCTTCTTCGGAGATGTACACAACCACCATGCCACCTCACACCAAAATAATTCACTGTCTCTGGAGAAGAGTGGGCATGAGAAGGGGGTCAACTTTCTTTGCAATGGACTTGTTTTGTGGGTAAGGAAGCAGCGTGGCTTGTTTGAAGTAGAAGGATGTACCTGCAAGGATCCATTACCTAAGCAGAAGGCAGACACAAAGGAAGAGAAATATTCCCCTAGGTGGAAACCTACTTCTAAGACAAATGGCAAGACTACAACCTCTTGAGATGGAAGTCTGTATGCCATGCTTTAAACATGCATGAGTTTTTCAGATACATGTGGAATCTGGGGAGTGTTAATGGATATTTCTTGTTCTCTATTACTGTACCGGAGAAACGCTCTGTTGTGCACAACTGTCCCATGCAAAAAGAAGTAAAATAGATTACAAAACCTGTCAAGAAAACAGTACTCTTCACAGTGCAATCTTGTACGTATTAATTCGAAAGCCAGTCTCCCTGTGTACAGGGATGCAGCCTAGGAAAACTTGAAAGATGTGTTCACACTTTGGTCTCTCGGCACGAGCTGCCAAAAAGATGCAGGCATTACTGTAGGTAGGGGAGTCTGGGAGAGAGTTTAACGTCTCCTCTTGCAATCCTCACCAGCACCCCAGGTTTATCCAGCAACAACATTCCCCTCTTGCTGTCACTAAGCTCTCTTCAGCAAAGAGAGAAGAGCAAAATAGCGCATCGAAGTGGCGAGAGCTGATGAATCAGCTGTAATCTGTGAAGAATGCACATGAATTCCATTCCCTTCTGTGTATGTCCATCTGACCAAACTGCATGGAGATTAATTCGCCAAGCCACAGACACTACGAAACCTCACTTGTGGAAAGAGCAGAGCTGGAAACAATAGGGAGCCATGACATGTCGGTACATACATACATACATTCTTACAACAAGGGCAGAACTGCCTTTTCCTCTGTGTCTTCCGCCCCGCCCCCTTCCCATGCACCACAAACAAAAAGTAGGACATGGTTGAAAGTTTGGTAGGAAGTGGCAAGGAAGAGGTAGAATGATGAAGAGGTAGGAAGATTCAAAGGGGGGCAAGAAGGAGAAAATATGGGAAAGGAAAGCAGACTGAGATCTAGTCCTGGGATATGGTACACAGGCTCTTAACTGAAATGGCAAATGCCAAGAAGTCAAATGTGCCTATTTCCCCCCTTTTTGAGAGTCTCTCAGCAAGTGACAATGAAGCTGTATTATTTTGGAGAAGTGTAGAGGTAGATGCACACTTCTGTGCTAGAAAAGAAGCAGTGCAGATTTAACTCCCCTTCCCCCATTCTTTCCATCCCTGCCCCCCCCCCATGCTGCAAGTGGACAATATTAATTTGACTTCTGCTATTCGAAGCAGGAGAAACTGACAAGGCTTTTTCACAGCATGACACATTTGCAGCACAAATTAAAGTAAGGATTAAAAGCTTCTAGAGCAGCCTCTCTCAACCTCAGGTCCCCAGATGTTGTTGGATTACGACTCCCATCATTCCTAGCTAGCAGGACAAGCGGTCAGGGATGATAGGAACTGTAGTCCAACAACATCTGGGGACCCAATGTTGAGAAAGTTTGTTCTAGAGGGCATCATAGCTGCATGCCAGGAATAGGGGGTCCAATCCTACAGACTGATTTTTTACAGAGGTCCAGACGATGTCCAGGAAATTAAACCATCCTAATTTCTGAAGTGTATTTTACGAGCCTTTTGTTGCTCTTGTTGATGCTCAGAAAGGGACTTCTGAAGATGCCTATGATTTGGAGTCCCTCCAGACATCCTTCTTATTATGCATTCATGATGATTTGTGCTCAGGAGGATACTGCAGAGGTTATATGTGATCCCACTTTTTACACTGTGTCTGCAAGTTTTGGCGCGGACAAACCATTTCATTTCTAGTCAGTGTATGTCCTCATAACTTCCTGACACCATAACACCATGAACGCTTCGGTTTATTTTTTGTTCCACCTTTGCTGCACTATAGCACAAGACTGCCCCTCCAGTAGGACCAAGGAAGCAACGCAGAACAACTAAGAAAGCGGAATGAGGTGTGGACGGTCCAGTATAAATCCACCACTAATACACTCTAATTTCATCGATGAGATGTTGCAGAATACACTTGCAAGAAAACCAGCAGCCTGGAGGAGCAGAGAGAGAGACAGAGACGAACAAGAATCACTCAAAACACACCTATCTTCTTTAGCTGCTAAGTGTAGCAGGTTAGCCCTGACAGGTTAACACAACAATATTCCATCTTCTCTAAGCTGCTTGCGTGAAAGAGTGGGAGAGCAAAACAGAGAAATAGCAGGGAGTTCATCTACGGACAAACCACAATTCTTTCTCTCCAGGACAAAATTAGATCTTGGATGTGTGAAACTGAGGTGCCTTCTCAAAGACTGGCAGGAGAAAAAACATAATAGTATTTGTGGGAGTTCTGGATAAACCAGGAAAGGACAGCCATGTGGGAGGCACAAACACACAACACACACACACACACACACACACACACACACAGCAACAGAGAACGGAACTGGGAGTGCAGTCAAGGAGGAAGCACTAAACAAGACCAATATTTGGAGGGGAGAACATGACAGGGTAGCAGCATGAGACAGAGAGGGCAAAATGCCTAGATGTACTTGCGTGGCTTCTTTCAACCCCAAATTTTTCTATTTAAGCACAAAATGGGTGGCTTTAAACATAACAAAAAGGTCAATGAGGCCCCTCAGTCTCCTGTCTGAATGACTCACTCTAAGGCAGCAGCACTATGGAGATTCTGGGAAGGTTTCTCCTAACATGCCTCATCCTGTGCAAGGACTTCCACCTGTGCACTGGGGCTTCCCTCCCCTCCCTTGTGTGCCCCCCACCACTGACCCTGTGGGGTCAGGAGGAGCCCAGAACAGCAAAAGGAGGGAAAGAGGGGCAATCATTCCACTTGGCAAGCAGCAATGCAGAATTCCACCCTCTGCCGCAATGCAACTTAAGAGCAACCATCTTGCAGCTATTCTGGACGGTGTCTGATATTCAGATCTCCTTTTTGTTCAGCTCCTCAAATATTTAATGCATTCTTCAACCTGCAGAGAGGAAATTCTTCCGGGTTGCCAGCTGTCCTGATAGTCACAGGACTATCTGATCTAATCCTGCCTCCCTCCAGCACTCAAATACTAGGCTACTATTCTGTACTCTGTCCTCCCTAGAAAATCCCCAGTCCACTTTGTTTTGGAAAGCTGCCCCCCACCAAAGCATGAGGATGCCAGTTCCCCTTTCCAGTGAACACTTAAGTATCAGTGGGGAAACCCAAAATTTTACTGCTTCCCAGATTCTAATGAGGTATGAGCATGTGATAATGTTCTCCACACCACTCGGCAGGATGATACAGACAAGCGGTTGCATGCAGTCCTCCCTAAGCTGTTTGTTAATACCTGCTCATTTGTATTTACCGGTGGAATCAGTCGAACTGGAGAAAAAGGAATGCCCCCCCCCCCCCCGCTCCTCCACTGCATGCCATGCAAAGTTCGCTGGATACAGTGAGGAATTTAGATGAGGCGGCTTAATATGTGAACTGGCCCTTAGCTATGTTATTTCATTTGGGTCACACATGGCAGAGGCACAGCATCTAAATATCTGGAGGGTCGGGGAGAGCTCGGATGAAGCATTTCCACGGGTGATTTAAAAACTGGGTGCTTTCCATGTCAGTACACTGATTGAAACATCCATATTGACCAGGACATATAGCTGCTTTTAAAACGCCTCCCTTCCACTTACTCCTCTGCACTGACAGCATTCCAAAGTGACACACTGGGGACAGAAAGGCATACCTGTCATCATGTGGGGCAATATATTTGGCTTCTATTTTCCATGCAGTGCTTGGTGAAGCTAAACTGTTTGATCCGCTGATTAACCTATCTTCCCCTGCTTTCTGCACCTTCCTTTCCTGGCATTACAACACTCCCCGCTACCCCACTATAGGATTGCAGTATCCCCTTTTCATGTATTACCGTACTTTTCCATGTACTGTATAAGACTATGGTTTTTTTTCCCCCTTCAAAAATCATGCTAAAAAGTGGGGGCATCTTATACATGGATAGTGCATAGGGTGGACGTTTGATTGGCTGCTGCCACAGCTGTCAGCAGCTATTGTGCGTGTTATTGGTTGCTGCATCAATGGCAGGTGTTGATTGTCTGACGCTGCGGCAGTTGGGCGGGAGATTGGCAGCTTCTGCCGGTGATGGTACAGATGGCAGACGGGAGGCAGATTTTGCGACACATGCGGGTGAGCAATTTTTGGCAACCCCCCCAAAAAAGCTCAACAACTCTGTGCCATCCACCCCTTTTTCTTAAATTTGAGTCCCCCAAAATAGGGGGCGTCTTATACACAGAAAAGTATGGTATATTTTTTATGGTGAAGTTTTTTGATCTGATTCTTAACACGTTTTTAAAATTTGTGTTGTGTTGTTGTCTGACCACAACTCCCATCATCTCCACCCAGCTTAGTCAATGGTCAGGGAAAATGGGAGCTGCAGGACAACAACTTTTGAGGTTGAAGAACACTGGTCTTGAAGACTCGAAGACTAAGTTAGCAGGTAACTAAAGGTAAAGGTAAAGGGACCATTAGGTCCAGTCGCGGATGACTCTGGGGTTGCGGCGCTCATCTCGTCTTATTGGCCGAGGGAGCCGGCGTACAGCTTCCGGGTCATGTGGCCAGCATGACTAAGCCGCTTCTGGCAAACCAGAGCAGTGCACGGAAACGCTGTTTACCTTTCCGCTGGAGTGGTACCTATTTATCTACTTGCACTTTGACGTGCTTTCAAACTGCTAGGTTGGCAGGAGCAGGGACCGAGCAACGGGAGCTCACCCCGTCGCAGGGATTCGAACCGCCGACCTTCTGGTCGGCAAGTCCTAGGCTCTGTGGTTTAACCCACAGCGCCACCCAGGTAACTAATGACATGTAAATAAGTAATGGATGAAGTTGCCTCTTGGTTTCTGTTGGAATAGGTCTGGATAGCACACACCCTGATCTATGGAAACAGGAGCCAGGTGTGCATCCCTACCTACTGAAGTCAAGAACCCTGTTTATGCATCCATGAATAGCTTGCCTCCATCCTTTTAGCTGGAGCGGCCAAGAGCAGAACTGTGGCTGCTCCCAAGAGGGGCCCAAAGCATGTGGACTCCAGGGAGAGGAAGATGGGGCTGTAGGTTCCTTCAGCAACTCTCCCCTCAAAGTGGTGCTCTCACAGAGCTACTGGCCGACCAAGAGCTAGGTCCTGCTGAAGCTGTGAGCCTGCCACCAGAGCATTTCGACGGCTCCTGGTCAACTGAAGCCGCTCAGATGAGACTTGCTCTCTGCCAAATATGCTTACTAAATAAAAAGATACTCCGAGGACAATGAACCAAAAATAATAATAAAATACAAAAACAGCTGTTTTCCATGGGAATCAATCCAGAAGGAATGCAACGGCAGCAGCCTGTGTTTGCTGTGCTTTTCTTTTTTTCCCCCAGGTCATGGTGTGATGATGGGTGGGGTGGAAGGCTGAGAAAGCTCTCTGCGACAGCTGGGTGAACCGCTAGCAGCAGCTATGAGCAACTGGTGAAACTGAGAGGGCAGAAATGTGGGCTTGGGAAACAAAACCCAAAGACCCTAAAATGCTGTTCCCATATAGGTCATCATCCACTGCACCATTACTGAAAAGACATACAATGTAGACATTTAAGGTAATGGGTCTCCCGACAGCCTAATAACCATCTCATCATCCCGGTACCGCAGCAGTCGAGATGACTGCAGTCAATCCAGCTGAGCAAAGATATTGCGCTTTGGACTTAAATAAGAGTGCGTGGGATATACAACAGAAACAATATTTCCACAGCACTTTCATGTAACTTATGATTTTGTTAGAATCTAGCTCTCTCCGGCGGTCATTTTTTTTACATACTGAAAAGCATGGCTGCAAATTTTTTTTTTTATAAGGATGACAATTAAGCGGCAGGGGCTGGGAAAACACCCAGCAAGTTCAAAACGTAATAAAACAAATCAGCGACCTTTACAAATCTCAACATCTGTTAAATGGCTAGTGTTAGTGCTTAGCATTTGGAGTTAGCAACTCAGTGGTTTGTCTATAACAGAATAGATTACCAATGTCGCATCGCAGGCAAACGGCAGTATAATGACAATAATGACTTTGCAATTGTTTGAATGGCGAGCTGCTCACCAGACAAAAGCATACATGTTGGCGTGCTTCCTTCCAAGTTAATATCTGGGCTTTTTCAGGGCATTGTCTGGCACAGCCAGAAGCGAATGGTGTTGGAAAAGGGCTTACCTCACGCATCCAAACACTGAAAGGCCTCTGCCAGGAGTCCTTTTTCCCCAAATGCAGGTATGCATTGAACAAGATGAGATAGATATAGCGTTCCAAGTACTGGAGGCTCCTCAGCTGCAATGTCCGCATCTCCTTCTCCTCCTTAGCTGTTTTCCCCTGAAAATAATAATAATAATACAATTGTTTAAGGGCCAACACTAGACAGCAGTCCCAAAACTAGGGCAGGCCATCTTGCATTTTATCCAAGGAAATGCTGCTTCTGACATGACCGTGGTGGAATGAGAGTTCCAGCGGCATGGCTCCTCCTTCCTGTGCTAGGAGGTTGAGCTCTGAAGCTGCCCGTCGGATGGGAGGAGTGCCGTAGAAAGGTTGCGAAGGGCCAAAGCTCTTTGGTGGAGCTCATGCTTTGCATTCAGGAGGTCGTAGACTGAGTCCCAGGGCAGGGCTGGGAAAGACCCTAGGGCCTTAAATACTTTTGCACCTGAAGCCCAACTTCAACACCATAGACTGGGGAGTTTTGGTTTTCTTTGGGGGATGGGAGTGGACTTTGCTTTTGAAGACCACAAATGGAAGGAAATTAAGAGTCACCCACCCTAGGACCTGCCACCCAAAGCGGGGTACTTTGTGGCATCTTGATGAAAGGCTGGGCCTGCCGCTATGTAGTTGTTTTCAACCCTAGTTCCTCTTTGACATTTAAGATCACTGTGGGATGCTTCAGTCACGGGAGCCCCTCTATGGAAGCAGCTCACAAACTGATTCATACAGCAGTGTGCCAAGCATGGAAAACCACCTTGCCAGCAGCGGCCTGATGGTCTGGAGAACCTCCTCCGGGTCAGGGCTGCACATTATCCAAAGGCTACTAAAGGGACAATGGGGCTGGTGTGGGAAGAGACTTGCAAATGTTACAAATCGATGCATACACGTACCCAACACACACACACGGCAATTTCTGCAACCATGTGGTGTGGGGACTGTATTGTGGGAAACTTCCCTTGAAGACTCTGGCTGTGGTCAACTTAGAATGAACCTGCTTCTCATGCCAGGAGAACCGGCAGTGTTTGGAAGGTGGCTAAAACAGGGTGGCATTTAAACTTGGCAGCCCAGGCTCTCATTAAGGCAAACGCTTTCCTCTTTTAAACACAAAGACCCCTCCGAAATAAGTGTGGTGTTTTTTTAAAGCAGTATTGTATGCATCTACTTTCACGTACACATGTGCATTAAAAAAAATAAATCATACACACACACCAAGCTATAAATGGTGCCATTATTTTATATAGTGCTTCTATTCCTGAAAGGCTGTGGTGACCAAGAATTAGTCCCCTCCTATCGTCTGTCCCTGCCTTGACCTCAACTGAGTCATGACCACACAACAGCAGGCCGACCGAGGTAGAAGCCTGAGGTGTGTTAGGGGTTTTATTCATAGTTTCTGGCCAAACACGGAGACCAGCCATCTTCCAGTTCAAAACGACCTCTTAAGCAGCTACTTTGCTATAAGTAGAAAACACCAATTAAAGCTTCATAGAATAGAAACACCACAAAACTGGAGAGGAAGAACCTGAGGGCTTGAGAAAACAGGGCCATTAACGAACACCCTATAGCTGCAATCCTACACATCTTGCTCAAAGATTAAGTCCCCACTGGGCTCAGTGGGGCATCCTTCTGCGTCGATGTGGCTAGGACTGTCAGCTACAACAGTTTAGAAAAGTCAGCTACTCCTCTTTTAACACTTCGCTCATTCAGGGTATAGACGCAACTTCACTTGCTTTTAACTGCATCCAAAGCATCCCAGTAAATAAACGACAGCAAACAGCGGCAAACGCTGCCGTTATTTCCTTGTTTTGATTTGGCAGAATTTCACAACACGCCACTATTTTCAGTTTTAAACATCGCTTTGTTTAGATTGCAAATATTAATTGGAGAGGCGAGCGGGCGGGAACGCAGCCGATGGAAGTTGCAGTATTCCAAATGCTAACAAACTGACCAAATTTTGGACTCAGACTCGGCACAGCTGGAAGGCAGGCTCCACTGACAGCTACCCAAACTGGAAACAACCCAGACGCTCAAGAGACATTTCGTTCTAATTAAACACACGTGCAACATACATATATATATATATATATATATATATATATATATATATATATATACACATACACACACACACATATATATATTCCAACTGCAGCACTGCAATGCAACAACTTTTAAGAATCCAAAACAGAACTGTTCGTCTGTGATCTCTTGTCTTGAAAAATTAATGGACCCGCGGGATAGCTGCCAGAATATTATCATAAAGAATCGGAGGAAGAGGACATGAAGCTCATTATTAGAGGCAACCTGATCTTACTGTGACTTTCCCCGTTTCAAACGGCTGCCAGGTCCTTCTTCCACTACAGTGTCTATCTGCCCCGAGTTCTGCCTGGCTTTTAAATCATTATATTTCAGCAATCTTGTAAACAGCCACTCGTTTGTGGTGAGTAAGAATTGTATTCAGGCAACCAAGCAGAACATTTTTATAAAATAGTTCTTTTTCTTTCTTCCTGACTACAGATTGATTAACCTTTGTGTGAGAGAAGCGGAGCTGGTAATTATTTTATTTGGGCTGGTACTTTTCATCCATTTGGACTAATTCCTTGTGTTTCATCTATCTCCAGCACAACATTATTCACTGGCTGCTATTCCTCATTTTCCTCTTTTATTGCCAATTTCCTTTTTTGGTAAATTCATCTATTTATTACATACACATATATAGATGTATATCCTGGCAATATATATATATATATATATATATATATATATATATATATATATATATCCTGGCTTTTCTCCGCAGAGCTGAAGGCGGGGTACATGATTCTCCACTCCCAATGCTTTTAACCTCACGACAAAACAAGCAGAAGCCGCCCTTGGAAAAAATGCAGGAGGTATGCAACCATTCCATTGCAGAATTTCAAATAAACTGCAGAAAGATGGTTCATGCCAGAGCTTCCTACACATATTGAGTGTGAAGTAGGTTCTAGTGAAAATTGGTGAGCTTTTGAAGTGGTTCATTCTTGGACTTACATCCCTTGAATCATCTGCAACTGATTACCAGCAGCCAATCATGTGTGAATGCCATTGGGAAAAACATAAGCTTTGAGTACAAAAATCAGTGGTGGCCACTGCAAAATCTGTGAAGGCCATCTGCATGTGCATATTTAGTCTAGAGTTGAGGCATAAAGTGATCCCAGGTAAACCACCTGGGTCACCCAAAGGCACATGGGATGGAACTGGCAGAAGGCCTTTTTCAGTAGTAGTGCCCTCCTTGTGGGATACCCTCTCTTCAGATGTCAAGGAGATAAAGAACTACACAACTTTTAGAAGACATCTGAAGGTTTCATATATGCTGTAAGCTGCCCAGAGTGGCTGGGGAAACCCAGCCAGATGTGTGGGGTATGAATAATAATTATTATTATTATTAATAACTGCCAATTTAGAATTCTGATTTGGCTTCGCTAAACATCAAAGTGAAGATCTTCTTGCACTTCCTCTGCCCTGTTCCTTACAGTCCACTGCCCCAATGACTGTGAAAAATGCACAGCTTTTATGATGAGCTAAATGATCTAAACAATCCATGAGACAAAACTAAATGATTAAGTAGAGTGATACTAAACTCTGTATTGTCATGAGATAAAATGTGCCAGTACCAAAAGGAGAAAACCATTAGATCAATTTTAAGGCAGAGTTAAGGGACTTTGCAATTTACATGACAGTTCACAGCATTCCAAAGCTGCTCTAATTACACGTGGCGAGACCTCAGAAATGCGATCTGCCAAAGAGGTATCTCTAGAGAACATCCCAGTCAGGTTGGTGGTCTTAAAAGGCTGATGGTTTCTGGCATATGATGGGTTGGCATTTGGAATATGGTTTCTCACTATTGCTGCAAGTCCCTTCTTCCCAAAATAACCAGCACATAAAAATATTCCCATTTCCCTTCAGAAGTCACACTTACTTCATTTAATGTTATTCATTCTCAGCAAAGAGAAAAGCTTATCAACCGGGGTCCAAAAAGAAATCCAAAAAGTTCTCATCAAAAATACAAGGAATGTGTGGACAGTCCATTCAGTTTTTTTCCTAGGCATAGCATTTGTGAGCTGCTAATACAGTCTAGAATATGTCACAATTAACTCATCTGATTTTGATTTCATCCTGCTTATGATTGGGACATTCTTCTTTGGCTATATCCAAGCAAAAAAATAAAAAAAAGGTGAAAATGTGCAGCCTCAAGTTCTCTTTTTTTTTATTAAACTTCGTCATGAACCTTTAATATTAGCTGCTTCTCAGCACTTGAAAGAACAGAACAGTATGCGTTCAGATTTAAAATCTTTCCATGGACACAAAGACATGCTTTGCTTCCTTCCAAGCAATGCTTACTACTCCTTATGTCTCTATGGTAGTATGCTCTTAGCTGTGTAGGTAACCCATCTCCTCGCTCCCAAAAACCCACTTCCTGACCCAAATATCCTATCAGCTATGCATTTTCCTATGCCCTTTGGGGATCTGCATGGTTAAACGCACACTATTGCTTCAAAAGGGTCTAGTGATAAGGGTTCGATTCCACACACACAAAAATGCCAAGAAGAAAGTCCATTGAAAAAAATATGGTTTCTGTGGTAAGCAAAAGCACAGTTCTGACATGCAAAGCATCAAACTTTAGGGACACAGATGCAAGTATTAATTTTTTCTTCCATTTGTAACTTAATTTTTTTTAAAAAATGAAGGGATATTTCAAAAAGAGGGAATGGTTGAGGAAACCATCGTTCTTAAGTTTGTTTGTGGGTTTGTTCAGGATAGAAGGAAGGAACTTACAAGGATAGGCAGTATGCTTCACTGTTAAGAAGATTTGAACTTGAGAGTCCATATCCCACCCAAACCCAGAGGTTCCCCCTCCCGAAATTAACCAGTATTCATTTAAATAGCCAGCTGCATTTAAACAGTGTGAAATGAAATTAACTTGGGGGACATAATTCCAATCTACAATGGGGGATTTACTTATGTGTATACTCTTACTTTCCTTCTCTTCAACCAACCTGGCCCTAGGTGGCGGGTATAAAAACCAGAGAGACAATTTGCACCATAAAAGCAACAAACGAAAACAACAATGAGAACAGAAGAGCGGGGAAGCGAAATCCTGCATTGAAGTAATCTTCTCTATATATAATAAACAGGGAACTCTCTCTCTCTCTCTCTCTCTCTCTCTCTCTCTCTCTCTCTCTGTGTGTGTGTGTGTGTGTATAGCTGCATAGTTAAAACCAATCTTGATCCGCAGTCATAAAACTACGGCATTTGAGAGTAAAACATGTTAATAGAACTTGGATCAAAGTAAACGGAAGTTCAGTTTGGTGTTGATTTTCTGTGCTTAGCTGATTTTTCTTGCCCAAGGAGAAAGATCTACCCAAAGAAGATTCTTACAACTTAATTACAGTGGTGCCTCGCAAGACGAAATTAATTCGTTCCGCAAGTTTTTTCTTCTTGCGAGTTTTTCGTCTTGCGATGCACGGTTTCCCATAGGAATGCATTGAAAATCAATTAATGCGTTCCTAGGGAAACCACCTTCAGACCAGGTCCGGGGACAGTCTGTTCCCCGACCTCTTCTGAAGGCTGGGGGGGGGGGGGAACAAGGGCTTTTTTCCCACTGCCAGCCTTCAGAAGGCTGTTCTGAAGGCTGGCGGTGGGAAAAAAAGCCCTTCTTCCCACCTCCCGCCCCGCAAGCTCCGGGGACAGGAGGGCTTTGCTGCCGACCGCCAGCATTTTAAAAGCCCCTGCTGTCCCGGGGCGATTTTAAAATGCTGGCGGGCGGGAGCGAAGTCTCTGCTGTCCCGGGGAGATTTTAAAATGCTGGGGGGCGGGAGCGAACGCTTCGCTCCCGCCCGCCAACATTTTAAGATCGCCTGGGGCAGCAGAGACTTCTCGCCCAAAGCAAGGGGAGCTCTCCGAAGGGCTCCCCGTGCTTCGGGCGACAGGCTGCCGCCCCAAGCCTCGCGCACCCGGCGGGACCTCCTGCCGGGTGCGCGAGGCTTGCAGACACTCGCCCGAAGCAGGGGAAGCCCTCCGGAGGGCTCCCCGTGCTTCGGGTGACAGGCTGCCGCCCCAAGCCTCGCGCACCCGGCGGGACCTCCTGCCAGGTGCGCGAGGCTTGCAGACACTCGCCCGAAGCAGGGGAAGCCCTCCGGAGGGCTCCCCGTGCTTCGGGTGACAGGCTGCCGCCCCAAGCCTCGCGCACCCGGCGGGACCTCCTGCTGGGTGCGCGAGGCTTGCAGACACTCGCCCTAAGCAGGGGAAGCCCTCCGGAGGGCTCCCCGTGCTTCGGGTGACAGGCTGCCGCCCCAAGCCTCGCGCACCCGGCGGGACCTCCTGCCGGGCGCGCGAGGCTTGCAGGCACTCGCCCAAAGCAAGGGGAGCTCTCCGAAGGGCTCCCCGTGCTTCGGGTGACAGGCTGCCGCCCCAAGCCTCGCGCACCCGGCGGGACCTCCTGCCAGGTGCGCGAGGCTTGCAGACACTCGCCCGAAGCAGGGGAAGCCCTCCGGAGGGCTCCCCGTGCTTCGGGTGACAGGCTGCCGCCCCAAGCCTCGCGCACCCGGCGGGACCTCCTGCTGGGTGCGCGAGGCTTGCAGACACTCGCCCTAAGCAGGGGAAGCCCTCCGGAGGGCTCCCCGTGCTTCGGGTGACAGGCTGCCGCCCCAAGCCTCGCGCACCCGGCGGGACCTCCTGCCGGGCGCGCGAGGCTTGCAGGCACTCGCCCAAAGCAAGGGGAGCTCTCCGAAGGGCTCCCCGTGCTTCGGGTGACAGGCTGCCGCCCCAAGCCTCGCGCACCCGGCGGGACCTCCTGCCGGGCGCGCGAGGCTTGCAGGCACTCGCCCGAAGCAGGGGAAGCCCTCCGGAGGGCTCCCCGTGCTTCGGGTGACAGGCTGCCGCCCCAAGCCTCGCGCACCCGGCGGGACCTCCTGCTGGGTGCGCGAGGCTTGCAGACACTCGCCCTAAGCAGGGGAAGCCCTCCGGAGGGCTCCCCGTGCTTCGGGTGACAGGCTGCCGCCCCAAGCCTCGCGCACCCGGCGGGACCTCCTGCCGGGCGCGCGAGGCTTGCAGGCACTCGCCCAAAGCAGGGGAAGCCCTCCGGAGGGCTCCCCGTGCTTCGGGTGACAGGCTGCCGCCCCAAGCCTCGCGCACCCGGCGGGACCTCCTGCCGGGTGCGCGAGGCTTGCAGACACTCGCCCGAAGCAGGGGAAGCCCTCCGGAGGGCTCCCCGTGCTTCGGGTGACAGGCTGCCGCCCCAAGCCTCGCGCACCCGGCGGGACCTCCTGCCGGGCGCGCGAGGCTTGCAGGCACTCGCCCAAAGCAAGGGGAGCTCTCCGAAGGGCTCCCCGTGCTTCGGGTGACAGGCTGCCGCCCCAAGCCTCGCGCACCCGGCGGGACCTCCTGCTGGGTGCGCGAGGCTTGCAGACACTCGCCCGAAGCAGGGGAAGCCCTCCGGAGGGCTCCCCGTGCTTCGGGTGACAGGCTACCGCCCCAAGCCTCGCGCACCCGGCGGGACCTCCTGCCGGGCGCGCGAGGCTTGCAGACACTCGCCCAAAGATTTTAAAATGCTGGGGGTCGGGAGCGAAGCGTTCGCTCCCGCCCGCCAGCATTTTAAGATCGCCCGGGGCAGCGGAGAAGTCTCCGCTGTCCCGGGAAGGCAGGCGGGGGGGAGCAAAGACTTTTGCCCCCCGCCAGCCTTCAGAAGAGGTCCAGGACCTCTTCTGAAGGCCGGCTGTGGGCGAAAGTCTTTGCTCCCGACCGCCAGCAATTTAAAACAGGTCCCCGGAGATTTCCCTATGGGCTTTCGTGTTGCGAAGCAAGCCCATAGGGAAATTCGTCTTGCGAAGCGCCTCCAAAACAGAAAACCCTTTCGTCTTGCGGGTTTTCCGTCTTGCGAGGCATTCGTCTTGCGGGGTACCACTGTATAAATAGAAAAGTTAGAGGATTTATTTAAAGAATAAAAAAGGGGAGGCAAGTCAGACAGAGAAAATTTAGGGCCTGTACTTAGTGTCTTTCTATTATTTCTGTCTGCTAAAGCCATTTGTTTCTCTTAGCAGACAATCTGTCTGCTACATACTAAAGTTATATATCTCCCTCTCTCTACTCAAAAGGGCTGGAAGCCATTACAGTCCAGTGAGGGCCTTACTTCTCCCCCTACCAATGAGGCCCTCCAATCTATCACTCTAAAAGTACTTTAGGGAAAGTGTAGCTTTTTATGCCTTATCCACTAGCAAGATAAAGATGCTTGGTAAAAACTTCTCCAGGGAACAGTATATTTTCCATGTAAGCTTCACACTTGATGCTGCTGAAAGCTCCTACTTGAGTTAGAGCTTATTCAATACTTCGGCCTGTTTTCTCAAAAAGCACTCTCCCCGGCCCAGAAATATTAGGGGAGGGGAGGAGAGAACAAAGGAAGAAAATGTGATGATCTCAGCCAAGCTGCGGTATGTGCCAGTAGCTCAGATGCAGCTAGACAGGCTCCAGATGCTGGTTGAAGATTAATGCCCAAGTTCTATTTGGGTTTCAGTGTAATCGAGGCAATAGGTTTCACCAGCAGTGTTTCTGCAGGGCAATGTGGTGTCTGTAGCTGGATTAGCTCTGGCGTGTTGATTTTGCACAAAATTCTCCACTCTTCAAATAGGAATGCTTAGCTTTACATAACAGGGCTTATTCTCTTCACTCTGCAGGGCCAGAGGTGGTCACTCGCAGCCAAAGAAATCAGTGTGGAGTTAGCAGGCAGCAGACCCCTAAAGAGACAACGGCCACCTTCATATTGCCAGCCTGGATAGCTCTGTTGGTTAGAGTATGGTGCTGATAACACCAAGGTTGCAGGTTTGATTCCTGTATAGGACATCTGCATATCCCTGCATTGCAGGGGGTTGGATCGAATGATCCTTAGGGTCCCTTCCAACTCTGCAATTCTATTCTGTATGCCACCTAAGCTGGACACCAAGGTTTGCATCCTCCATGGTACCGAGGACCAAAGAAGTCATCTAAACCACTGGCACCACCTGTCTTGCAGCAGCATCCTGTGTCATTCCCCAAAATGCTTACTGTCCTCTCATCTTAGATGGGCATTCTCAGAAACTTGCAGCGGGTCGATGATGAATAAAAGTCCTGAGTTGTTGGGATATGCCAAGAATTTCCAAGACCTTTGATTTGTGGAAGCTTCTCAATGACTCTCTTCATCCAATGGGTGATATCTGTAATGTAACTTGGTTTGCTATGCAGGTGTGTGTTTTTGGTGTGCTACATTCATTTTGATGTATCCTTATAGCACCAAAGAATTTATTAAACTCAAAGAGTTTTATCTGTCGACAGCTGGGCTGGGGGCTGCTCCATCTTCGGATGAAGTTTGGATTGGCTGGGGTTCTAACTTGATCCTCTGCTATTTCTTCCTCTCCCAGCAACCACCTTGCCTCATCCCTACACTGGGCATAGACCGCAGCCCCACCCACAAATGGGAGGCTTTTGGGGGGGGCACTGATAAACACAGAGGGAAGGTCAGGACAGGAAAATTGACTCCCATGAGCTTCCTTCAGGTAACCTATCTTCATATCCAAGCAGGGAGTTTCCATCACTTTTGCAAGTTTGGCTTGCCTATAGCCATCAGATAGGAAGCAACCCCCAAGAAAAATGGCACACAGCCACCATCTGCTATGCTTTTAGCCAGTGCATTTTCAGCACTGCAACGGCTGGGGGTTCCTTGCCTGGCAGAAGGCCAATGCAGAGTTTACATTTGGGGATTAAAATTGGTATTGGTAAGACATTCCCCCGAGAAGCGCTTTAAAGTGAAAACAAAGCAAAAAGATGTGCCTACAGCTGTATGAGGGGACTGTGTTTTCTACGACCTGGGGCCCTAGTCTCAAAGTCCTGCAGGCGTTAGGGGCATGGCCATTTCCAGCTGCAGGTGCCACACAGTACAGTTGTATGGAAGCAGACAGCATGCACAGAATTTGGCTCAGATTTGCAAGTGGGGAAGGAGGATGCCACAGCGAAAGTGGGCCTGGCGGGTGTCCACAGCACCACGCTAGACGCCAAACTGTGCCAGGTTTCGCAAAACCATTACGAGGCACCTGGAGGTGGGAGTCACCTCTCATCGCTGGGTTGTAGATAGGAAGCCGAAGTGTGAATCCTGGCAGGATTAGAACTAGAGATGGCCACATTGTTGGGATAGATTCATAGTTAAGTCAGCTGCAATCTAGGCTCCAAGTCAAGAATCTGCCGTGGCCTTGGCCTCAGAGGAGGAGGAAACAGCCACGTCTGGGTGGACTTGGACCACGTTCCTGATGCTGGCGTTTCAGAGCCAAAGGTTGGTGCTCACAGAACCGAAGGCTGGTGGTCTGGAGCCTGCAGAGCCTGAGCCAGCACAGATGCTGTTTCATGATCTTGACTTATCGGAAGAATCAAGCACCTGATGAAAGTTGCAGGGAGCATGCCAGAAGGGAGGCCACAGAAGGTGCTTGTATGAAGGCCAAGAGGTTGGGCTCTTTAACAGCCACCATCTCTTTAGGTTCAGGGGCCGGACCTCAGGAAACGGGGGCTGGAGGAAGTGACTTAACAAAGCCTCCATTCTCTTCTAGCCTTCACCAGGGCAAGTTGCTCGTTTGGAGCTATCCGTGGTGCTGCAACCAGTAAGTCTGCCTTGTTCTCATGAGTACCTGGTACATATAGACCGAAAGAGTGGGGCTGCAACATGACCACAGGTACCCAGGCAACAGCACTGGTGCCCTGATACTGGCAGACCAGGAAAGCAGCAGGCAGGCAGGAGCAATACTACTGTACTACCTGAACAAAGGCACAGTCGGTCTGTTGCCCACACAGTACCTCAGGTCTCATCTGGAAGTACACACTCTCTCTCTCATTCTCTCTCTCTCTCTCTCTCTCTCTCTCTCTCTCATTTAATTTATATCTCTCAGCTTCAAGGAGCCCAAGGTGACATACATAGTTCTCCTCATCCCCCTCTTTACCCTCACAATAACCCTTTGAGGGAGGTTAGGCTGAGAGTGAATGACCAGCCAAAGTGAGCTTCACTGCTGGTGGGAGGATTTGAACCCTGGTCTCCCATGTCTTAGCCCAACCCTCTAACTACTACGCCACACTAGCTCTTTACAGGTCAGGTTAGAAATGTTGGGGTGCCTGGAGTGGTGAAGCTATGCTGGAACCTGGGAGAACATTAATGTGCCACTGGTCTGTTTGACTATGTATCTTTGACTATGTACCTGTATGCACAGGCCAAGGAGTCACGGGCACATGATGCGGCTACTGCAGTCTAAGAATATGGTCTAAAAGGCTCAGCAAACATATTTATTATGGAGCTCGGATGGACACAGCTGAGAAAGAGTTGCTTGCAAGGGGAAGAAACAAGGGCACCACCAAGCTTTCTGGATCTGAACAGCAGCTGGGGATAACTTAAGTCCAGCACAAGTGTGGGGAGACTTTAGGTCTACACAATCTACTTTACGCTTACTACAAAAACCCTAAGGTCTATTAACCAGAGCCAAGTGGCAAGGGGTGCAGCCAAAACCCACCATGCCATGAGATGAGAGGAGCTGCAAATAAACACGTAGAAATCAGCACCTTAAGCTACATCAGGGAGTCTACAACTTAATTTGTGGGGCAGAGGGCAGACTGTTCATTTGCTGAGAATCAGAAACTCTTGCAGATTAACTATAAATCTACCAGTACTTCCTGACCTGCCTTCATCTCACCATTAAACTAGTTTAAGCCTATCAAAAGCACAAGGTTTCACCAGCTAGCCTGCCAGTTCTCTTTTGAGCTTTACAGTTCCAAAGCAGAGATTCTTGAAAGGATAAGGCAGCCCCCCGTGTAGACAATTCCTAGGTGAGGAGGGTATGAACAAGCCCCCTCCACAGCTCAAATTTTGCCTGTGGCTTGACTGAAATATGGGTGGTTACGTTAACCCAACCTTTCTTGCATCAAAATGGAACCAAATTAAAGAAAAGCCACATGGGGTTTATATGTACTTCTCACTTACATCAGCTCCCCATTTTATAAAATGTGAGCGAATTTTAAAGAAGTTACATAAATAAAGCATATCCTGTATTCAAAGAGCTCATGTCCAATTTGTCATTTTCTTGAACGGAAAAGTCAGAGGACTACATATAAATTGAGATCCAAGCTGACAGGAAGCAGATGACATTAATGTACAAATTATGTTTCAGTTTCATCCTCCCAGAAAGTTATACACAGATGTCAATGAGAAACTCTCGTTTAATTATGCCTGTCTGTCCTGGTGTGTGGCAGAAGGTTCTTTTTGGGGGGAGGGTGGATGAATCCCTCCTAGTTAGAACTTAGGAAACTTGCCTGCTGTGGAAGTCCAACTCAGCAGGGATTAAAGGGGGGGGGCACTGAAAAAATGACATTGCAACCTAATCTACAGGCATGCACAATAGGAGGCATTCAAAATATGATGCTGATCAATTGGTCAATCAAACCCGGCAGGAGGTTTGCCATCAATAGCAGTTTAAGATCAGGATTGTGTTGCAGAGCACTTCCACAGACACCAGTTATTCAGCTCTGTCCTATGTAACTGAATAGAGCATGCAGAAAGCCGTTAGAGCTTTATTTTTAGGACACTACTTTAAAAAAACCCTGAAGAAACCCACATCCTAAAAAAAATCCTAGAAGCCACCGCAAATCCACTCCTCTGTCTAAATCTACCACTTAAGTTATTATCCAGCTACACATTATAAGCTCTGTGACAGCCCAGTTTCCCTTCATAGTGCTCGGAATAAATACAACTGCTAAAATCCGTTGCCCGGTTCACAGAGGAATCCATGAATGAGCCCATGCACATTGAGAAGCCTCCAGGTGGCTGCAATAGCTACCAAATATGACAGCTGCCACAGTCAGTTGACGATGCCCCCTGCTAACTCTTTGCCAGTGCCACTGGTTGCTCAGCCTCCCCTCCAGCTTCTTCTTGGATCGCAAAGAAGACAATAGCTGCAACATCCTTATTCTCCTCTGCTGATCCAAGTCAAAGAAACCACCAGGTGTTGACTCGGAAAGTGAACTGACAGATGGGTCACTGAGAAAACATTAGCCATCTGCACAGAGCTATGTGGCTTACAAGAGGCTTGAATGCTCATTTGTAGCCTCTGTGTAAACTTCTCCTTAAGTTGAGTTTCTTCTCTTCACCTACTGTATCTGAGTATTCCAATACTATTACAACATTTTCTTGCTGGGGCAAGTGGGATTAAAGAAAGAAAGAAATCTATTTAATATGTTTCTTTTAGAAGCACATATGACACACTTTTCCCCCTCCAATACCCCCACTGGAGCCAGCATGGTGTAGTGGTTAAGAGCGGTGGACTTGTAATCTGGTGAACCGGGTTCGCTTCCCCGCTCCTCCACATGCAGCTGCTGGGTGACCTTGGGCTAGTCACACTTCTCTGAAGTCTCTCAGCCCCACTCACCTCACAGAGTGTTTGTTGTGGGGGGGGGGGAGGAAAGGAAAGGAGAATGTTAGCCACTTTGAGACTCCTTGGGGTAGTGATAAAGCAGGATATCAAATCCAAACTCTTCTTCCCATTGAGTCCCCTGGGTTTTAAAACATGTATAGGCACTACCAGTCAACCTTGGGGAAACTGCTCACAATGTGATGAACAAAAACAAAGAAACAAACAAACTTGTTAACAGTAATATATAAAAACAAAAGAAGCAGTCGACACAAAATTACTGAGATTTAGCCTCTAGTGCAACAGTAGGAAACAAACCCACCAACTCAGCCCTCTCCTTCAAGAAAAAGCCTGTGCAGAAAGTTAAGACTTCAAGCTGTTTGCGGAAAGCCTGCAGGGTACAGCACAGGCAGGTAAGATGTGCCATTTAGGATCTGCAGGGAGGAACATGTCGTAACCCACCTGCGTGGGGTAACTTTTAATGCCTTCATTCAAATGCTAGGGATTGGAGTAAAGCTGCTGGACAAAAAGAAAGCAGTTCCATTACCCTGGCAATAACAAAAACAATCCGGACAAGATGAAGTAAGCTAATCCAAATTCACACGCAACCTGGAAATCGTGCTCATCTGATGAGGCGCCTATTCAACAACAAGCTGCTCTCCTGACAAAGACACACCTAGTGCCTAACCAAACACCTCTTGCAACTCTGTGTGGCAAATATTGCTCTTGCCACACAAAAGCAGGCAATATGAACCTAATATGGGTGGAAGAAATAGCCTGCATTTCATTGCAAAGTTTCCTTACTAGCAGCTTCTTGGAAGGCTCGTGCCGCAATAAAAACCCACCGTTCACATAGATGAACGCCATATGCAACAAGATGATCCGTGTGGCAATTTATTTCTCTCCCTCCCTTTGCAAGTTTTGATGGTGTGGGCAATGCCTGCAAAAAGTCACCCAACTGCCGTTTAGGCATCGTGGCATGTGAACCATGAGGTTTACTTGGAAGAAATGAACAAGCATGCATTAAAAGAAAGAAAGAAATGGACATGGAGACTTGCAAACAGGTTATGACGAACCGGGAATATTCTCCAAGGAATATACTGCGAGAAGCCAAGTTACAGGGAACCAGGCAGAGAGCCTTCTCAGTAGTGGCGCCCTCCCTGTGGAACGCCCTCCCACCAGATGTCAAAGAGAACAACAACTACCAGACTTTTAGAAGACATCTGAAGGCAGCCCTGTTTAGGGAAGCTTTTAATGTTTGATGTATCACAGTATTTTAATATTCTTTTGGAAGCCGCCCAGAGTGGCTGGGGAAACCCAGCCAGATGGGCGGGGTATAAATAATAAATTATTATTATTATTATTATTATAAATCTGCAGCAGTTTACATGAGTCAAGAAAAGAGGAGGGGTAAAGCATCATTGTTTCTAATGTGGCAGGCAAGGTTGAAGGGGCCACATCTGGCTGTGATCAGGTCGCTGGTACAAGTCGCAAAGAAAGCTGGGAGGACCTTGATGGAGACTGAACCTTTGAGCAAGAGCCGGTTTTAGCAAGAGAATGGCAGAGATAACAACTGCACCCACCTATTACTGCTTTGGATGAATATTTGAAAGCAAGTTAGCGGCCAAAGGCCCATTTCCCTGCTGACCTTTTGCTGACCTCACTGGGCTGGAGAAAGGGAGCTTTGTGCCAATACCGTGGCAAGGCTCGAAGGCTGCCGTTTTGGAATTTTGGCACATGGTTTTAAAAGGCACCTGAACTTGCGTTAGAAACAAAGTGGGGTGGGGTGTGGGGAGACCTTTAAAATCCACCGGTGTTTTAGGAGAGAGCCAGGGGCATGGCATTCTCCTCTGTCACCTGGAAACAATTTAGTACAGAAAAGAAAAACCACTGCCGTGCTAAAAAAACACACAACAACCCCACACATTCCAGGCCCCAGAGTCAGCTTTGCTTGAACCTTGGGGTGAAAACAGCAGCAGTTGAAGAGTGCAAAGACAACCCAAAGCAGCCTGATTGGAGCAACGCCTCCCCTGATTTAGTACTGGGCAGATGTTAAACATTTCCACATTTGTACATAATAAACCACGTTAAGTCTCAAAGGACCACATCGCTTCTTGTCATGTTAAGTATCGAACGGTGGCTTAAAATGCTTACAGAAACATACAAAGCAGGGCTCAACTGAGAGCACTTACTCTATTTCAGAAACCTTTTCCACCAAAAAGCACACAGCTCTCAACTATTTCCCAGCAACAGTTGTAAAAAAGGTTCACCTGGTTCATTTACATTGGGGAAGTCCAACTTCAGACCCAGGGGCCAAATGCGCCACCCAAGCCTCTCCACCTGGCCCTTGGGACACTCCAAAAGCCACGCCCCCTTCTCCCCAGCCACAACCCCTCCTGGCCCTGCTTTGAGTGATTTTGTCTGGCTGGAATGTTATCTTTGAATCCTGCTTCCTGCTTGCCGGGATGAAGGACGTGTGTAGAAACTACCCTTCTGTATAAACCTAAATTTTACATTCATTCCTTATGCCCACTTTTGCCTCTGGCAATTTCTACCGCTTGCATCTGGCCCCCAGAAGGTTACTCAGAAAGCAGCGTGGCCCTCTGAAGGTAAAAGGTTTTCCACCACTGATTTACACTGTCTTTTCTTCCTGAACTGGCTTTACTTCAGTGATATCATCAAAGTTAACTCCAATTGAGCAGTAACAGGTCTGTGATGCCCTCACATGTCACACTCCATCGTGACATGGTCTCTTCTGTGTTAAACTCAGAAGGAGAAAGAATCAGTATCTAGAGAGAGAGAAAATGCTAAAGCATCAGTGAACAGGATGAGAATAAATGGTGAATATTCTCTAATGCAAAAAATTGTTTTTCCCTAGGAAATATTTCTGAACACAGTGCCACCCAGAAGCAGTATTTT
The DNA here is from genome assembly GCF_964188315.1 of Podarcis muralis. NCBI lineage: Eukaryota > Metazoa > Chordata > Lepidosauria > Squamata > Lacertidae > Podarcis > Podarcis muralis. Next base: position 69,018,821 of record NC_135660.1, on the reverse strand, counting down.
TGGACCGAAAAGGACAACAGGAGAATATTTAGAGCAGCCCTACATACAAGTCCCCCTCTACTAGAACAATTGCGGATTCACTGGGAGACCAATCTTGTCTATTACACATATGATGTGGAATTTAAAAATTCCCTGACCTTGGAATACTGTCATCACAGCTGTGGCCTAAAAATGGACTACTGGATGCAGCCAAGAGCAGCAATCTATAAATTTTGGGATGGAGGCTACACATGAGGTTGAATCCTTAGCGCTGGATTCATAACATCCCAGTTAATATTCATTTTGATTTCTAGCCCGTACTAATCTTAAGGTAACGAGTAAAAGTTGCCTTATTGCTTCCATTCTTCACTCACCAGAAGGTGCATCAAGGGCTTTCCATGTGACAGAAGCAATTCCAAATACCCCCCCCAAGAAAATGAGCATTGGTGTAACATATGAACTTCCAAGGGAGCCCTTGTTAAGTGACAATTCCCTTATACTTAGCCACACACCTCGGCTGTGAAGCAGTAAATTTAATTTTGATAACAAAACCATAGAGTTCCTTCCTGAAAAGAAGAGTCAATTTTCTCCACTGTTTAATCAGAGTACCAAATTCCATATAAAGTGATTCATAATCATTTGCATATAGACTGTCCATTTTATTTGATACTTCAATTTCAAAATATCGTATTGGCCATGATTTCCAATTATAGCAGAAAATCAACTTCGTCTTTCTTTAATTTGTTGTTACACTAATGCCTTTAAAAAAATATAAAATTGTTGCTTCCTTATTCACTTTATAGCCTGCCAATAACCCTTATTCTACTAGCAGCAATTCTGTCGTTGCCAAGAGAGTTCATGGCTCACTGGCCAAATTCCTGGTGAATTGCTTAGTGCCGGCTGGCTGCTGACCTAGATTGGCCTTGATCTGATCCAGCAAAGCAAAAAAAGTGCATACTCGGGATCACTTAGCGCAGATTAGCTATGCATTAAGAGAGTCCAAATACACACTCTTCATTTGTAAATTAAAAAACAAAGCAAAACATCAGCACATCTTGACATTTTAGTCCTAAGAAAAGCCTAAGGAGAAAGAATAAAACTCTTTCTTCCCTATTATCAGGGGTGGGGAACGTGATGAGTCTCACTAGATCAGGGGTGTCAAACTCAAATTCATCGGGGGCCGCATCAGCAGTTTGGTCACCCTCAAAGGGCCGGTTATATCTGTAGGACTATGTAAAGGACATGTAAAGTGGAGGTTTCCTGTGCAGAACTGCCGGCGCCGCTAGAGGGCAGACGTTCTCTGGCTTGTAGGCTGCCGCGCATGCGCTGAAGAGGCGGCTTTCTTGTGTCAAAAAAAAAAAAAAGCGAGAATAAAAGGTGGCGGCCGGCGGCAGCTACACGGGCCACATGATGAGGTCTGGCGGGCCGGATTCGGCCCGCGGGCCTTGTGTTTGACACCCGTGCACTAGATGTTGCTTGAGACAACACACGCATCATCCCTGACCATTGGCATGCTGGCTGGGGCTGATGTTGGAGTCCAACAACATCTGGAGGGCCATAGATTCCCAACCCATATAAATAATGCTACTAGTACCTCTAACAGAACAGAAGTCAGGCCATGTCACAGCCACACTGGAAAATCTAGGAGAGACAAATTTCTGATAACACAGTCAGTAACTGAACAGTTACAGGAGCTGGGGAAGGAGATAATTTCCCGTTTCCCGTTGCAGGCTGCAAGCGCTGCTGAAACTCTCAGCATGAGGTGTTCTCTGCAATCCTGACCAGGATTTCTCTTTTTTAATTTTTAAGTAAGTTCAAGGTGAAGTTTCCCTCCAGAACAACTCTTTTTATTTGTTTATTGTTAGTCCATACAGACACCAATCCCGAATACTGAGCCCAGGCTGACATTTTCCCCCTTGCAAAGGCCCTGGGAGGTATATGTTTGTTATTTCTGAAATATTTCTGCTTTCCTTTTCTCCAAAAACACCACGTGGTGCAGGGTTGATTCGAGGTCACTGGAAAGAGGACTCTTTTCACGAGGCGCAGGAGAAGACTACCTGCTTATGTCCCACGGCTCTGTATTTACATTTTATACCGACCAGGAAAACCTGAAAAACTTAAAAGGCACCAGTGCTCCCAGCATCGGTGCAGCAGCAAAGAAGAAAAACCTGGGTCTAAAAAAGTGTGTATTGAAAGATATGCCCTCATGAAGATTATAAATCCGAGAGGGAGGGGGAAGGCTGTTTTAAAACCCATTTTTAAAACAACTGTTAAGTGCTACTAACCATACTAAAGACGTTTATATCTAAAAAAAGACTCTGGCCTCCTTGTGCCCTGTTCCCTTTGTATTCTTGGGGATAATGCCTTAGCTGGATCCAGGCTATCTACTCCATTGGTAGGGGTAATTCTGGGAGCTCACAAACAGCACTGGAAGGTGACAGCCACCCCATTATTCTTCCTGCCCATCGGCTATTCATGAGTATGCCTTTTAACATGAAGGTTTCCTTCCATTGCCACGGCTGATTTATCTGTAAATCTGTGGAACTGCCCTTCCTACGATGGTGCTGACCTTTAAAGACCTAAACGGCCTCGGTCCTGTATACCTGAAGGAGCGTCTCCACCTCCATCATCCAGCCCGGACACTGAGGTCCAGCTCCGAGGGCCTTCTGGCAGTTCCCTCCCTGTGAGAAGCAAAGTTACAGGGAACCAGGCAGAGGGCCTTCTCGGTAGTGGCACCTGCCCTGTGGAACACCCTCCCAGCAGATGTCAAGGCAATAAACAACTATTTAACTTTTAAAAGACAACTGAAGGCGGCCCTGTTTAGGGACGTTTTTAATGTCTGATGATGTATTGTTTTTAATATTCGGTTGGAAGCCGCCCAGAGTGGCTGGGGAAACCCAGCCAGATGGGCAGGGTATAAATAAATAAATGAATGATGATGATGATGATTATGTGCATTCAGAGTGTCACACTGTAATGGCATTATTGCCAGGAATGGTTAACAGACATTGTGTTGTTGTTTTTTTCTAGCAAAAAATAAAATAAAAAAATTTAAAGCCATTGTTGCATCTTTGTGGCCTTTCCACCTATTTCACATGTTAATTATGTGTTACAGACCTTTAGTGCTTTTGGCCACAGAGATCATTGATAAAATATTAGCCATGAATGAACTAAATTAGTTCATTCCACAATTCCACAAGCGCAATTCGGGAGTTGAGACACGATTACACGTATTGCCCTCCAAACCGGACTCTGCGCAAGTCAGAAAGAAGAGGCCATAGTTCGGGGAAAATCCTCTGCATACAGAGTCCTCTGCATAACCAGGACTGCACAATACATATCCTAATTTAGGGGATGTGTGCTACCCACACATTAGTAGAAGAAAAAGAAGAAGAAGAGTTTGGATTTGATATCCCGCCTTTCACTCCCCTTCAGGAGTCTCAAAGCGGCTAACATTCTCCTTTCCCTTCCTCCCCCACAATATATAGTAGACTATTGGCTGCTGCTGCCAGCTCTGACAATAGTAAATACTTGCTCAGGATTAGGCAACGAGAAGTCTATTTCAGCCACCTTTTCCCTGCTTTCCAATAGTTGATTAGAAATCAAAGTACAAACCATTTGCCAGGTGAGGAAATGCCTGCACACAGCCTAGCACATGCAAGGATCAGATTCACTGCTAGTTTTAGTAAGTCTTGCATGGACTGTGCTACCAAATGGGGAAATCCTCCACCAGCTCTCTATGAACAAATGTGTTGTTGTTGGTTTTTTAAAAAAATGTTCACAATCCAGAATATGGAGATATTAAAACAGTTCGTTTGCTTTTTAAAGAAAAGCACACACACAAGATTGACAGTGAGATTTTAAAACACACCTCGATAATGTGGTTTAAAAATTAAGGTTTTGTTGTTTTCACTATGTCATGCAATAATGCTGTGTTCTTAGCCTTTGAGAGTGCTTGGCTGTTGAAAACTGCCATCTAGTGGGATTTCCCACTCACTAAGAACACCCAAAAGCTTCACATGATGACAAAGGCCCACAGCTGTAAAAGGGAGAAGAGCTGTATTCAGGGATAAATATTACCGTAGTTAGGATGCTGGATTTCATTTTTATTAACTGAAGGAAAGAGAGAGGGTAAGTATCAAAGCAACAAGGTCTTCAACAGGACCAAGATCACACACCTCCACATTTAAGGCCCTTTCCACCCCCCACCCCCCGCCAGGTATAGGCTCTTGCTTCTCATAAACCTTAGGCACACTAGCGGAGGTCAATGTGATCTCTAAACTAGCCCACATCTGTCAAGAACCACAGTTCCCCTAGAGCTTTGTGGCTGAGGCAGGAAAGCCAAATTTCATTCATCTTGAACTGCTGGGCTTTTGATAGCAGGGAAGTCAAACAGGTTTTTCCAGACAGGGTAATGGGGAAAAAGACAAGCCAGTGAAAAAGGGAAAAAAAGACACACAGGCTCAGTTCTGTGTCTGCAATACTGCACAAGGTCTCTTTTAATGACTAGCAGAAACCACCCTATATGCAAACAGCTTGAAGCTGTGTGTTGGGTCTGGGCATTGAATGCTCCGAACATTGGCTTCCTAAGCTAGATCTTGGATCCGATTCCTATATGCATGTACGTTTATTTCACTACAGGAGGCAGAATAACCACGAAGCCTGTTGGGGGGAAAAGGACTGTGTTTGGGATTGGGTTCTGAGATGACATGAAATTTCCCTCTGCGGTGTTTACATATATGAAGTAAGTAATAATGGAGTAAAATAAAAATAATTTCATGCACGGTGGGTCATTTACACATGCAGGGCATCAAGAAGCAAACACATAGATGTGAGCCATCTCTAAATTGGAAGGAAAATGACTGTCACACTGACTCAGTATCCTGAGCTTTCTAAAGTAGTATGCGATTCCTCCTATTATTTTTGTTTGGATTTTTGCAGATTTCAGAAAAGCATCTATACATATTATCAGAAAATCCAAAGGCACTCGGCTGCCCTCTGTTGGCTTTGGGTAAATAATGAACTCTGACCTGAAGGCTAGTTATTCGGCTAATATATACTACTGTTGCTCAGTATATCAACAATTGCAAACAGCTTCCATGCAGGTTAGGCTGTCATGGGACTGGTGTCGTGTTTGCAGACAGTGACCCACATTGTTCAGCATTCTGTAACTGGTGTCAGAGTGCCTTAGGCTTCAATGACTCCAGGGAGGCAGTGGTGCTGGAATCAGTGATCTTTATACATTAGCACAGAATCATGATTCAGTTACGTATGTGATAGCATTTTTTTTTTTTTAAAGAAGCTCCTTTGCAATCCATGAAATATCATGCAAAGAAAGCCTCACAAAAACTTGTACGCAAGAAGTGCCTTTCCAGTTATATTGTTGCAGAGGATGTGCAAATGTCTGTGGGTGGGTGGGTGTTTGATAGCAGTATAATGGTGAGCACTAGCGCTGGTGCACAGGATTGCTGTAACCAACCAGCAGCTCTGGTAGAAACTGGCAGGCTTTGATGTCCTTTTTATAGACAGTGCAAATCAGGGCATGTATCTTACAAGGAAGGATAGCTTCTGGGTAGATAAGAGAGCTCCTTGCCCCCTTTCCCATGACTACAAAAGCCAAGAGAGGCAAAGCTGTTGGGATTCGCAGGATACTGGATAAGTCTGCAGGCTTCAACAGGATGATGCAATACTCTGCTGGGTCAGAGTGACTCAGCAGGAGTGTGATTAGTGTAATTGGCTATCACCTGTTTTAAAAAGGAAAGCCTGTTTAACAGTAGGGTGGTGGTTGTGCTGTAGTGTGGTGGTGCTGTGGTAGAGAGTATTCGTTTGTAAGTACTCTGTATGGACTGTTTCTTTTGTAAATGCCTGCATATAGCTCACATTAAAAAGGACTGCACTGAAAAACCTGGAACTCTTAATGCTTTGCTGAAAACGCCGCGTGGAATACGCGACAGGGTTATGGGCCCAGCACGCTTCCGCTGCGCAAGAGTACAGGTGGCAGTTATCTAGCCGTGGGTGCTGGAGGTGAGCTGCAGGGATGGAGCAGTCCAGAACTGGCGTGTTGCTGGAGAAGCTGACGGCCACGAACTACAGCACCTGGTCGGTCCGCATGCAACACTTCCTCAAGCGTGAGGGCCTGTGGAAAGTGGTGGAAGATCGACCGCAGCCCTCTGAGGAGGATGAAAGGGATGAGAAAGCTTTGGCTACGATCATCCTTGGAGTGGACGACAGCCAGCTAGTCTACGTAGCTGATAAGGTGACGGCAAGTGAGGCGTGGAATGCGCTCAAGGCTGTCCATGTGCGAGAGACAGCTGGCTCACTGATAACACTGACCAGGAGACTGTACCGGTGTCGGAAGAAACCGGGGGACTCCCTGGTAAACCACCTAAAATTCCTAACAGGCTGTTTCCAGGAGCTAGCCTTAAGAGGGAGGGCTGTGGGGGAAGAGGACAAAGTCTTTATAGTCCTGAGTTCCCTTGATGACAGCTATGATATGCTGGTCAACTCCCTTGAGTCTGTAGAGACTGATAAGCTGACTCTGGAATACGTTACCGGACGGTTGTATGCAGAGGAGGACAGGCGTGCAGAGCGAAAGATGACCTCAGCCCAGCTGTTGGAGCATCCCAGAGGGAACAACAGCCAGGAAGAGCAGAGGTGTCGGGAGCCGGAGAAACAGCCAGGAGGAGCTGCTGCAGACCAGCCGGTGGTCAACAAAGTAAAAAGGTGTTTTTGCTGCAAGTCCAGTGGACATCTGCTTCGGGACTGCCCAAGAAAACAACAAAAACAGCAGAAGCACAAGAGGCAGCAGAGGGAGTCTACTGCTTGGGTGTCTGCAGATGGTCAAGAAAATGAAGAGCTGTGGGTTCTGGACAGTGGAGCTTCTCAAACCTTTTGTAAAAGAAAAGCATTGCTAACTGATGCTAGGGCTTCAAACAAAAAACATGTAAGTCTTGCTACGGGCCAGAAAGCTAATGTGGTTTGTGAGGGGGAGGTTGTGTTCCCACAGCTGGGACACACATTCAGGAATGTGTTGTGTGTGCCTAGTTTGCAAAACAATCTCCTGAGCATTCCTGACTTGGCAAAAGCAGGCTTTGAAGTAAACTTTGTGGGAGATCAGTGCCAGATAAAGCAAAATGGGGCAGTGTTGGCAAATGCTAACCTTAGAACTAATATGTATGTACTGCAGTGTGAGTCTAAGGTTGCGAATGTGCAAAATGTCCCAACCCATGATATGTGTATTCATCTCCTGCACAGGCGTCTGGCTCATGCTAGCTATAAGGTGCTAAACAAAACATTGGAGTTGTGTGGGGGGATGAAAAACGTTAAAAGTTGTGATAATTATTTAGACTGCAATATCTGCAAGGAGGTTAAAAGCAGGGCTTGCCCAGTAGCAAGAGCAAGCCAGAGAGAAACCAAAAAACCACTGGAGTTGATTCATGCTGATGTAACTGGTCCTTTTCCACCAAGTGTCTCCCACAACAAGTACTGTTTGATCCTAGTGGATGACTATTCTAGATTTGGCTGGGTCTATCCATTAAAGCAAAAGTCTGACGTTGCCCAAACTTTGAAGTTTTGGGTAAGAAGGGTAGAAAGGCAACTTGGCGAAAAGGTGTGCTCTATTCAGACAGACAGGGGAGGAGAGTTTATGGCAAGCTCCCTAAGAAACTGGTTGCGTTCCCAAGGGATTAAACATAGGCTTACCAATGTGGCGACGCCTCAGGAGAACGGAGTAGCAGAGCGTAGGGGAGGTGTCTTGCAGACACAAATGAAAACATTGTTGGCAGATGCAAATCTTCCAATTAAGTACTGGGCTGAAAGTATTAAGACCGCGAATTATATTGGGAATCGCTTGTGGTCAAGGGTACTAGACGACATACCCTATAAAATTCTCTATAACAAAAGTCCCAGTTTGCAACATTTGAGAATCTTTGGGACAAAGGCATGGGTTGACATACCTGTAAAGAACCGAAGAAAAGGTGGGAAAAGGGCACAGCAGTTGCTATTTCTTGGATATGAAAGTGGTACGAAAGCCTACAGGTTTGAAGATGATAAAAACCTTTTGAGTTATAGTCGATCAGCCAGCTTTAATGAGCAAAGAAATTGGCCCAATATACATGCAAACCTGCTGCCAGAAAAAGTTTTACTGCCGAGCATACCTGATAAGGCAGTTGAAACAAAGCTGAGAATTGGCACCTCTCCCAGAGAAACTGAAAGGGAGGAGGTAAAGGCTGAGCATTTTTCTCCAGCTGCTAGCATAAAGCAGGGGAGAGAAGAAAGTGCAACAGGGACAGGAGGAGGTAGATCTCCAGAGTCAATCCACCCCAAAAGTAGTCCTGAAGGTAGCCCAGGGGGTGAGATTAATGAACCAAGGAGGTCTGCAAGAAGTAATAAAGGTCAACCTCCAGACCGTTATGGGTTCCCAGCCACCATAAACCAGGTTTGTGTAACTGAGCCAGAAAACTTTGAAGAAGTGCAAGAGTTACCTACTCTAGAGAAAGAGGCGTGGTTAAAGGCAATGCAGGCAGAGTATAACTCTCTGCTAAACAACAATGTGTTTGTACCTACAGAATTGCCTAAAGGTAAAAAGCCCATAAGCTGTAAGTGGGTTTTTAAAGTGAAAAAACTGGCTGATGGTAGTTGTCAGAGGAAAGCCAGGTTGGTTGCAAGGGGCTTTACACAAAGGAAAATGATACATTATGATGAAGTGTTTGCCCCAACAGCAAAGGCTGAAACAGTAAAATCAGTTTTAGCAATGGCAAGTCTGAAAGGGTTAAAAGTTAATCATTTTGATGTTGCCTCAGCATATTTAAATGCTCCTATTGACGCCGAGGTGTATTTACAGCAAATACCAGGTTATGAGCTGGAAAAAGACAGCATGGTGTTAAAACTGCAAAGGGCACTATACGGTTTACACCAAAGTGCACGTCTATGGCATGAATGCATAGACACAACTTTGAAAAAGATGGGATTCAAACAAAGCCTGGCTGATTCCTGTTTATATTCAGCAATGGTGCAAGGAAGTGTTTGTTATTTACTTTTGTATGTTGATGATATCTGTCTAATAACAACTGCACAAAAGCAAGTGTCTTGGTTTATAAACAGCCTAGGTAACAAATATAAACTAAAGTATTTGGGAGAGATTCAGAATTACTTAGGAGTAGAGGTTCAGAGAAATGAAAAGGGTGTCTACTCTCTGAGTCAGAAGGAAAAAATTGAAAAGTTACTGAAGACATATGGAATGGAGAGGGCAAATGAGGTTGACACTCCCATAACTACCCAGTACAAAAATGAACCAGAAGGGCAAAAATGTGAGAATGCAACAGCGTTTCATTCTCTGTTGGGTTCTCTGTTATATTTAAGTTGTTGGACAAGACCCGACATAACATTGGCAGTGCACATGTTAAGCCAAAGAAGTGCAGACCCGGCTCAGAGAGATTGGGTAGCACTTAAAAGAATCCTAAGGTATCTAAAAGGCACAAAAGATTACAAACTGGTGCTGGATACAGGATATGATCAGCAAGTGTATGCATACGCTGATGCCAGCTGGGGGGACAGAGAAAATGGAAAGTCTACCACTGGCTATGCCATATATATTGGAAATGCCCTGGTTCTGTGGAAATCCCAGAAACAAACATTTGTTGCCACAAGTACTTGTGAAGCAGAGTACTCAGCCATAAGCGAATGTGTGTCACAAATAGAATGGTTTGCTTGCCTAACAAAAGAGCTTGGAATACCTTCTGAAATGCCAATCACTGTGCTAAGTGACAACATGGCTGCACAACAGCTAGCCAACCAACAGAACTTTAAGAGCAAAAGTAAACATATTGCGATAAGATACGGAAATGTGAAAAATGCTTTGGAAAGAAGTGTGTTAAAGGTACAGCACTGTAACACAAAATGTAATGTGGCAGATTTGTATACAAAATGTTTGGATGCTCCTAAATTTCGAGACTTAAGAGAATTATTAGGTCTCAAGCCTTTGACTTAAGGAGGAGTGTTGGGATTCGCAGGATACTGGATAAGTCTGCAGGCTTCAACAGGATGATGCAATACTCTGCTGGGTCAGAGTGACTCAGCAGGAGTGTGATTAGTGTAATTGGCTATCACCTGTTTTAAAAAGGAAAGCCTGTTTAACAGTAGGGTGGTGGTTGTGCTGTAGTGTGGTGGTGCTGTGGTAGAGAGTATTCGTTTGTAAGTACTCTGTATGGACTGTTTCTTTTGTAAATGCCTGCATATAGCTCACATTAAAAAGGACTGCACTGAAAAACCTGGAACTCTTAATGCTTTGCTGAAAACGCCGCGTGGAATACGCGACAAAAGCAAAGCATCACTTGGAGAATATACTAAGCTAAATATGAGAAATTATGTAAGCTTGCTTAATGCTTATAACTGATAAAGGCCACATAATTTTGATTGTCTAGGTGTGGAATTTCTTACAGTCCCTGAACACAAGCTTGGCAGAAGGTTCTGCAGCAGGCGGCCAGACCCTCCCTGCCCCAGCTATAACAACATGTGGATCAATCAAAGACGAGCTCTCTGAAACTGCAGGCAAACCATTTCCAAACAAAACTGCAGCCCATTCTCCATTGACTTGTGCACTCAGCTCCTGAGATCAGCAGTTGATCTCTATCTAATCTGAACAGACAGCAAACACCCTTTGCTTCTTGATGTCTCTGTCCTCTCCCTGTTGAACTCCTCCCGCCATCTCATTTGCACGTCCAGCCCTGCCCATTGAAACTAATCACCAAGTATAAACAGATCTATGTCTGTCTTAACAGCAGAGTGAAACGGCAAAGAACAGAGGGAGCCACCAAAGGCGTGGTACGAGTTTGCTAGGCTTACCTGTCTGTAGGTGCATATGATGATTTCCCTCAAGTGATAGTGCATGGGTGTCATCGTCTCACTCACGGTATCCAGTGCCATATCTACTTCCTTCTTCATTCGGTGTCCCTCCGGCAACATCTGAACCACCTTCATGACCACCTGGCAGACAAAAGCAAGGGCCCAGCTTAACATGAAACCTTCCCACCTGGAATGTTCTCTTTCACAAAGAGCAAATGTTAAGCCGCTGAAATTTTCTTCTGGGGGAAGTAAAGAGGGAAATAGTTTGCCCCCCGTTTCTGGCATTCCGTTACCTACTAGTTTTGCAAAAACATCACATAAGGGACACAAAAGTACCTTCTGACAAGTGCAAATGCCAGTCTCAAGAATGTTCACAGGAATCAACACGTCACACTTAGTTCCGACTCTTTAGATCCCTTTAAAGCAGCCTTGCAAATAAGCCCACAAAAGTTACCAGCCTGCAAAAATATCTTACTGACCTGCTGGGTATGGCGGTACAAACCCACCCAACAGCATGGAAGATGTGGATCATGCCAGATTCACATCAGCACTGACAAAAGATTCTGTTCCTCAATATTTTGTTTTTGTCCCTTTCTTTTCTGAGCTGCAAACTAAGGCATCAGTGCCGAGTTGCACCCAATATTGGGGGGGGGGGGGGTGCGCACATGCATAATGTCACGTGTGATGCCCCCCACCCAATCCAGCCAGGCCAACTTGGCCCACCATCCCATACCCATCTACTGCCAGCCACCTTACTTTTTTGAAAAGGATGTGGAGGCGAAGATGCTTTACCCTGCACGTCCCTGGCAAAGATCGCCTGCGCGCCTTCTGGGAAGGTGCTCTGGCGAGCATCAAAAGGACACATGGTTTGAAGATGCTTCACATTGCCAGGTTCCTGGCAATACTCAAAAGGATATGGCAGGGCTAAACATCTTTGTCCTGGTGTGTCCTTTTGAGGTTCACCACATTTGGGGAACCCTTCTTGAAAACATAGGGGGAGGGGTCCCCAAAATTCAGTTACTGCAGAGGCAGCGGGAGAGATGTGGAAGAAACTGATGTCAGCAGCAACCGAGCAAGATGGAAGATCACCTGTGCACTCAGATGTGTTTGTGGTGATAGTACTGATTTATTTATTTGTGGTGGTTAAGGCTGCCCTTTCAGAAACATTACCTTAAGAATATTCTGTCGCCTAATTTTAAAAGTGGAAGATACGCACCTCAAACTCTCCTTTGGTATACTTGGCATCAGGCACGCTCACAATTTCATCTTCAACCATCTCAGGGATTCCCTGAAGCACCAAGAAGAGGAGTCTTAGGTTTGATTATTGAACAACACAGGAGATAAGCAACAGTATCACAGAATTACTAACTGCAATATATGGCTGCTTATGAAGTTAGTAATATGCCATGTAAGACACAAGGAACTGTGAATATTGTAGAATTCTGGTACTTTTCACTTTCTGCGTTTTAGAAAAGGTATCATTCTTCTAAAAATGTATCCTTTATCCATTATTTCTATTTATGTATCTTGCCTAGGTTAAGAAAATTCCTTAAAATCCCAATCAAAAAATATTAAAGTGGTTTATGTATGTAACAGCAGCAGCTAGGATTCTTTGTGCGCAGAAGTGGAAGCAAGAAGTTCCCATGAAAGAAGAATGGATAAGCAAGATAATGGACTATGAAAAACTGGGGGAAATTAACAGCAAAATTAAGAGAATCTAATGATGAGTGTTTTATGGAAGAATGGATGCCTTTTTCGGACTACTTAAAGAAATATTATAGTACGATGAACTCACGAACAGGATTTGAGCTGTGAGCAACAGGCGTAATTAGATTATAATATTGTAGTTTTGATTTAATGGTTAGAAAATAGGGTGCAGTGGAAGGGGAGAAACAACAACTCCATGAAAAAGGGGGTGGGAAGTCAACAAAAATAAGAGAAAATATATTATTGTGTCTTGATTGTATATGTTAAAAAAGTTGAAACTTAAGACTAGTCCTTAAAATTGTTCTGCAGAAGCCAAGAGACTTTTAACACCAAGAAGATTTAAACCCTTGGCGCTGCACACATTTCAGGAAGGATTTTGCCCATAATATCAGGTACCCCTCCCTGCAGAATCCCAGACCCCTCCCAAAGTGGGACACAGGTCTCCAAATTAATACATACATTGAAATGCCAGAGGGTGAGGACAGCAATGACCATGGCTGTGGTGGTTCTTCCTCTGCCACTGTGGCAATTGAACACAAAGGCTGTGCGGGAGTCTTCAGCCAGAGCACCCTTCATGGCTTCCAGCAGCTGGTCAAAGTCCTAAAGGTGGCACACAAAGGGCATTTGTGAGCAGCCTAGTCTTTCTCAGGTGTGTGTGTGATTTTCACACGTGCTCAGTACTGTACTCACGGCACATGCCAAATGTATGTTCTGTCCCTCATAAGGCCTTTAGGTGGCAGCAATGCCCTGATGAGGCAAATCCACTACAAACAGACCAGATTTTAATCACACTAAGTTGCTGCAAAGGGATTCTAAATAGCACCTAACTAACAGTTCGAAAGCACGTCAAAGTGCAAGTAGATAAATAGGTATCGCTCCGGCGGGAAGGTAAACGGCGTTTCCGTGTGCTGCTCTGGTTCGCCAGAAGCAGCTTAGTCATGCTGGCCACATGACCCGGAAGCTGTACGCCGGCTCCCACAGCCAATAAAGCAAGATGAGCTCCTCAACCCCAGAGTCCACCACGACTGGACCTAATGGTCAAGGGTCCCTTTACCTTTTTTAATGTATATTCCAATGCCTCTTTTAAGGAAGCGTACACAGGGTTTATTGTGGGGGACGGGCTCGCCCCTATCCAGGGGCTGAGCAGCCCGAGACTTTAGTTGAGCCATGTGAACTGTGTCACATAATTTGGAGAAGTGCAAAAAAACCACAGGACAACTGCATTTCATGAAACACAAATCAGGTCTGTTTACTTAAAAACACGAAGACTAGACAAAATCCTTGGGGACATCCCTATTGCAAAATCATGTGGATGGGGCAAAGGGGGGTGGGAAAAAATAATGGCTCCTGGTTTTTGTCTAGCTGAACAAATGGTTTTAGGACAAAACATGTGCAGCTGTGCAATTATATTTCCACAAGAGCCTTCACTTCCCTGCCCCCCCACCTACCCCAAGAAGAAAGGCACCTACAAAAGGCTGGACTACAGTGGTACCTCAGGTTACATATGCTTCAGGTTACAGACTCCGCTAACCCAGAAATAGTACCTCAGGTTAAGAACTTTGCTTCAGGATGAGAACAGAAATCGTGCTCTGGCGGCGCAAGGCCCTATTAGCTAAACTGGTACCTCAGGTTAATAATAGTTTCAGGTTAAGAACAGACCTCTGGAACGAATTAAGTACTTAACCCGAGGTACCACTGTATTCAGTAGAAGACTAGCAAGCGGAGAGAAGGGTTGCTTAAGTATCAGCCATCTTAAAATTCTTCATGTGGAAGAAGGTGGGGGGGGCGGAGATATGGGGTCCCTGTGTGGTGCTTACCTTTTCCTTAGGAGCACAGAAGTCTGGGATTGGAACCCGTTTATACACCAGCCCCTGGCAGGTGCTTTTGTGCTGGTTGAAGACTTCCTGTATGGTCAGGCATGTCTTTAACATTTTCATCTGCTTCTCCTGTTCCAGATAAACCTCGAGCCATTTCTGGGATTTCAGCAGGTCATTCTTCACAACAGATTCGAGTTTCTGAAGGAGGGAAGCAATGAGGCCAAACCAACAAACAAAAAGGCTCATGAGGGATTACCACAGTTAACTATGCAATTATCACTTTTCGTTTCCCTCTGGCCTCACTTACTTACGATTCCCCTCCCCACAATCCTTGTGTGCCTACTTTTCGTAACTGCATGCATCTGACAAAAAGGAATGAGGTCTATGAAAGCCAGTGCCATTAATAATAATGAATTTTAAAAGATCTTTAAATTGGTGCTTCCCCCCCCCCCAAAAAAACCCCAAAGCCTTGTTGCCAGGTGTAATTGGGATGGAGGCTCCGAAGAAGCTAATTGTTTTATGTATGCAACAACCGTGACCGGAATTCTATATGCGCAGAAATGGAAAAAAGGAAGAGATTCCAACCCAAGAAGAATGGCTTATAAAAGTAATAGATTATGCTGAAATGGAGAAACTGACTGTAAAACTAAGAGACCCAAATGATGAACTGTTTATGGAAAACTGGAGGCCTTTTTATACTGTTGAAGTATTACAGCGATATTAAATTGTGAGCAGGACTCGAGAGATGAGTGGTGGTGGGGAAAATATAAGATGGAGTTGGGGGGGGGGGTTGATAATAAGCATAACGCAGCAACCAAGGATAAGAAGAAAAAC
The DNA here is from genome assembly GCF_964188315.1 of Podarcis muralis. NCBI lineage: Eukaryota > Metazoa > Chordata > Lepidosauria > Squamata > Lacertidae > Podarcis > Podarcis muralis. The sequence goes on along the minus strand of NC_135660.1, from coordinate 69,003,642 downwards.
ACCAGGGTGGGAAGTCAAAAAGAAGCATATAAGAGAATGGTATATTGTATACAAAGTAAATTTGTTTAAATCTTTGAGAAACAATAAAAATCAATTAAAAAAAAAAAGAAAGCTGATCAATTTAAGGCTCCAAGGTGGAATTAAAAAAATAAATGGAGTGAGCCAATAATACTTTCAAACTCAATTCGTCTGATAAATAATGCAAGGGGAGAATAAGCAAGGCCGGCTTCTATTATTTCTAAGAAAGAGGATCGATCAGCTCCAAATGGAGACGCAAAAGTTAAATCTGGAAAAGACAACAGGCTGAAAAATGTCCTTTGTGATGAGCAGACATTATTTGCTTGGATGCATCAAAATGTCACCATGGATGAGTCCCGCTTGTTCACTCCTGCATCATAACAGTTTAAAAACCAGGGCTTGGGGTGGGGGGCGCAACAGTTAGCCTGTCACACCAATAAAACAACAGCCACAATGAAAGATGCAACGTGCCTTCCAGTGTAAACAGATAGTAAGAATCTCCTTGTCGGATACTTTTTAACTGCATAGCATCCTTAGAAGCCAGCCTAGAGGAGCACTATCATTTTTTCCCCAATTCCTGCAGATTGGCTGCCTGTTGTGAAATGCTAACTGCCCCAGATCAAGCCAAAAGTTTCCCAATACTTGCCTGGCGAAGGAGAAAAGAGAAGTTAAAAGCGCCTGAGCTCTCACCTCCAGCTGTTCAGGTGACGTTGCAGGCACTGTAATCTGCTGCTCCAGGTTGCTAACCTCCCGGACGGTGTAAGTTTGCTCATTGCCTTCTAGGACCACATCTTCACGAAGGTTGACCCACAAGATGTGGGAATACTTCCTCTTCGCATCTGTCAGGTAGCTCAAGACATTCCCGATAGCCTGAAGAAAATGAGTAATAGTGGTCTTGTAATAAGGTTAACACTTACTGGGAAACAATATATAATGAATTGAAAAGGATGTTTAAAATAACGTTTGTAAAAATAAAAAAAAATAAAAACCACCAGAAGCTTTTCTTTTGGGAATTATAGAGACAGAACTATCAAAACAGTATAGAAACTTATTCATGTATGCTACTACAGCTGCAAGAATGCTACTCGCTGAAAAATGGAAAGAAGCAGAAGTCCCAGCAAAGGAAGAATGGAAACAAAAACTTATGGAATATGTAGAAATGGTGAAACTTACCGGAAGAATAAGAAACCAAGATAACAAACTTTTTATAAAAGAAGGGAAGTGGTTTATTGAATATTTACAGATAAATTCTAAGCAGATAAGAACATTGGCAGGATTGTTGTAATAACCTGCAGTTTTATAAGAGTATACATTTACAGTAGATGAATAAATGAACAAATTAAGTTAATCTGGATATGCAAAAGATATTAAAAATAAGTTTAAGGAACCGCAGAAAGAAGGGGAAGGAAGTCAAGTTCTGAAATGTTAAAATGATTGCAAAATTAGTGAAATGTATAAACCTGAAAAGCAATCAATCAATCAATCAATCAGAGAATGAGTAACTACAATCTTGCCTGCATTTATAAAGATTAAAAAAGCAACAACCCTACAACTGGTTAGTTGTGTGACTGTTTCTCAAGGGCTCTCAGTCAGCTTCCTTTTGTTTCCACAACTTCACTGGGTTTCACAGGTGTGGGAAATCTGGAAACTCCACTGTCTTTTTATTTTATTCTTTTAAGGATCAAATTCCTGTTTTGATTTTAATAATAATAATAATAATAATAATAATAATGATGATGATGATGCCTGTTTTTAATCTGAGAGCTCTCTGACCCTATCTCAGTCTCTCTTCCCAGAAACTACACAGCATTGTTCAATTACCTTGGTGTTTGGCTGTGCCATCCCATACACAGGCATCTTGGGGACTCTCCGGAAGTTGGCCACGCTCATCTCCTTGACCGTGCTGAGCACATCTGGAGAAAACCTTTCATCCACCACCTGTGGCAGAAGCAGAAGAACTCTGAAGGCTGCGGCAACCAACTAGGAAAAGCTGGACATTCATTTTGCACATGCGGTTCCCAGAGACACTTCCTCAAGCACTTCCTGCCTCAGCAAGATCATACCGGGAAGGACAGCAAGTCTTACACCAACAACCTCCTTCCAAATCCCAGTTAAACTAAAAACCTAATGTGGTGCCTTTCCAGATGAAGCCCATCAGCCGCAGCCAACGCGGCCTGTGGTCAGGGATGAGGAACAGCGCAGCCCAACAGCATCCAGGGGGCACTAGGTTGGGGAAGGGTGGCCTACAGAAAGAGCAACAATAGTCCCCAAACCACATTAATGCAATGCAGATCTGAAATCACCCAAAGCATACGCAGATACAGAGGGTAATCCGCCCAATGGGTGGCATTCAACTATATCCCACCCAGAGCAGACCCACTGAAATTAACGAACCTAACTTAGCCACATCTACTAACTTAATGGGGCTACTCTGAGTAGGGCTAGCACTGAATGCCACCCAACGTCCGCTGGTGCTCAGGCATGCCTGCGCACACTCAGTTTAACAGAATCCCTGGAAGAACGTGCTGTTACGTTTCATAAAACCTGACTGCGTCCTCAGAAGAAGGCTGAGCACGTAGGGGTGAGGGAGAAAGGGGATATAGTCCAACCCTTTAACAAGGAGATCAATTACATCCACAAGCAGGAGCCAGTGTGGCACAGTGGTTAGAGTGTTGGACTATGAACCTGGGGGACGAGGGTTCGAATCCTCACTCGGCCTCGGCCTAACCTACCTTACAGGGTTGTTGTGAGGATAAAATGGGGAGGAGAACTGAGCTCCTTGGAGGAAAAGTGGGATATAAATGTAGTTGTGGTAGTAATAAATAATAATAATTCTTACAGAAATGTAATAAAATGCAGAGCTGCTGTCCAAGATGGCTCCAAGGAAGGGTGTTCAAATCAGGCAGTGTAGGAAGGCTGATCAGGGTAAATATATTTAATAATAATAAAAAAAAAAAAACAACAGCAATAACTCAAAATAGTTGACTCACCAGCACCCGTGCCCCCTTCGTTATCTGCTCCCCTGTGACCACAAGCTCCGACAGGTTCATGTTGGCCTGAAGCCTGTATAGTTCAGAATGCCTGCACATCCATCGGCTGAACTCTAGGGCAAAAGCAAGGGGGTACTTCCAGCCCAGGAAGGGAGACAAGACAGACAGGGACACTGTCAGAAGCAGGCTGCAAATCAATGTACTGCACACATCACAAGTAATCATTAGAAAACGTGGCATCCTTTTGGCACTAAAAACACTTTAGCTTTGCCTTATGGAATAACACACATTGGCTGAAGATGCTGCTAGTTGAGGCCCTAATCTTAGCAAGATTATGTAAACGTTTTGTTGGGAATGGAAGACACAAGGCATGGTGGCCAAATCTGCTGTCGCAGCACAGGATATAAGGTTGTCCTTTCCTCCCTTTCCTTTCCTGTAAACCAGTGTTTCTCAACCTGACCGCTGGTGTTGCTAACTAGGATGGTGGGATTTGTAGTCCAAAAACAGCTGGAGACCCAAGTCTGGGGAACACTTGCTGTAAACCAATGCGGCAAATTGTCAAGGGGGTCTTGCTTGATTTGACTGAGCTGAAGGTTTCTTTTATTACAGAGCTTGTAATGTTTTCATCATAGTGGCCACTGAGTGAACGGTAAAGAGCAGTGGGAACAACAGTGACACTGACAACAGCCAACTTGATGCCATGGCCTTTGGCTAGCGTAATAAAAGTTTATCTAACACAAGCCATCTCCCTTTACAATTTGATCTGACCACAAACTCCCAAGAGCAGGCATAGGCAAACTCAGCCCTCCAGATGTTTTGGGACTACAGCTTCAATCATCCCTGACCACTGGTCCTGTTAGCTAGGGATGATGGGAGTTGTAGTCCCAAAACATCTGGAGGGCCGAGTTTGCCTATACCTGCCCAAGAGCTTGCCAGCAAAGAAACTTTTGATGACTGGTTGGGTTCAACATTCACTTCAGTCTCTCTGGGGTTCACGTTCAGTTTCCATTGCGTGCAAGTGAAATGTTTATAAGGGTGGAACTAAACAATGTGGATTCAGCTTTTCGCAAGGACCCCCACTTTCCATGTGGGTCTGCTCAGGCTTCCCCCACCCCACAGCTGTGGTGCCTAGGCTGTGGAACACCCAACAGAGACCCTGTCTGCTTCATTACTTTTTGTTGTAAAGTGAAAATGGGGCTTTTTAAGAGAAGTTTTGGCCTGATTTAAAAGCTTTTTTGTTTTGTTTTTTTGCCTCTTGCAGCTTTTAAGGATATTTTTGTTTCATTTCCAAGCTTGCTTTCCCCTCTTCCCTCCCATTTCATTTTCCTCTTGTGTTTAGACGGCAAGTCTTAGGGGGCAAGGGACCATATTGGAACTGGCTTTCGTAAGCTGCTCTGAGAGCCTTTTTTTTGGCTCTGAAGAAAGAGGCTTGGTGTCCGGTTCCTACCCCCCCCCCCCCCGGCACTGCAACATCTAGTTCCACTTTCCCTGACATATGTAAGATGTCTGCACCCCATCACTGGGTACACCCGGCAAGGGTGGGAAAATACACAGCATCGTTTAGGAGCTCAGGGAAGAATACTCACCTGTTCGTGAAGGTAATAGTTGAAAGCTATCAAGTAGAAGTAGCGCTCAAGGCTCTGCAACGTCCTCTGTAGGAAATACTCTTTGGTGCTGTTCCCCTACAATGCAAACACACAAATAGTAATATTAATAAGAGGCACTTGCCATTGTTGTTGTTGTTGTTGTTGTTATTAAATTTGCATCCCACCTTTCCTCCCAAAGGAGCCCTGGGCAGCAAACACCAAGTGACAAAAAAATAAAAACATCTTAAAAGCAATTCCAAAAGAGACACAGACTGGGACAGATCTCAGCTTAAAAGTTTTGTTGAAGTTGGACTGTATTTGGTAGGCACCAAGAAGACGGAAGCTGTGTTAACATTCATGGGGCAGGGATTCCAAAGCGTAGGTGATACCGCACTAAAAGCCCGACAGTGCAGAATGAACATCCTAATAAGAGGGTATCTCCAGGAGGCCCTCACCTGCAGAGTAGGGCTAGGCGATATCTGGTTTTCAACACTTTGAAATATCTCCCAGGGAGTTCCATGGTTGAGTGAGGATTTGACTGATTTCCCCTGTCCAACTCCAAAACTAAACCATACTGGCTCTCTATATGGAAAATGTAGAACTTTAACATTTGACTCTATTTATAAAGGGACTACATTCTGTTTTGGGGAGGTGTGGCGGGGGGAGAGAAAGAATTTGGCAAGCAGTCCACTGGAAATCTGCGACATTACATAATTGTCTTTCGTTAATATTTACTTGTTATCCCCCTTAAGAGAAATCCGGCCACAAGTCATTTATCAAAAAGATTAAGGAACATGCTTAGGAGTGAACTGAACATTCTCCTGCATGGAAAATATGCAGCTATGCGTTAAAGGGGGAGAGAGAAGATATAACTGGGCACGCTCCACATTAAAGTCTCCCTAATTATCTGTGGGGTGAAGGTGAGGCAAGAGGTTAAAACTGTGACACACTTTATGGTTGCCCTCTAACATTCATTTGTCGAGTGAGCAATACCATGTTTTTTGTTAGCGTAAACTTATTTACGAGCCTGTTAAACAAAACGATCCCTTCTTGCCTTTTCTCAGTGAAACAAGACTGAATGGTGCAGATATCAGATTTATATGTGATTTATCAAGACAAATGTAGCCTGCCCACCCGCTGTGGCCTGCCAGGTACCTGTCAACCTCTCCCATTTGTGCAGTTCCAGATTGGGGGTGAGGGGAGGTGAAGCGAGGGATATTTAGCCACTCTATAGCAGGCAGCCATTAGTGGCTTTTGAGATGGAATCAAGAGATTTACAAGCTGGAAAGGCATGGTATACACTATAAACATAGATTTACAGAGACACACATCGCTCTTCCTCCATGATGCATTTTGTCCAATGAGAACATAACCCTAGGAAATTTTTCCATTGTTTTAAGAAGAGCTGTTGCTGTGTTTGAACTTCAAATAAACAGTCCCTGTGTTTGAAATGTAGAGCGGGGTCCAAAGGCTTATTTCTCAGAGCCGCTGAAGACATACGCCAGCCGCATCCTGCAAAGGCCAAACTGAAATTCACCCTGACAGGAAATCCAGGGCTGCATTCGCAAAATGGCTGCTCCAGAGCTCCATTCGCAAAATGGAGTGGTTCTTCCCCATCCTTTTTCCCCTCGCAACATGCTTATGAGGTAGATACGGTTGTGGTGAGGCAGTGTCTGGCCCAAGGTCACCCAGTGATCTTCAAACCTGAGTCTCAGAGCCGGGCCCTATCATGAGGCACAGTAAGGTAGCTGCCTCAAGCAGTGGGTCAGTGCTTGGCACACCAGCCAGCTTGCTCCTCTGCAAGCAGGGCTTACACCTGCCACCTTTTCAAAGAATTATAAGGACGTGCTTAAATCACACTCCTGATTCTTCCTTTAAAGTGGTATCACCTGACACCATAGGATGCCACATCCCTGACAAGTGGGTTGTCCCGCCTACCAGTGACAAGCAGTCTGCAGAGGGTGGATTAGAGCAGTGATGGAGAACCTCAGGCCTGAGGGGTGAAAATTGGCCTCTCTGCCTGCTCCTTGGGATTCCCACCAGACCACATCCCCTTTCCCCACTGTGCCCCTCCTTTGTGTGTTTCTGATGGGCAAGAATGCATCTGTGAACTCCCATAATGCTTTAAAGCATTATGTCAGGTGATTCAGTTGGATGGAGGACAGAGAGGGCTGTGTGAGTGTGGTCCCCAGAACGATGACTAGAAGGGAATTAAGACTCTCCAATAAAAGGGTTCTCAACCCCTTGATTAAAGTACTTGGCAACAGTTTTTCAGTATGCATCAACAGAATGAACTTTGTATTTAACTGAATAATGTTCTAAAGATTCATTTATATGCTAACTAATTAACTGTATTGTGCCTACTAATGCACCTTGCTATAAAGGCAAATATCAAAGGAGTTGGGGCTTTGGAACGCTGGAAGAAGAAGAAGAAGTAGTAGTAGTTGTTATTTATATGTCGCCAGCCATTCTGGGCAGCTTCCAACAAATTAAAACATTAATAAGCACAGGAAACATTGATGAAACATTAAAAATTGAAGGGCTGTTACTTCAATCTTCTTTTCCGAGGTGCAGCTGCCACATCTTCCTTGCACAAATTAAAAACCAAGAGTTGCTTACACAGCCTTGCATATAACACTTTTTTCACAGGAGACTAACTGCAGCTAACAGAGCTGGATTAAGGCAGGGATGAGGAACCTCAGGGCGGGAGCCAAATGTGGCCCTCCAGACACTTGTATCCGGCCCTCAAGATTCTCCTCATTCCACACCCCTTCCCCAGCCAAGGCCCTTCTCCGCCCCCCAGGCCACATCCTCACCAGTCCTGCCTTGCACCTTCCATGCCTGTTAGACACAGCCCTTACTAAAGAAGGAAGAGAAGAAAAAGAGACAAAGGCATTGCACAGCTGGCAAGAGAAAAAGACCCTCAGGTATGGGAGGGAATGAGCTTTTATGAGAGTTCAGCCCTACCACCACACACACATTGCCCTAGCGGTGTAAGACAGTTTCCTTGCAAGTGCAGTTAAGTCTCCTTCAGCCAAGCAGGAGGTGGCGCAGAAGATAAATCCCTTCTGGTGTGAGCCCTGCCACCACCCAAAGCCTGGATCCTCCTTTACAAATGTGATGATAAAAAAACAAATAATAGCAAGTGCTTTTATCTTCAATGGCAAGTGTTCTCTTGAAAAAACAATATATCCTTCCGGTTTCCTGAATAAACATTTGGAAACCTTTCTGGCTTTCAGTACAAACCGCCCTTGTTTATAGCCATAATTTACACCTGAAGAATTTTATATAGTCTATCCTGTTTATGTCTTTTAGGCACGCGGGGGGGGGGGTGCAGGGAGGGCAGGGGAGAGAGGCACCCAAAAGGAAAATTGAAGCAGTGTGTCCCCTGCGCTCATATTTCCTTTTTCACATTTCTTGTCAACTTTTAGGAAAAAGCTGCATGTCAGGAACGGAGAGAGCATTTTCTCAAAAAGCGAAACAAAAAATCTAAGAAGCAGCAAGGACAGATGGAGCCGAGTCCCGGAACTATTGAGAACTGTACACACTAATTAACAACAGTGGGTCCAATAAGAGGCAACACATAACACTGACAATGATCTGGTATGCAAAAGGAGAAAATGTCTAATGAAGCTTGGGAGAACTAATGAGCTATAAAACGTGTTATGTTGAATGGGGCTACTGAATGCTACTCTATGGCCCTTGGAAGATTTTTAATGCACTACATAAAATGCTAAGTATAATATTTATTTTTAATGATTCTAGGGAAGCAAGATGCTAAGATATTCTGCAGAGGCAAAGTCACATGTTCATGTATACCAATGTAAATTCCTAGCTAGAATGAGTTGCAGCAACACAACTAAGCCAATACCCCAAAGCTCCTGAAAGTTTTTAGGAGACCCCTAAAAAAAGTAAAGGTAAAGGACCCCTGGACGGTGAAGTCCAGTCAAAGGTGACTATGGGGTTGCGGCGCTCATCTCGCTTTCAGGAAGAGGGAGCCGGCGTTTGTCCATAGACAGCTTTCTGGGTCATGTGGCCAGCATGACTAAACAGCTTCTGGTGCAACGGGACACCATGACGGAAGTCAGAGCGCATGGAAATGCCATTTACCTTCCTGCCACAGTGGTACCTATTTATCTACTTGCACTGGCATGTTTTCAAACTGCTAGGTTGGCAGGAGCTGGGACACAGCAACGGGAGCTCACCACTGTCGTGCGGATTCAAACCACCAACCTTCTGATCAGCAAGCCCAAGAGGCTCAGTGATTTAGACCACAGTGCCACCTGCGTCCCTAGGAGACCCCTAGTCCCCTCACAGAGCTACAATCCCCAGAGTGGTTTAACAACCAATCCCTCTTCCCAGGAAACTCTGGGAACTATAGTGCTGTGAGTGGAATAGGGGCTTCCTAACAACTCTTGGCACTTTTAACAAACTACAGTTCCCAGGATTCTTTTGAGGGAGCCATGACTGTTTAAAGTGGTATGAGATGGCTTTAATGTATAACACAGATGGAGCCTAAGTCAAATTTTAAAAGGTGGGCTTTCTTCCAAGGAAGCATCAGTTGTGAGCTGAGGTAGACGTACATTAAATGTCCCAATGTCCCTTAGAAAGGCATAATCATAACATGGGTCAAACCCAGCTGTGGACGCCACTTTAGGAAACTTAATAATGCCATACGCTTAGGTCAAGATTTTAAGTAGTAAACTAATTCAATCATTAAATTAAATGCTCCTTAAAAATTTAAGGAGGAGGCGCCACCCAACCGATACCTGAATCCGATAATCTTCTCCAATCCCTTCCAGCTTCTTCTTATTCTCGTAGATGGCTTCCTTCATGTCATGCATTTCCGAACACAAGGAAATGGCGGAATCCACCTGAGAAAGCCAAAAGGCAAATATCAATCTATGCAAGAGAGAGGATTCTGTCTCCTTCAATCTCTTGCATGCTACATTTGCCTCCCATTGGTCTTATCGCCTGGAAAGGAACTCCCCAGTTTAACGGCACAGTTCAAAATTGCGGCCACTTTCTGGACAACCTTCAAACTTATCAAGTTCACAGGTAATCAAAAAGTTTCCAGCGTCGATGCATTCCCTTTCTTCATTGGGGGGTTGAGAACAACTGGGGAGAATAAACAGCTTTGGTTTTGACTGTGCTGTTCTCTTAATCCAGGTTTTATTAAATTTGTTTTACTATTCCATGCATTTGTATAGAACCCCCCCCAAAAAAGGTACTGGTAAGTACAACCTAATTAAAAGAAAGAAAGTCCATAATCAACCTCCGACATTAACCATTATGCAAAGAATGCTAAAGGGAGCACTGCAACCAGTGTGCGCGCCCCAAACTTTTCATGTTGGTGACACACTTTTTGGACATGCATCATTTTGCGGCACAGTAATTCAGCTTTACTAGCAAACCAGAGGTTAAGCTAACCTCTTTCCAGCCCCAGGAGCTTGGGGTGTGTTCAAGCAACACACAGTTTGGAAAGCTCTGTTCTACTAGCTGTTGTGAAGAGAGCTTTGACAATCACTTCTGAACAACAAGTGGTGCCCGATAACACCATCTTAGCCTTAAAGAGATATGGTGTGCTTGGTTCTACATCAGTAGCTGCCGCAGGCAAGGACTTCAGACAGCAGAAATTGGGGGGGGGGGGAGAAAGGGAGTCAAGAGAAGGGCAAGGGCAGCAGGGGACTTTATTGCCAAGGCTCCATCTGCAAATCAATGCAAATTTGCTTACCTCCTCAACTATCTGCTGGCCTTTCGGTACTATGTCAATAAAGGTCTGAATAATTCGAAATCGATCCCTTGGCAAAGACTTAGTGGGCTGTGGAAGGCTGTAATTGGAAAAGGCCAAAATATGATTTCTTTAATGTGAAGTGAACTCTCTCTCTCTCTCTCTCTCTCTCTCTCTCTCTCTCTCTCTCTCTCTCTCACACACACACACACACACACACAGCTATGCCAACTTGAGAGCACAATTCGACCCATTCAAAAATATCCATCAGATGTAATCCCCTGCTTCATATACCAACACCCTCATATAGACACACACAAGCCATGGTGTTTATTACATCCACACTCAATGAAATATCATTCCACTTCAAGAGCTGGCCACTTATATACTAGTGCAGGAGTCAATAATGTCTCCTAAGCCAATTATTTCGTAATCCTATTTTCCTGTTCTGCATTTTGGTCATCTACATGCAACATCTAAAATCATTGAATCAAAGATTTAGATAATAGAATCACAGAATCATAGAACTGGAAGGGACCCAAACTGTCCTCTAGTCCAACCCCCTGCAATGTAGTAATGTAAGCAGTGCATGCTTTGTTTTCCCAGGATAATAACCCTAGAGCAGCCTTTCTCAACCTTAGATCCCCAGCTGTTGTTGGGCTGACCACTGGGATCATCCCTGACCACTGGTCCTGCTAGCTAGGGATGATGGGAGTTGTAGTCCAACAGCAGCTGGGGACCCAAGATTGAGAAAGGCTGCCCTAGAACGTCTAGGGTTCCCACAAATGCTTCCCCTGTAGTTTATGGTGTGGCTCAGTTACTTGAGACACAACTATTTGCACTGTCATACCTGCTCCCACCAATCCGAGTTATAGCAACAATGGAAAGCGAGACACTGTGGACCAATGGGAGAGTGGTGTAAGGAGGCGAAACCTAAAAGAGTCTTCTGTCCCCTTGAAACTATATAGTTCCAAATGGAGTACAGACCCAACATTTGGATGTAAGGGAAGCCAGAATCTCCAATGCCAGTCAAACCAACACTCCTCCCTCTCAGCTTCCATTATGCTAGCTCAGGATGAAAAGGCATACTTACTCTTGTTTCTGCAGCCCACCCTTGCGGTGATAAAGCACCAGAGTGCCCAAAACCATAGCTAGGTTGGTCCTTCCGACTCCTGTTTGGCAGCTGAAGAGCAGGGCAGGAGGAGGCCTGCTGGGGTCTTGGAGAAGGAGCACATTTGGACTTTCCTGCAGGACAAAAATACAGTGCAAGGACATTTCTTGGGCTGCCATTCCCTCAGATTGACAGCTGATGGGGCCAGAGGAGAGGCCTCTCTTACAATCTGGGAAATAACAGGCTTGTATCACAAGCACAGGAGGGAGAGAAGGAAAAGGACATGGCAGAAAGAGGGGAGCGGCATTTCTCCCAAACTAGTCTGCCATTTTGTTCGTTCTGCTATCGGGGGTTGATAGTTATGTTACTCATGTCACATATGGTTTAATCCAGGGATGCTGAACCTGTAGCCCTCCAAATGCTGCTGGGACTCCAATTCCCAGCATCCCTGACCTTTGGCTGTGTTGCCTGGGGCTGATGGGAGTTGGAGTCCCATGCCATCTGGAAGGGCATAGGGTTCTGTATCCCACCAAGCACACTGGACTTGCAATTGATACCTCAGGCTAGATTGCAACCTTTGGGGGGAAAGAAACCACTGATTTCAGACAGAGTCCAACCCGCAAACTTATTTGGGGCTTACATAAAACGTACAACTTCAGTCATCTAATAAGTCTCTAAAGTGAATCTGGAAAACCAGAATGCGTCAACTCCCAACTTACACTGGAGTGGTATAGAGTATATAGTTGACCGGGTGCCTTAATAAATAAACAGAAGAGTTGGCAAGAAGATAAAAAGTGATTGATTTCTGCATGCTGCTGCTGTTTCTTTCACTACTGTTTGATTTCTTTTTTATTATGTACCATTAGTTTGTTTTTAAAAATGAGCTGCCTTGAGTGCTCTTTTTTGGAGTGTGGAATATAAAAATGAACAACAAAAAAGAGAAACACATTCCAAAATGGCTTACTGTCCCCCAAAGCCAGGAATATCTTCTTATCCCACCCCCCCCCAAAAAACCCCTTTCTCAAATTAGTTTCATATATTAAACATGGTTGAAAACTGCTTGGGAGGCAGAAATATTGAAAAATACATTTCCATTCCTTGTTATCAACAGAACAATATCTCATTTCTAAGACAATCTTATGCTTGCAGTTTCAAGTCCCACTGATTTCAAATGAAATCAATGAAACTTTTAAAAAAGTATTTTAAACTTCTGGCTGGGTCACACACCTTGTTTTAAAAAAAACAAAAAAACAAAAACCTGTGTGGGTAGACATTTGGGTTTTTCACATCAGACATTTTGGTCGCGAAACTCCAGACATGCTCCCAACGAATATAGCGAATTTGCCAACAAATGCATGTATTCAGCTACAAGCTCCAGAGTGCCAAAAAATAGCCACCGCTTTTAGCTGTATGTGCATGGCAGCAGCAGGCAAAAGGAAGGAAAGATAAATCTTTCACCAACCAATGGCATCCAGCTTGTGCTGCCTTGAACAACAACAGCTTTGCATGTTGCCGCCTGTTTAAAACAGAGGATGCGACACTCAAGGTAGCTTGTAGACCTTAACATTCTTTGGAAGCCCTTACCCTGAGGAAACTGATGAAAGCATCAAGTTGCGCTTCCAAGGGGGCTCCGTCCATAGGCAAAGGCAGCCGGTGGTACCTGCCAAGAAAGAAGGCCCACGCAGGGGGTGTTACTGGGAGCAGAGAGACAAAAGCAGCCAGGATCAAAACTGTAGGCGATTTAAAAATAAAATAAAATACTGCGTTGTCAATTCCACGCACCCAGAAGTTAGGTTAATTCAATGTGCCAGCATGGAAAGAAGGAGGAACCCACATACGATGCCTGTGGCAACCTGCTATATTCACTCCACTTGTCCCCCAACTCTTTCTTTTGTCAGTTGTTCAGTTATAAGCCTCTGTGGTAGGGCCGTGTTTGGTTCTTGCCATTGTTGTGTACCTCAGCAGTGTAACAGCCTGCTTGCTTTCTGAAATTACAGGCTGTGTGCAAGGCTTCCCCTCTCAACAAAAATACTTTTATTCTTTAAACACCACTACCATTATTATTAGGGACGCGGGTGGCGCTGTGGGTAAAAGCCTCAGCGCCTAGGGCTTGCCGATCGAAAGGTCAGCGGTTCGAATCCCCGCGGCGGGGTGCGCTCCCGTTGCTCGGTCCCAGCGCCTGCCAACCTAGCAGTTCGAAAGCAGCCCCGGGTGCAAGTAGATAAATAGGGACCGCTTACCAGCGGGAAGGTAAATGGCGTTTCCATGTGCTGCGCTGGCTCGCCAGATGCAGCTTTGTCACGCTGGCCACGTGACCCGGAAGTGTCTCCGGACAGCGCTGGCCCCCGGCCTCTTGAGTGAGATGGGCGCACAACCCCAGAGTCTGTCAAGACTGGCCCGTACGGGCAGGGGTACCTTTACCTTTACCTTTTTACCATTATTATTACAGTGGTACCTTGGTTCTCAAACGGCTTAGTTGTCCAACAAATCGGCTCCCAAACGCTGAAAACCCGAAAGTAAGTGTTCCAGTCTGCGAACGTTTTTCGGAAGCCAAATGTCTGGTGCAGCTTCCGCTTGAGTGCAGGAAGCTCCTGCAGCCAACTGGAAGCCGCGCCTTGGTTTTTGAATGGTTTCGGGAGTCAAACGGACTCCCGGAATGGATTAAGTTTGAGAACCAAGGTTCCACTGTATTATTGTTATTTATTATTACCTGTCCTGACAATAATTTGAAATTTAGAATTAAAAACAGTTAAAACAAATTACAGTCACAGGAATATGATGGATAGTCCCGAGAACACTCATCTCAAGTGTCAAAGGCCAGGCTGTATCTAATACCAGACACACCTCTGTGGGGTGTTCCATAACTTAGGGCGGGGGGCTGCCACAGAAAAGGCCTCTTCCAGGCTGGCACCACTTCTGAAAGCAGAGGAATACCAAGGGGGACACTACTGCTAATCTAATCTATTTACAGGTAAAATGTTTGTCCTTGAGGAAAGTACAATATGTTTTTACAGTTCTATTACCTTACGAGGGTGGGGGGTGGGACAGAACCCTTAGTAATACAGTGGTACCTCAGGTTAAGTACTTAATTCGTTCCGGAGGTCCGTTCTTAACCTGAAACTGTTCTTAACCTGAAGCACCACTTTAGCTAATGGGGCCTCCTGCTGCTGCTGCGCCACCGCTGCATGATTTCTGTTCTCATCCTGAAGCAAAGTTGTTAACCTGAGGTACTATTTCTGGGTTAGCGGAGTCTGTAAGCTGAAGCGTATGTAACCCGAGGTACCACTGTACACACACACACACTGCAGAAAAGGAAGATGAAGATGGGCAAAGAACATTTGTAAAGAAGAGATAGCCAAGTTAACACAAATGATATAATCAAGCAGGGACCATCTTCTTCTCTCATGGAAAAGTTACCTGTAAGATGGCAGCAGGAAGACAGGCCTCTTATACACTTCTTCTGTCACGTGGATGTCTTCTTCATAGCGGATTCTCACTGAATGGGGCTCGTCTTTGAAATGCTCGATATCATTGTAGACGTAATACGTGTTCTCCTTCAGCTGGGCGAAGTCGTGTATCTTCAACAGATAAATCCAATAAACCAACCTGAGAAGAGCCTTGCTTTATAAAACACGCCTTCACAACTTCCCTACAAACACACCTGTGCCACTGAACCAAGAGGCACCATGGCAGATATCTGTGTATCCCGCTGAAACCTTTGGCAGTGATGGCCAAACTTGGCCCTCCAGCTGTTTTGGGACTACAATTCCCATCATCCCTGACCACTGGTCCTGTTAGCTAGGGATGATGGGAGTTGTAGTGCCAAAACAGCTGGAGGGCCGAGTTTGGCCACGGATAGGTCACCATGGCAACCTGGGAACCACTTCCTATCCCTAGTCCAGTCCTATCCAGTAAGGCAGATGCTACTGAAACAACACTGGACTACACTATGACAAAGGAGCTCACAGAATGCCATGCTAATTAATATACCCATTTGTCCTCTCAGCAGAATATGAAGTTGTATAATATGGCTTCCCAGTTCTACAACACAGAATTATCAGCGAATGTCCACACACATACTGACTTCCCATGAATAAACTACATGATCAGTTCAATAATTTCACTGCATACCTACCATCTAGCTATATTTTTAAAAAATACCAAAAAATAAATGAGAAGATCTGGAATAAAGGTCACACGTTACGTGCAATGGGACTCCAGTGCTGCCAGCTGAGCTAGATAGATCAATGGTCTGACTTTAAGAACATAAGGCCCAACTGGCCCAGCAGTTGCTAGCCAGATGCCTGTTGGAAGCCCTCAGAGTAAGATCCGAGCACCACAGACATTCTCCCCACTTCCGGTTCCCAGGAACAGGTACATGGAACAGCTTCCTATGTCTGCTGTAGTGGAATTAAGTGGCAAGGCACTGAGACAAGGAATGAACGGACTATCCCATCTCTAGCAGGTCCCACCGTACCGTGCAACCTCCTTGGACACTCAAAAAAATTCACCTCTTTCCGAATAGAGAGCTCCAGGTTTTCGACTTTGACACCCCTGTGTAGGTTGTGCAGGTTTTCGTGCAGGTTCTCCTTTCCCCTGGGAGTGTAGGGCATGAAGTCATTGTCCACGTGCAGAAAAAGCACAGGTTCCTCGCGCACACAGAATACGATGCACTCCTGTTGCAACAGAGAGGAAAGTGTTGGCTAAGCCATGTCGGTAAGCTAAGCTGCAAGCTGATATCAGGTAAGAGCCCATTTCATGCATTGACACTTTCCTATGGGTCACCTCTTTTCTTTTTAACCTCTAGCATTTTCTTCTTGACTCTAGTGACCCTGACTAATTATATGGACTATGTGCTACATGCACAACAGCTCAAGGCAAAGCTCCTAGGTGCTGTTCCGAGAAGAATAAAAGATTGTCGCTACATCACGGTCTTCATGTACATATTAAAGTGGAATCTTTTTGTTCTGTTCCCACTCAACAGCTATATTTGGATTCATCAAATACATGCACACATGTGGGAGTGGGAGTATAAGAACACCACGCACATATTCGTATAGTTATAGGGACACGGAAGCATGAGGCTAACGGCACATCATAGCTGAAAGCAGATAGGAACTTACGACATAATCAGAAGCACACAAAGGCACACACAAAATGCTTTGCTAACATCTCAAATGTAGAAACGGATGGGCAACGAATTTCAGTAGCGCCTGTGCCCTCAATCTGATAAAACTGACAGGATTTACTTGGACTTTGTTATTTTGACTCCGGTGCAACTGCTCATCCTACTATTTCATAGTTTGTTCGCCTTGTAATTTTTGTAGGTTGTTATAATTGCACTCTCTGTTTTATATGCATAAAAAAAATAACAATAATTAAAAGTTTACAAAAATTTGGGGGGTCATTGTGCTGGTGCCCAATGATTTATTTATTCTTTGTTTCATTAACATGTATACACCCCATGGTTGTTAAAAACAACAACCTCAAAGCGAAACAACATCAAAGCGAAAAGCAAATAGGATTTTTAAAAGTAAAATGGTCAGCAGGGGCTTCACATGAACCCCCCTTATGCGTTGAAAGAACGTGTGGAGGGTTGTGGGAGTAGTGAACTGTTGTTCCCGTTTGCATTCTGAGTTATGCATTAGCTTTACTTCCATGCACGCACAGACCTTGTGGCCGTCGCTCTGCAGTTTCTGCAGGACCTGCTTGAATCCGTTTAAGCTGGGCTGGCCCATCCCAAACACAGAATATCCCCCTTTTGCCTGCCGAAAGTTTGGAGCACCGCAACTGCTGGCAGTGTTGAGGACATCTAGCTTGCTGTATACGTCACGGACCATAAAGTATTTCCCCTGTAATAGGGAAGGGAAAAAGAAAGTAGAAAAAGTATAATGCATATTTCAACATGGAAAAGAAGGCAGGATGCTATGGGCCAGATTTGGCTGGTAAGTCCTGCTAGCAGAAGACAGTGCAAGGTTTTCTGCTAGTGCAATGAGCCCTTTTGCCCCTACTGGGCACCCAAACCCCACAAACTTGACTTTGGGAAGGTCAGGGGAACCTCCAAAACAGTGTCCAGGGGAAGGAAAGGGGAGATCATTCCAACCAAGAAGCCGAAACGCTCACACTGATGGAACCATCTCCAACCAACTTTTTCATACAACACATAAATCGGTCACAGAATTTGCTGCCCCAAGATGCAGTAATGGCCACTAGCTTAAATGACTTTAAAAGGGGATTGACACAGATTCATGGATGATACGGCTATTCCCTCCAGCTGTATTGGCTGGAGGGAACCTCCTACTCAGAGGCCATTTGCCAGATGAGACAACAGCAGGAGGGGGCAACTAGCTTCATGCTCCGCTTTCTCCAGCAGCATCTGGCTGGTCACAGTAGGGGGGAGGGGGGAGAAACTCTTCTTACATCCTTATGCCTCAGTCCCTGCATGCTGGATGCCCCAAGCCAAGTCTACGGCGCTCACCTGTACAAGGTAATGCTCCGGAGTAGACTCTGTAATCCGCCCCACAGTATAGCTGGCCTTCAATAAGTCATCATGAATCTGAAACTCTTCTTTGCAATTGTAGCTGTAAGAAGCACATGGAAGAAATTCATAGTGGGGTTTTCTGCAATTAAATAGGGCTTTAAATATGTGCTTTTCTTTTTTTAGCAGTGTAACAAATACTGCAAATCACCCAAAGATTTGGCAGTAGATCCCAGTCTACTTTCTTTCCACCCCTAGTTAGTTTGGAGCACTGAGAATAGATGAAAAGAGGTGTCTGTGCAAACTGCCTCTTCTACCAAACTGCACAGGCAGAATTACAGAGGAGGCCGCCCTATACAGAGTTCAGATAGCTCAGAATTGTCCACACTGATTGGCAGCAGCTCTCCAAGGTTCTGGGACGCTGGGAATTGAACCTGGCGCCCTCTGCCTGAAAGCAGATGCTCTAACACTGAGCGATGCCTCTTCTGCCAACAATCTGGTCTGCATTCCTTTGACGCAGGAAGACAGGGGGAAGCAGCCACATGCATTTCAGAAGAGCATGGTTAGAGCATGGTGCTGGTAATGCCAAGGTTGCAGGTTCGATCCCTGTATAGGACAGCTGCATATTGCAGGGAGCTGGACTTAGATGATCCTCAGGGTGGGTCCCTTCCCACTCTATGATTCCATGATCTGCAATTCTAAGACAACGGTTCTCTAAGCTACCAGCACAGAGGTTCAAGGAATTTCAGGAACATCAGTGGTTGGGGGGCAACTCACGTAATGACTACAGGTGCCACCTTATTGGTAATAATCGACTTGGCCTTGTTGTTGTGGAGGCCGACCGTCTGGAAGGAGTGGATGCTGAGGGAATGGCGGTCTTCCATCGTTCCGCTGCTGCCGTGGATATTCTCAAATGTTGCCGTCGTCGTCTGCTGAGCTGTGCTGGCAGTTGTACCCATAATCCACAGGCAACTGTGCAAAATCAGAAGGTGAAGAAGAGATACATGGAAAGATCAAAAGACTGCTTTTTCTGGAGTGAGGAGGAAGGAATACAAAGATATCCAGGAAGAGGAAATTTGGATTCGACACAAACATACATAATCCTTTTAGAACGGCAGTGTTTTCAGGGAAACCCTGGACCTCCATGGAAGTTTACCATTACCTCCTCAACAGAAAGGTAAGCAATGACTGACAAGCTTGTCCACCACCACTGATCTTCCCCTACGGTAGGTAGATTGTGATAGAGAATGTTGCACACACAGTTCAGGAAAGGAAGATGGCCTGCGCCCTTCAGAAATGAGTGATTGTGCATCTCCCAAAAAAGCCACTCTGCAGTGCTGGAGTTCTGTGGCACATGTGCCAAGCATCCTTAGCAGATGAGCTGGTGCTGAAAGCAGTAAGTCTGAAAGCCATCCATTTATAGTTCCACCAGTTATGCTTATCTTGACATTTATAGATGGGTTTTGTTGGCTTCTAAGCATTAGTGGAGTACAGGACTAGTTTGAGGAAGTGGCCATATCCTCCGAGGAATATGCAGGATATTTTTGCACCGCCTACTGCAGTGGCTGGATTCCACTACGGACTTCCCCCCTCCCCAAACTAATCCCAGATATATGGGCCTTCTTTCATTACTGGGAAAACACAGAGAGATACATCCTGAGTGCTACCTTCTAGGTTCCAAGGCTAAGCTGTGACTCAATAAAGATTCGATTTCATTAAAACTCTTGGAAACTAAGTCAGGTTAAGCTGCAAAATGCAGGACACACACCACACACACACTCCAGCACCGAAGTACGAAGTTGAGCCCTGTTTCTTCCTAATCCTATTCATAAATAGCTTAAAAACATTCCAACTCTCACAGGAACTTGGACACCCTTTGTATCTAGAGAGCTTGTGACAAAGACAATATTTGAACTGGAAGCTTGTGGCTATGATAGTGGGAGCCAGTATCCCATTTTTAATTAACGGCTTGTTCTTCACCCTTTCCTCCCCACAGCATCAAATCCACATAGGCGTTGGAGGCTTCTCTTTATCTGTCACCGTAATCTATTTACCCATCTTTCTCCAAATTCACATACAGCTATACAGAGAGCATCAGGAGTGCCACTGCCTTCATGTCTGGTCCCATGCAGAAACATGTAAATATTTGGAACATGACACTCCTAACCGTGTGTCTAGCATGCCACAAAGGCAATACTTGGAAGAGTCATATTTTTTGTCAGGAGTGCGTGCAGGAGCCAGGCCCCGTGACCCATAGGACTTTGCAGGACTGGGGCCTTCCTAAGTGTGTTCTGAAGAGGCAAGGTGCGGCCCCAGAGGTGAGGCCGATTGGTAACTCACAGCACCTGGTGGCAAGAGCTGGGAAGGGATATAAGGTCAGCATTTCCCTTCAGCTTTTTGCCACAGCAACACGCTCCCTGCCTTGCAGCGTTTGGCTTCTTGCTTCCTGATCCTTGAACCTCGGCTTCTTGACTCCTTGCTTCCTAACCCTCGGACCCTTGGCTTCTGGACTCCTGGATCTTTGACCCTCGGACTCTTGGCCTCTGGACCCCCGTTCCTGCTCCTACCCTGCCATCTTGCTCCCGGTCCTGAGGTCCCCCTGCCAGGACTTTGATCGCCTGTGAACTGGACCGTGACATTTACAGTGGTGCCTCACAAGACGAAATTAATCCATTCCGCAAGTCTCTTCGTCTTGCGGTTTTTTCGTCTTGCGAAGCACGGCTATTAGCGGCTTAGCGGCTTAGCGGCTATTAACGGCTTAACGGCTTTAAGAAAAAGGAAACAAACTCGCAGGAACTCGCAAGACGTTTCATCTTGCGAAGCAAGCCCATAGGGAAATTCGTCTTGCGGAACGACTCAAAAAACGGAAAACCCTTTCGTCTAGCGAGTTTTTCGTTTTGCGAGGCATTCGTCTTGCGGGGCACCACTGTATCTGGCAACCTCTGGGGATCACAGCACCTGCGGGCCTCCACATTTTGCACCCACCAATGTCATCTACCCCTTTCAACTTTTAAAATAAAATACTTTTGGTGATTGTTTGGTTGGGGGGGGCTGTCTGTTCCTTTGTGGGGGGTGACTTCCCCTTTGTTTTGAGAGTGGGAGGGGGCTTGTCTGTTGTTTTGGGGACCCAAACATCACCAGTTTTGTTTGAGTTGGTTTATTTATTTATTGTATTTTGAGGGGGCCGTGAGCATGTGCAAAATGTTCAGCGGCCCCCCCACCCCCGATACACCCCACCTATTTTTTACTTGGGCAATTCCTAAGGCCACGCTCTCTTGCCACCTTGTAAAGGCAATTTAACAAACAGTTGTAGCTCACAGCAAGGGTATTGTGAAGCAGAAATGGAGCTTGCTGTATTGCTGCAGCCTAAAGGTGCACACCGCAAGCTACTTAAAGGGTAAAGGGACCCCTGACTGTTAGTTCCAGTCGTGGCCGACTCTGGGGTTGCGGCGCTCATCTCGCTCTATGGGCCGAGGGAGCCGGCGTACAGCTTCTGGGTCATGTGGCCAGCATGACTAAGCCGCTTCTGGCGAACCAGAGCAGCGCATGAAAACACCGTTTATTTTCCCGCCAGAGCGGTACCTATTTGTCTACTTGCACTTTGACATGCTTTCGAACTGCTAGGATGGCAGGAGCAGGGACCAAGCAACGGGAGCTCACCCTGTCGCGGGGATTCGAACTGCCGACCTTCTGATCAGCAAGCCCTAGGCTCTGTGGTTTAACCCACAGCACCACCCACGTCCTGCAAACCACTTAACAATGTGTATATTCCTCTATGTAGTAAGACTTGTGGACTAGAAAGATGAAGAGGAATGACCATTGCCTGAGAAAGCAGCTTATGCCACTATCAATGCCTTAAGTCTTTGAAATGTATCTGAAGAAGTGTGCATGCATACAAAAGCTTATACCAAGAACAAACTTAGTTGGTCTCTAAGGTGCTACTGGACAATATATAGAGGGGGGGGGCACAAACCTACTCTCCCCCCAATATATATATATATATATATATATATATATATATATATATATATTTGCTTTCGTAGATTTTCACGGGTACAGGAATGCAGGTTTTGGTGTCCTCGGGTGTCTTCCCGTGTAAAAGTTGGGGTGTCTAGGCGACGTTTCGACGAGGTCTCACTCGTCATCTTCAGGCTGGTGCTTTCGGCTTCTTGTTTGGCTCTGTTCCAGTAACAAGAAGCCGAAAGCACCAGCCTGAAGATGACGAGTGAGACCTCGTCGAAACGTCGCCTAGACACCCCAACTTTTACACGGGAAGACACCCGAGGACACCAAAACCTGCATATATATATATATATATATATATATATATATATATATATATATATAAAATTTGTGATAAGAAAAATATTAGGAAAACTCACCAGAAAGCATAGAGTAACATTTGCTTGGGGTAGCATGTATACAGTACGTAATGAATTAAATTTGGAATTGAATTAAAAATCACCCAAGGAACTTAATTCATGTTCAGTTCACCTAGAAATTATATGAACTACTTTCAGGTGCAGTTCAGAGATTTTTTAAAAATTAATACAGTGAGTTGGTTAATCTGAATCAGGTCATTCCAAGCATCGCTCAAAACCCACCTCTTCAATGAAACTTTTAGCTTACCCCTACTACCACCCTAAACAAAGCCCAAGCATGTGTAACTTCAATTGCCTATCTTCCTCTCCTGTAACCCTTGCCTCCAGTCCTGCCACTCATGGTTAAAATTTTGCAAGCACCTTGGAGCAGAGACCAGCCTTTTTTTTTGCTAATAAGACCTGACTCCAGTCTTCCCCCATTTAAATAGAACTTAACCAGAAGCACCCACAACAACAGACCCACAGGTATTAAATTAGTATTCAATTAGATATTCTATAGCAGACTATATTAACACCTGGCCCAGCACACCTGGTAATTAAGACTCAGGAGATGCTAGGCCTAGTAAGCATTTGTGTGACTATATTCAGAAGTTACTGAAACGTTTTAAACAAGACTTGGCCTCTGTTTGTATAGCTGGCAAAGTCTACTTTGTCAGACTAGTTTATAAAGAGTTGTTGCCTTCCGTAGGAATGTGCTGTCTGCAACATTGGGGGAAAGCCTCAATACATCCCTTATAAAGCACTATTACATGCATGCTCAATGACATTTCCTTCTTCCTTCAGGCTGTACACAGTGTACATGGGGAAACAGAGAAGAATATTTAAAATTGGAATATTCCTGCAGGATGCCAATAGGTGGAATAAACACTGTGTGTCAAGAAAGGCTGCTTGGGCGTGGCATCTTTGCCCCGTTGGGCTCTATAGCGCTCCTCCAACCTTGTGAACTGCAACAACAGACCTCTGAAAAGCCTGTTCATATTGTTCAGCACATTGTCCCCCTCGTGTATAGCCCACAGGATTACTGTTCCTTAATCCCAGTAGCCCCTCCACATTATTGCAAGGCTGAGGAAATCAGTGATCTTCCAGATGCTAGACTCCAACCACCACCATCCCAGGGGGGATTATGGGCTGCAAGTTCGTCTTCCTTACCTGTGACAAAGCACTTGAAGGATTTAGACTGGAGGTAAAATGCTGGATTGAGTTCTGCACAGGTTCACACACCAGTTTGCTCCAGCTCAGATATAGCATGGGTGGGGTTCTCTCCCTGACTTCCTGTTTGCTTGCTGGGTCCTGATTCTCTCCCACTTAGGTCTATTGCTCATGATCAACCCTGTAACTAACCCAAGTGCATGCAATTGAAGCAATCCCATTTTCTGCCCATGCTTCCATTTCCTGTCTTGTTCCCCTGTGCCTATTTCAGATTGTAAGTCTCTTGGGATAGGGACAAGCCCTACCTCTTTTTGACAAGTGCCACAAAACAGATGGTGTTATACGAATGGTCTATAATAAGACAGCTAGAAGGGGGGGGGAGAGAACATCAGAGCTTCGTTTCCTTGCCTGCTTGGATCTTTCATTAACAAAATGCAAACCTGGCTGCATTCCCGTATCCCTAATTGGTCTGCAGAGGAGCAGACCAAGAACTTCAATTAGGCCAAGAAAGCCTTTATCTTGATCAATAGCCTTACCTCCATTCCTACCCCACCCAAACTCTTAAAAAAACCATGGGTCAAAAGGTTATGAGTGGGTTGCAACGTGCTTCTGTTGTGTTCTAGAGGTTTTTTTAGTGAGAATGTTAGGACGCAACATATCGAAGAAAGCCTTATCATGGGTGGCTTCAGACTGCCATTTACCCAGCGGTAACTTGCACACGGACATTTGATTTATCTGCAGCATCCTGCCAACTGGTAAAGAGAATTTTACTGTTTCCCCAGACTTCTAATCAGGTGGCTTCATTGTATGATGTAATTCTTCTTGCCATCAAGCAGGATGCTGCAGCCTAACCAAGTGGTCACATCCACACTGTGTATTTATCCCGCAGTGGAGTGGTTCTTTGCATCATTAGAGCAATGGAGGGATGTGCTTTCGTTACCAAGAACAGCAAAAATGAAATTGTTGTCACACTGAAAACTGTGTGCCACCTTAGAGGAGGAAAATAATTCTAGGAATCAGAGAAGCAGAGACTCTGTTCCTGGAAGTCAAGAATTCTGCTAGCAATTTCAGACACACCAAATATAGACCCACCCAGTCAACACATCCTGACTATATTAGCATGGGAGTGGGCACGGTTGAACCATGAAATGTTTTCCTGCTAAACAGCCTTGGCCACAAAATTACTTTTCCGAAGCTCACTTTTAGGTGAAAGTTTTAGCCGCTTTATTTGTTTATTCCCAGAACTGGTGACTTTTGAGTGAAGGACGCAACATTTCCTTGGAGCTCTCTCAGTTCCCAAGAACAACACGCTCGTGGTGACGTGTTCCAGCTGCTCAAAGCAGCTGGCTGACTTCTAAGCAGCAGAGACTGATGTTTACAGCTGAAAGTTCGGAAAGCCAGTCACACGAAACTCCGATGGTGAAGTCTCCCCAACCCCCTGGCTTACACTTGCTGCTGTAACTCAGCCAGTCGAGAACAATATACTTGGTAGAATCAATTTTCTTCCCTACCCTGTGCACTGTGCACTTTTGAGTTCTAGTGGAATGGTGTGCAAATGCTCCCATAAACAACAGCCCCATCTCTCATGCGCCTCTTTTGCTGGGTCACCCAAGACACATGACATACCGTCGTCATTATTCTGCAGGTTTCCCCAATTTGAATCTGCTTTGTTAGTTGCTTCTTGAGCGGGAGAGAGAAACACGCAGTAAAATGACACCACATGTTCCATATTGGTAGGAGTAATCAAGGAGGATGATACACAAGTATTCCCGCGGCACCTTTACAACTGCCTTAATGTCTAACTCCAACCTGAACTTCCTTCACACCCCAGGATCAATTGCAGCAGAAGCTAATCTGGTCCAGGCCAATTGCGATGCACTGATTCACAAGGCTTCTGAAGCAAAACATGGCAATAAATATCACCCTGCTTTCCTATCTCTGTGTTGGCGGCAGCCAAAAGCATCTTGCAACATGTGGTTCATGAAGGACAATACAATCAGGGCGCTGCAAGCTCTCTTTCTCAGTGGGTTAAATTTTAAAGGCTATGAACTGATGAGAAAGGCATATAGGAAATACCATAGCAAGAAGCACAGTAGAGGAAGATTAAAGGCAAAGGCACTGAAATTAAAGAGGAATCCTAGAATGAATTGTTTAAAAGCAATGGTGGTGGTGGCTTTAAAAAAATTACATATAACTATAGAAATAACCGTCCTGCCCACCTAGCAGTTCAAAAGCACGTCAAAGTGCAAGTAGATAAATAGGTACCGCTCCGGCGGGAAGGTAAACAACGTTTCCGTGTGCTGCTCTGGTTCGCCAGGAGCGGCTTAGTCATGCTGGCCACATGACCCGGAAGCTGTCTGAGGACAAACGGCGGCTCCCTCAGCCTATAGAGTGAGATGAGCACGCAACCCCAGAGTTGGTCACGACTGGACCTAATGGTCAGGGGTCCCTTTACCTTTATAGAAAAAACCGTATCACAAATATTAATATGAGAAGGTCCCAAAGTATTCGATCTTCCTAAATGACCATTTAGGACTTTACTGACCGGAGAGACAATCTACTTCAAAAGGCTGGTGCAAGATTTAACCGTTCATATTGCACTGCACAGATGCGAATATGGAAAATGCAGAAGTAACTTGACCAGATTGTATTTCAGCAAATCAATCGAGGTGAATGAGTGGCATAAACATTCTTGCTACTATGCAGGGTTATTGTGGAAATTAACCAAAGGACGAGCATATAGCACTTTCAAACAGGACTGAACAGCAGGCTATAATAGTGAATTGTAACTTGGTGTACTGTTGTGGCAGTAATTTCCCCAAGAGCAAACCAAAGTTCAACATACGCAATCTTCTGAATGGCACCAATGTCTATGGGAAACTGTTACCATCTTAGACCCAGTATATTAAAAACAGCCCACAGGAGAAACTGGGCATACCATATTCACCATCCAGCCAGAAATTGCTATACACTTAAAGGAAAAAAGCCAGTGTGGGAGGATAACTTCCTACACAGCTAGGTTTCAATAAAGTTAATCTGTAAATCTTTGATCTTAAAAACGCTGCCATTTGTGATAGCATTTAGTCGTGTTTTCATATTCCTGGCCGCAACCACACATAAGAAGAAATGCAGCACAAGGGCAATTGGCACATCATTAAAAATAAATGGCTTTTTAGAAGGCAAAACAACCCTTTGGCCACAAAAACCTCAAATTCTCTCTTTTAAAAGAAGTTAACTCCAGATGTTGCAAGAAATAGAAGAGTTGTTGGCATGTATGGGCAGTTTCTCCCAGTCTCTCCATTCTTTTTAAATTGCATCCTATTTCTATGAAGAAGGGCATTATTTTCCTGTTGTCTGAACCAGGCAGAAGAGGCCGTTACTGGTCTCTAAAATGCTGCTGCACTAAGTAGCAAAGAACATGCATTGAGATGCAGTCGCTAATCCCAACCTTTCTGTTATTTTGTTTAACAAGTTTTACAGACTGCTTACGGTGACCAGGGGGGAAAAACATCTACAGAGTTTACATAAAATAGTAGCAAATATGCGTAAGAAAATGACAATATCAACAAACTTTAATCACAAGTCGACATAGCAGAATTATTAAAATATGGATAAAATCGACAGAGTTTAAGAACACACGTAATAGAAGAACGTGTCTGGGTAGGATTCCAAAACCTGCTTCATCCTTTTCAATCTTCTTCTTCAATAGGTCTAAATACTTTTCGCTTGATTCCCGTTCAGAGGATCAAGCAGAAGGCGTGTTTCCGAGAAAACATACATCCCATTCTCCCTTGGTTGAGAGGGGCTTTGCAGGCACAGACATTTAGAGGCGCACAAACATTTGGATGGGATGTTCCTCGCTCCTAGCTGGACAAGTCTCATACTACTGCCCCACCTATATGGTTGTTCTGTTCACATTCATGCTCACCACACTTCACGGGAATTTCACTACAGGGAAGGAAGTCCCAAGCAGTTGCGGTGACATGGGAAGGGGGCAATTTGTGACCTAGTAATTGGAGTCGGAGTGCAATCTTTTTTTTAAAGTGCAAACAAGAGAAGAATCACACAGAAAGCATATGGGCCAGTGAGCTCATTGGTCTCCCATTGCCGTTCTTCACATTTTGTTTTTTGCACATAGCTATGACCCCCTTTGAATACAGAATTGGGGCAAGGGGAGAGGAGGGTTGAAGGGGTTCTGGTCAAGGTGTATAGCAAGGTCGATGTATGTTCCACACCTGGGACAGGAAACCCCACAAGTGCCTCTTTCCTTCCTTCCCTCACACAGCCTCAGAAAGGGCAATTAAAGATATCAACAGGCCTCAAGCTGCATTAAGCCTGGCCCTCGGGCCTCACCAGCTCTATCCAGTTCACCATGTGCAGAAGCTATGCGTATTCAGATAACGGCCCTGTTCTTGCGAAGGAATAATGGCCAGACTAGTTGCTACTGGCTTGGCAGTCATAGCTTCATTATTTTCTATGTTCCGAAAGAAGAGCAGGACGGGGCAAGGGGGATGGGAAGCAGGGGTTCCAAGGGGCAAGTAAGCCCCTCCCCCACATAACTGATCGCAAGGTGTGGTGCCCACACACCATCGGCCCCTAGGAGTTGGCGCCTATGGTAGGAAGCATCACTCCTAACTGGCAAACACTATGCAATGCTTCAAGTGGAGAGCACCATCTCCAATCAGCAAATTTTGATAAAGCCTTTTTCCGCTGGGAAAGCAAGTGTCATCACTCTACTAATAGTCCTCCTCGGTTAGCCGCATTTACTTTCCAAAGAAGAAAATAAGATTTCTTTTCTGCTGCCAAACATTTCACCGCAACAGTCTCAAAGAGACGTAGGAAAGCTTGGAGGAGACAGATGGAAACGATGCTCTCAGAGACGGCAGCTATATTGTCAGGATCTGAAACATGAAGGAGTTCGTAAGGACTCCCTTCCCACAGAAACACGATGTCCTTAAAATGACAGCTGACACTTCAGAGAAAGCTGCAGAAAATTCTCTTCAGAGGCAGTTCTGCTTCTCCCTTCCCCTCATTTGTTACTATAATGGGAGTATTTTTATTTTTAAAAAAAGAAATGCTGATACACATGACAGAAGGAGAATGTTTATTTGAAAGATCTGGTTTAACTTTTCCTGTCAAATACGCTTTTGAGTCAGCACAGTGTTGTAAAACCTGGATTCAAACCCACACACAACTCTGAAGGAGATTTTCGTGGCTTATTTCTATTTCTCAGCCTAGTAGACCTCAAAAGTACTTGAAATGGGTTAATAGCCCCTTGTATGATTTTTATCTCCAAGCCAATAAATACACAAAAAGAAACCAGGAGTCACTGAGGCTGTTCATTGTTGGACTCCCAACTTCTCCCTCTACACCAGTGCTTGTCCAACTTGGGTCCATACCTGTTGGTGGACTACAACTCCCATCACCCCTGACCACAGGGCCCTGCTAACCAGGGGTGATAGGAGTTGTAGTCCAGCAACAGCTATGGACCCAAGTTGGAGAAACACTGGTGTAGAGGGAAAGTGGGACCACATTTCCAGGCCCTACTCCAACACTGCATACCCCATAGCCTCCGCCATACTCCCTGGCATCTGGTATCTGTGCACATACAGATGCACCCATGTTGGAGCTCCTTCACATGAACAGGAACCCCAGTTAATCACAATAGTCTCCTTTGTGGAGTCAGCCTTTCTGGCACTAATCTGCAGCCTACTCCTGGGCTGAGGAGTCCAGAGCAAAAGTCACTGCATATGTTCCATATACTTCACAAAAGCAAGGCTGTCCCCTGTTTTGGCCTTGACTTCTGCCACACATGCCAAAGAGCCTCGCCAACCCTATCTGACTAAGTTAGCAATCTTAAAACACACACACACACTTCCTAGAAAGCAAGCCTCTATCAAGTTCATTTGGAATTATTTCTAGGTAAACTTGCTTTGGGTTGTCTTGCAAGTTGTGTTTGGAATTGCAAAATTATATTAAATTCACAAGCTTTTTCATAATTCCCCTCAACAAGGTTCCAGACCCTCTGTGTCTCTATTTTCCAGGGCATCCCTGACTTAGAGAAGCCGTCCCGGTTTCAGATTTCATCCTGGAATGTCCCACTTTTCCTTAGGATGTCCCTATTTTCATTGGAGAAATGTTGGAGGGTATGGAGTTATCTGACTCCCAAGATTTCTGAAGGCAAACCTGTACAGTGGTACCTCCGGTTGCGAATGGGATCCATTCCGGAGCATGTGTGCACGGCATAACCCAGAAAGATACTTCTAGGTTTGCCGTGTACATATCCCAAAGGATACGTAACCAGAGGTGAACGCAACTAGAGGTACCACTGTATAAGGAAGTTCTTTTGAAAAATGTTTAATGCTTTATTATGTTTTTTATGTGTTGGAAGCTGCCCAGAGTGGCCAGGGCAACCAGGTAAGATGTGTGGGGTATAAATAGTAAAATTATCATTATGGAATGGGATGTCCCTAATTTCGTCGGAGAAATGTTGGAAAGTATGATGTTCTTTTATATAGGAAAACAGAAGCCAACATCAACCACCAATGCAATGCCCAACTAATGTACAAGAATGCTCTTCCAGTAATAAAATCTAGCATTCATCCATCTACGATTTTTCAGAAGCATGCAAAATTGAACACTAAGACACTCGTTTTAGCTAAGATTAACTGTACATACATTTGCTGATAATGTGCATGAAATTACCTCCACACACACACAATAAACATCATGCTGTAATCATGCAAAACAACTGTCTGTGTGTGGGGTGCATGTAGAAAAACCAGCAGAGTTTTTGCACAATTCATCTGTGTCCACATCCACAGAAGGAAGATTAATAAGCATTTGAGCCAGCCAAACATACACCAGCCTCTCTCT
Source organism: Podarcis muralis (assembly GCF_964188315.1). Lineage (NCBI taxonomy): Eukaryota > Metazoa > Chordata > Lepidosauria > Squamata > Lacertidae > Podarcis > Podarcis muralis. Next base: position 68,973,321 of record NC_135660.1, on the reverse strand, counting down.
CTCTCACGGCATCACCAGGAAATCAGCTGGTTTTAAGCAGCAGTGCTCTGGCCTGGGGAAAATGGACCTTTAGCCAGCCTCATTTGCTACAGAACGCCGTTTCATTCAGTGAAGCTCCCAAACAGCCAATCCAAACTGACAGGCTAGAATTATGCCGCAGCGCCTGGACCCAGTTCCAGTGAAGATGGCAAATTGGCACACAGAGCATGCCTCAAACAGTCCTCCAGTCAAGACAAGAGAATGAATGCATCCCATTTACATGTGTATAGGAGAAGGGACAGCTATTCCCCAAGCCTCTCTTTGCAAAGAAACAAGAGACATTCTCTTCCCTGCTCTCTGTCTCTTTTACTCTCACTCCTTCAGAGTATGCAGGAGTTTCACTGGAGGCAAAGGTAGTGGGATAATATTATAGAACAACATCTCAAGTGTGTGTGGTGATGGTGGGGTCAAGCAAAGAAATGGGGCAGGGGTCAGCAAACTTTTTCAGCAGGGGACCAGTCTACTGTCCCTCAGACCTTGTGGGGGGCCAGACTATATTTTGGGGGGGAATGAACGAATTCCTATGCCCCACAAATAATCCAGAGATGCATTTTAAATAAAGGCACACATTCTACTCATGTAAAAACACTCTGATTCCCGGACCGTCTGTGGGTCGGATTGAGAAGGCGATTGACCCCCAGGCCTTAGTTTGCCTACCCATGAAATGGGGAGTGGGAGAAGAATTTCAGGCTGTTTCTCACCTCTCAATGCTATATAACACCAGGCAGGCCTGCACAGCTTAGGGCCAAGGCTAAAAGTAGCTTGCTAGCCAAATGTCGGGAGCAGAACCAATAAAAAACAGTGACAACTCTAGTCTACCTGGAGGAAGTGATGGAAGGGGTAGGTCTTTTGGAGACCATATTATCAGTGCGGGGCAAGGCTAGCGACAAAAACGGGCAGTTCAATGGATGTGGCACTTACCTTTGTACATTACAAAGTGGCAGGGGTCTCCCAACAACTCTGCACCCTTAAACTACATTTCCCAGGATGCTTTGGGGGGAGGAAACCATGACTGTTTGAAGAGGCACGATACTGTTTCAAATGTATTGGGCTGACAGGGGTTAAGTGTTTCTTTATTTCTTAAAAATAGAATTAGATGACGATATGGAGGAAGGATGTAACTAAGAGCCATGGTAGTCACCTATGTAACCTCCACTTTTCTTTTAGAGATCTCCAGCTATCAGGTGCTGGGGGATTTACAACCAGAAATGGACATTTAACCAGGTGGACTATTGATCTACAATAACAAAGGAAATGTGCTAAGTACAAAAAACACTTGTGTTTACAGCCTTTACAACTTTACTGTATGCTTATGAAACATGGACCACTTATAAATGCCATCTCCAACTCCTCGAAAGATCCCATCAACTGTGTTTCCAGAAATTTTTACACGTCACTTGGGAAGACAGGTGAACTAATGTCATTGTACTGGAAGAAGCAAAGATCACCAGTGTCAAAGCAATGATTCTTCAACATCAACTTCGTTGGACTGGTCATGTTGTGTGGATGCCTGATTATCGTCTTCCAAAGCAACTACTCTATTCTGAACTTAAAAATGGAAAGCGTAATGCTGGTAGTCAACAAAAGAGGTTTAAAGACTGTCTCAAGGCAAATCTTAAAAAATGTATAGAATCATAGAATCATAGAATAGAATCATAGAATCATAGAGTTGGAAGAGACCACAAGGGCCATCGAGTCCAACCCCCTGCCAAGCAGGAAACACCATCAGAGCACTCCTGACATATGGTTGTCAAGCCTCTGCTTAAAGACCTCCAAAGAAGGAGACTCCACCACACTCCTTGGCAGCAAATTCCACTGTCAAACAGCTCTTACTGCCAGGAAGTTCTTCCTAATGTTTAGGTGGAATCTTCTTTCTTGTAGTTTGGATCCATTGCTCCGTGTCCGCTCTCTGGAGCAGCAGAAAACAACCTTTCTCCCTCCTCTATGTGACATCCTTTTATATATTTGAACATGGCTATCATATCACCCCTTAACCTCCTCTTCTCCAGGCTAAACATGCCCAGCTCCCTTAGCCGTTCCTCATAAGGCATCGTTTCCAGGCCTTTGACCATTTTGGTTGCCCTCCTCTGGACACGTTCCAGTTTGTCACTGTCCTTCTTGAACTGTGGTGCCCAGAACTGGACACAGTACTCCAGGTGAGGTCTGACCAGAGCAGAATACAGTGGCACTATTACTTCCCTTGATCTAGATGCTATACTCCTATTGATGAGGCCCAGAATTGCATTGGCTTTTTTAGCTGCCGCGTCGCACTGTTGGCTCATGTCAAGTTTGTGGTCAACCAAGACTCCTAGATCCTTTTCACATGTACTGCTCTCAAGCCAGGTGTCACCCATCTTGTATTTGTGCCTCTCATTTTTTTTGCCCAAGTGCAATACTTTACATTTCTCCCTGTTAAAGTTCATCTTGTTTGTTTTGGCCCAGTTCTCTAATCTGTCAAGGTCGTTTTGAAGTGTAATCCTGTCCTCTGGGGTGTTAGCCACCCCTCCCAGTTTGGTGTCATCTGCAAATTTGATCAGGATGCCCTTGAGTCCATCATCCAAGTCGTTGATAAAGATGTTGAATAAGACCGGGCCCAAGACAGAACCCTGTGGCACCCCACTAGTCACTCTTCTCCAGGATGAAGAGGAACCATTGATGAGCACCCTTTGGGTTCGGTCAGTCAGCCAGTTACAAATCCACTGAGTGGTAGCATAGTCAAGACCGCATTTTACCAGCTTCTTTACAAGAATATCATGGGGCACCTTGTCAAATGCCTTGCTGAAATCAAGGTAGGCTACATCCACTGCGTTCCCTTCATCTACCAGGCTTGTAATTCTGTCAAAAAACGAGATCAGGTTAGTCTGACATGACTTATTTTTCAGAAATCCATGCTGACTATTAGTGATCACAGCATTCCTTTCTAGGTGCTCACAGACTGTTTGCTTAATGATCTGCTCCAGAATCTTCCCTGGTATTGATGTCAGGCTGACTGGGCGGTAATTATTTGGGTCCTCTCTCTTCCCCTTTTTGAAAATAGGGACAACATTTGCCCTCCTCCAGTCTGCCGGGACTTCGCCTGTTCTCCAGGAATTCTCAAAGATGACTGCCAGTGGTTCTGAAATCACATCTGCCAGTTCTTTTAATACTCTTGGATGCAGTTCATCTGGCCCTGGAGACTTGAATACATCTAGACTAGCCAAGTATTCTTGTACTATCTCCTTAGTTATTCTGGGCTGTGTTTCCTCTGCTGAATCATTTGCTCCAAATTCTTCAGGTCGGGCATTGTTTTCTTTATCGGAGAAGACTGAGGCAAAGAAGGCATTGAGGAGTTCAGCCCTTTCTGTATCCCCTGTTTGCATTTCACCATCTTCTCCTCTGAGTGACCCCACTGTTTCTTTGTTCTTCCTTTTGCTATGAACATACCCATAAAAGCCTTTTTTGTTGCTTTTAACCTCTCTAGCAAGCCTGAGTTCATTCTGTGCTTTAGCTTTTCTGACTTTGTGTCTACACGTGCTGGCTATTTGTTTGAATTCCTCTTTGGTGGTTTCCCCCCTTTTCCATTTTTTGTACACATCCTTTTTAAATCTTAACTCAGTTAAAAGTTCTTTAGATAGCCACCCTGGCTTCTTTAGGCACCTTCCATGTTTCCGTCTCATTGGTATTGCCTGAAGTTGTGCTTTTACTATCTCCCTCTTAACAAACTCCCAGCCATCATGAACTCCCTTTCCTTTTAGTATTACTGTCCATGGGATCTCACCCAGCACTTCCCTAAGTTTTATGAAGTCGGCTTTCTTACAGTCGAGAAATTGAGTCCTAGTATGCTTGGCTGCTCCTTTCCGCTGTATAGTAAACTTCAGAAGAGCACCCACCCAGTAGTATAAACACCCACCCAGAAACCTATGTACCCAATGTGGAAGGATGTGTGGATCCAGAATTGGCCTCCACAGTCACCTATGGACTCACTGTTAAAACAGTGTTTATGGAAGACAACCTTACTTGGCTACGAATGATTGCCAAAGATAGAAGAGCCTTCAGGAAAGTTAGTACATCGCCGCTTGTTGTCGGCTCGTTTCAGCAGAGGACCATAGTAAACTGTCAAGTATAAAGTGTACTTTTAAAGGAGACCAAAAAAAATCTGTGTCTTAAAATCAAATTCTGCAGCCAAGGAAAAAAACTGAAACTCTGTGGACTGTACATTATTTTATTTATTTTTTAAAAAATTGTATTCTGCTAATCCTTAAGGAAACTATCAAAGTGGTTCACAACGGCTGTACATAAAACCATGCATTAAAAGCCATATAAAACAGTTAAAATCAGAAAACTGTTGTGGAAAGATGCAATTCTTAATATGCCAGATGGACTAGAGCAGGCATTTAAAAGTTGAAACAAACACACCTGATGAATTTCCATTGGCAGAGTATTCCACAGAACTGGGCCAATGACACTAATGGCTCGGTTCCTTGCTGTCGTCGAATACACCTCAACAATTTGGGCTCCCCAAATACTGATTTGCCTATGTGCTTAAATTTACCTGTTTGGCTAAACATACTTTTAAACTACCTCATCGGCAAGTTATTTCAAAGTTGGCCAAGCAAAGTCAGAAAGCTATGTAGGGAAATGAATTTTATGTATTGTAGAAATCTGAATCTAAAGCCTCTCTCTTAAAGGGTGGAAACTTGCTCAATTTTTTACAGAAAGAAATATCAGGGACTGTGCATTCCCAGGGACTGTGCAGGATTCCTGATCAAACGCAGAGAGAACCTATGGTCATACAATCTGATGTAATTTTGTGACTGGTGCAATTCTGTGGAAAGTCGTTGGAGAGCGAAAATCACCTTGCTTGCTTTTCTTTCTAATGCTTGAAATTCCTACATGTCTTGTACCTCGTTTCCACAGAAAGCAGCACCCCTCAAAACCAACAGAGTCTGGCAGAAGACCAAACCTTCAGCTCTTCCAGAAGAATGTTGGGGGCAGCAAATTAAAAAGGACCAAGGCAAAGGGGAATGAAAGGAGTTGAAACAAAGGGCAAAGAGAATAGGGACTTCACAACTGAGTGAACAAACACAGAGTTTCTTTCCAGAATGGCCAAACTATCCACAGAAATAACCATCTGCCTTTTTCTCCCCAAATAAAAAAACAACACATTTTTTTTTAAAAAGGACTCATAGTCTTCCAAGTGGTTTTTTGTAATGGATTAAGTCTGCTTCCTCTCTGCGCCAAACATCTCAAGGAAAGTGCTCTCAGATTGCAAAGCAGCTGCAGCCTCAACTGCTGAGTCAGCGTTTGCTTTTCATTTTATTCACTAGAAAGTGTACACGTTTGCCCGTCCCCTCAGTTGCATTAAACATGAAAACCTGCTTTCAAAATCCACAAAGGCACCAAATCTAGGCTAACCCCAATCACTACCAGATCAGGTGGCAAGACTGCTGCAGGAACTTGTTGTCTCTCTCTTTACAATAGGTCACTCAGGAGTTAGTAACATGCAGGTACCTCGCATGTACAGTGCTACCTCTGGTTAAGTACTTAATTCGTTCCGGAGGTCCGTTCTTAACCTGAAACTGTTCTTAACCTGAAGCACCATTTTAGCTAATGGGGCCTGCCGCTGCGCCGCCGGAACACAATTCTGTTCTCATCCTGAAGCAAAGTTCTTAACCTGAAGCACTATTTCTGGGTTAGCGGAGTATGTAACCTGAAGCATATGTAACCTGAGGTACCACTGTACTCCCAAGGAAGATAGCTCTCCAGGTTCACTGGAATTTACAGCATACATCTTTTCTTTGAGCTCTTGTGGCTCCAGATTAGAGACATGTGCTTGAAAACACTGCAACAACCCAGTGCTGAAGACACAGATTCTGTCAGGCAAGCATTTCTTTCAAGCAGTGGCCCCCAATTAGGGGTCCGGGGACCCCAGAACGCACCCAGGGGGTCCGCGGCCCCATCCGTGCCTCCCACCAACTACATTTTTGTCATTTGTAATATCACAAATTTTATGGTCTGTTTTTGCACTGTGCAAATATTCAATATGTGGGCCAAAATCGGTTTTGAAATCGTACCGCGATAACGATTTTGACCCAGCAATACGCAGCAATATGTCACTCCTCGCCCGAGGGAGAGTAGGGCAGTCGATTTCAAGGAATCGTTGATATCGCGCCATGATCTCAGCTGATAACGCTGTTGATCTGAGCTGCCTTCCCACACACTGAGAGAGACTAGGGCAGCCGATTATGAGGTGCTGCCTTCCCCTCACACTGAGGGAGAACAAGGCAGCTGATCGCCCTCACTTCAAGGCACCGTGGAAAAACCTCCCCCTGGCACTGAGGCAGATCAACTTTTCTCGGTCAGCAGGAAAGCAGCAGCAGCCACAGTGGATGTGCTTCTTCGATAGTTGCCACTGCTGGCTGCCCCATCCCCGCAAGCCACACGATCTCTGTGACTGCTCCTTCCCTCATTCCCAAACCTGATCTGCACACACACACACACACACACACACACACACACACACCACCTGCCAGATCTCCTTGACTGCTCCTTCCCTCACCTCCACGCCTGATCTCCAATTTCAGACACTGCGATATATCAGAATATCCTGATATTTAGCTGCTGACATATCAGGATGTTGAAAACCAGATATCGCTCAGCCCTAGTCTGGTTGTTTTTAGTATATCTAAAAACCCTTTGCTCAAAACCCTGCTTTGCAGAGTTAACTACCATAGAAATATCAAAATCCTGCACCAGCCCCTCGCATGGGAGCCTCGTTCCTTTCCCTGGGTTGTCCAACGCCACAATTATTCACACATCTTGAATTTACATTCCACCAAAGCAGCAAGCTTGGCAAGGAATCAGAGAGACAAACATAACAATGGAACTAAATATAGACAGTGTGTCTATCGGGGAGGAGAAAAGAGGCCCACAGCTGCAGGATACATCTGTCCAGGACTGGGCTTGTTCAATGGATGTATCTCTTCACCTTTCTTTCTCTTTCTTTCTTTCTTTCTTTCTTTCTTTCTGAGCTGAGAGAATCAATGCAAAGAAAAAGGGAGGGGGAAAGTCTAGACTCATGCCCTCAAATGCCCAAACATGCAGGCACTCATCTTTAACCCCAAAAGCCTCTGTCCAAGTCACAGCCAGTGTGGCACAATGGTCAGAGTGTTGGACTATGGTCTGGGAGACCAGGGTTCGAATCCCCATGAAGTTTGCGTGGTGACCTTGGGCCAGTCACTCAGCCTAGCCTATCTCACAGGTTTGTTGTGGGGGTAAAATGGGGAAGGGAGAAACCATGTCAAACAACCTTGAACTTCTTGGAGGAAAAAGGGGTATACAGTCGTACCTTGGAAGCTGAACGCCTCGGCTCCCAAACGATCGAAACCCGGAAGTGAGTGTTCCAGTTTTTGAATGATTTTTGGAAGCCGGGCATCTGGCATGGCTTCCGTGGCTTCCAATTGGCTGCAGGACGCTCCTGCAGCCAATCAGAAGCCACGCTTTGGTTTTTGAACAGTTCCAGGAGTCGAACAGAACACATTCTGTTTGAAAACCAAGGTAATAATAATAATAATAATAATAATAATAATAATAATAAATTATTTATTTATTTATACCCCGCCCATCTGGCTGAGTTTCCCCAGCCAGTCTGGGGAATCAAGTGTTAAAAACAGTACAGCATTAAGTATTAAAAACTTCCCTAAACAGGGCTGCCTTCAGATGTATTTTAAAGATAGGATAGCTGCTTATTTCCTTCACATCTGAAGGGAGGGTGTTCCATAGGGTGGGTGCCACTACCGAGAAGGCCCTCTGCCTGGTTCCCTGTAACCTCACTTCTCGCAATGAGGTTGTTGTTTAGTCGTTCAGTCCGACTCTTCATGACCCCATGGACCACTGTATAAATGTGATAAATAAAAAACCTTGAAAGGCCAGTGAGCTAGACAGCAGCGCCATGAAAATTCTTCTTTTTCCACCAACCCCTCATCCCATTGCATCCCAAATACTGGCACTTAAATGCCTTCTAGCACACCTAAGCAGAGAAGATACTCACAACACAAGTGGATTTCTACAGACTCATGGCCTTCTTTGAAAGCCAGTGAAATATTGGTGGCTGGAGTGTTGGACTTGGTCAAATACTTCCATCAGCCGCAGAACCATAGTGGTCTCAGCAAATCACCGGTTTTTAACCTCTACTTTCTTGTTAAATAGACTACTGCTCAATAACAGAACTTAAGGCTAGATGCACGTTAGCAGCTTAAAACACAGCAAGTTCCCTTCCACCCCAGCTGCATTTCAAGCTGCGTTCACACACTGTTGTACACAGAGGAGATGGGGATGCCTTAATGCTCATTATCTGCTTGGTTTCCCCACACTTACAATCCCCTTAGCTCTTGTTCATGAAGCTGTCATCTGCGCATGCGCAACAGCTGGTCTCATATATGTACACCTCAGCTCAACTGCGAAGTAAATGTGGCTTAAGCTTTCAATTTGGGTTGAAGGTGGTTTGACAGAGGGAATGCATCGAACAGTACTATTTCTCAAGGAACGGCAGGGCAGCTCTGCATTGTGGGTAATGCAGTGTGTACATGGATTCAAAAGCCAGTTGAGGAAGCACCCTGGAACCACAGAAAACCATAATGCACACCAACAACCCAAGAGTGTTGCAGACTTGCAAAGCAAGTTGAGCCACATGATCAGCTAAATTATTGCAATGAAGCTCTATTTCAGCCTGCAGGTAGGAAATGTGTAAACGCTCCACCCGCACTCGTTTTCAATATTTAGCCAGGCATCATTTCTTTGTTTGTTTTTGTTCCTTTCAAAATAATGTTGGTTTAAGTTTCGTAAGCCCTGCTGGGAATTTACTGAAGGCTAAGGTATGACTCCGCCATGTAAACAAACAGTAAGCATACAAAACAACATCTGACGCCTAAAATAGTATATAGTCCAGAAAGAGCTGATCCTCCTGATCGTGTAGATTAGGAGGGATGGGTGCATCTGTCGATTTCAGTTTCTCCTTTTTCCAATATTAAGTTCAGTTCTCCACGTCAGATTGCATTTTTTAAAAAAGAGTCCACATGAAAATGCATCAGTGATTTTCTTCAAATATACATGTCTGTATTTAATCTTAGCTAATATGCACATTTTTTTGCTAAGCAGCTTTCCCTAATACGTTTTAATGCTATTTTCACACACACACACACACACACACATATATGTATATTATATATATATATATATATATATATATATATATGCGCGCATTTTAATGCACACTTTACCCTAGTATTTGCATTTTGGTACACACTATTTGGCTAGAGAACTGCATTGCAAAACTCAGAGAAATGTTGATTTTGAAGAATGGCTCTGTATCATTTCGTGTATAGTTTGGAAAGTGCACATCAGGTAGGTTTGCCTTTAAATGTCAACTGAACAGAATTGCTCCCCTATCCCTACCTGGCAGTCAGGCGTAAATTCACCTGAACAGGGACAGAATGCAACACATTCAGAGCCACCTCTTTGTCAGAGGGGATGCCTACCAGGAGAATTAACCTTGGCCATCAGTAAGACATGGGCTATGGCTGCATAACCATGCATCACGCTGGTCCATGATTCTCTTCCGCCCCTGTGAGTACAGCAGGAGAATGGGAGTTGGGGATAAAGGGATCTCAAGCAACTAGTTCTGCATGGCATCTCCCCATATCCTCCTTCCCCAGAAAGGAGGAGGATGCTGAAAAGCTCTATGTCATAACCTTTGGGAACCAGAGCCAAGAAGATTAATAAAAGCCCATCTAGAGGACCCATCTAGACCATTGCTAGGTAAAGGGTAAAGGGACCCCTGACCATTAGGTCCAGGCGTGGCCGACTCTGGGGTTGCAGCACTCATCTCGCTTTACTGGCCGAGGGAGACGGGGTACAGCTTCCGGGTCATATCGCCAGCATGACTAAGCCACTTCTGGCGAACCTGAGCAGCTCACGGAAACACCGATTTCCCTCCCCCTGGAGCGGTACCTATTTATCTACTTGCACTTTGACGTGCTTTCGAACTGCTAGGTTGACAGGAGCTGGGACCGAGCAACGGGAGCTCACCCCGTCGTGGGGATTCAAACTGCCGACCTTCTTATCGGCAAGTCCTAGGCTCTGTGGTTTAACCCACAGCGCCACCCGCGTCCCTTAGACCATTGCTAACCCTTAGCAAAAGTTCCAGTTACAGATAGGTAGCCGTGTTGGTCTGCCATAGTCAAAAAAAACAAAAAAATTCCTTCCAGTAGCACCTTAAAGACCAACTAAGTTAGTTCTTGGTATGAGCTTTCGTGCGCATGCACGTATCGTGTGCATTTCGTATCTGAAGAAGTGTGCATGCACACGAAAGCTCATACCAAGAACTAACTTAGTTGGTCTTTAAGGTGCTACTGGAAGGAATTTTTTTGTTTTGGCCTTAGCAAAAGTAGCATTCTAGTTTTATCTCCAAGGCTTAGTATTGGTATTTCCTTTTTTTAAAAATAACTTGTTTTAAAAAAGAACTGCACCTTTGCTGACACAGTCTGTTCTGAAAGGGCCTCGTTTGACAGGAAAGAGAGATCATTCAAGGAAGACAAAGATATTTCCGTTTCAAAGCTCAGCGTGCAAATTCAGAATCACATCTGCCGATGACCTGAACCACGGGAGGAAAATGGGGCAACAGCAACAGGCAGTAAAAATGGAAATGTTATTGTGGAAGAAAGCAGCAGCTAGCGCTCTGGAGAACAAGGAAGGAAATGACTTCACTGAGCAGGTTGTCCTCTGGCATTTCCCAGGGAACATCCGGCACATCCCATGCATTTCTTTTCAAGTCCTCTGTCAAAAAGTTAACAGCATTTTTAAAGTCACTGGTGCGTCCTCTTTCCAACAGAGATGGTTTTGATGGGACCTTATCTCTGTAATTGCAGCCACCAGCTTGCACTCCTTGTTTTGAGTGACTTTAAAAGCAACAAACAGTACTGGATAAGGCTTGCTGATGAAATTCAGACAGAACGAAGCGGTGGAGAGGCAAAGGGCATTTTAAAAGGATTATGTTTTACTTGCAGCGGTGGACAGCACTGAGTAGAAATGGGAAATTTCTGGGAATTTTGAAGCCAGGGAGGGAGTGGGAAGAAGAAAGTAAATAGGCTCTCTAGGGTTGCCACTTTTTTATAAAAAGGAAAAAAAAACCAACCTCAAACTTTGTGGAGAATTGAACCACACCCGAAGGTATTCAAATGTCTTAGTTTAGGCCTTTGGGGAAATTTAGGGGAAAACATAGTTGAAAACAATCAAGTTTATCAAAGCTCAGAAACTGTATACAGATATCAGTATCATATTGCAGAAACAGAGCAAACTCATAGGTCTGGTTTACATATAACGCTAAGCCATGGTTGTTTCGTAAGCCATGAGTTAACTATGAGTTGTCCTACAGATAATCAAACAGACCCTGTTTGTCCAACATTTGTCTTGTTCTCCAGCAGCTCTTGCCCCATGGCTTTGTAGTTTAGTGAGCATTTGGCATGGGGTGGCCGGACACACTATGGTTAAGGAAGGGTGCTGGGTTCACACATAGCACCAAGCCATAGCTGAAACACAGATTATTTAGCCAACAATCAACTGTGGCTTCAGTTCATGGTTTGCTGGTAGCAATCAAACCACAGTTAGGTTTCTGGGCAGGGTTCACACATAACACTTAGTTATGGCTTAATAAATCTGGTGTGTGAACCAGGTCATACTTTTAGGAGGTAGGAGGCTATATAATGCAATTAAGCAGCAAAAAAACAGAACAAAAAAATCAGTTAAACTTTAGAACGTTGAACTCTTCAGCAGCATACAACCACTTTAAAACAGGAATCCTATGCACACTCAGCTGTGAATAAGTGCACTCATTGGATTTGGATCTGAGTGAACATGCATAGGATCTGGTGACATGTATCATAGTTGACTAGGCAAAATGAGTTATCCTGAATCCCTGTTTATTTATATCCTACTCAATCTAAGTAAATCTTGCTGGATCTAAGAAATTTGCAAAAAGTATGACATGGATGCTACAACATTTTAAAGCACTGCTCTGCCTGAAAGTAGCATTTGATGCACATTCATTCCGATGGAAGGGATGTGTGCCCCTCCCAAAATCCCCCCCCCCATTTTAAGGCCTCCTTTGGATAAAAGAAAGGTGAGGAATAAAGTCCCATGGACCACAATGGGACTTACTTCAGAGTAAGCATGCACAGAATTGGGCTGCAAGTGGGTGGGGGGAGGGTCCCACTAAGTTTTATGTAAGTTAGTCTGCTTTTGCTTGTTATGGGGGAGAGCAAGGAGCACTGGAAACCTTATTCAGCCCCAATCAGTTTGCAAGTCTCCACCAGGGACTCAGCTACACGGGCAAAGAAAAAACGCTTTACACGGACAGTTTATGCATTCTAACACTGTGACACCAGATGGCGCTGTGGAGTTTGGTATTTGCTTACCCAATTTTTCATACAAAGTATGCAACGCGCTCAACAGAAACGCTTCTTTGATGTGTCTAGATCCAGCCTAGATTTGTTACCAGCCATGCAAGCCTCTTTTATCCAGCCTTAAAGTCTATCTCTTTTTCCGTGCATGAGGAATAAATGGCAGGCAGCTTTAGCTGAGAAGCTAACTCAGTTTGGTTAAAGCAGTCAGAAATAACACAAGCAGCACTGTTTCTGAGACAACTTGGCATAGCTTCCCTGAATATATAAACAGAGGTAGTCCTGGTCAGCAGCCCCCCCCAACCCATGACCATATATGGTATGATATATTTCAGCAATGAGTAACAGCCAGTCATCTTCTGTTGGGTTTCAGATGTCAGCTTTTCTTTTCTTTTTGAAGTTTTTCGGCAGGTAGGTGCAATTTTATGTGCCAGTTTGTCTTATATGTTCTAAGTCTAAGACGATTCTGTATTCTTGCAGAAAGTTCTGTTTTACTTTTTAGATATTTTCTGCTATTGTTACAATAATAATAATAATAATAATAATAATAATAATAATAATAATAATACTTTATTTAAAAGACCCTGGGTTTTATTCAACAAAATGCACCACCAAAAAACAATTATATATGGGAGGTACACAAATGGAAGAGGAGGGGAATTTCTGTTGTATGTAGAAGCAGAAGTCCTTGTGAAAACAGGACATCTTTACTGGGCACAACCTGTTTTATTTGCCCAGGCATTTAAGGCTGATTACAGTGGTACCTCGGACGTTGAACAGAATCCATTCCAGAAGTCCGTTCGACTTCCAAAACATTCGGAAACCAAGGGGCAGCTTTCGATTGGCTGCAGGAAGCTCCTGCAGCCAATCGGAAGCCACGGAAGCCCCATCTGACGTCCAGGTTCCAAAGAACGTCCACAAACCGGAGCACTCACTTCCGGGTTTGCGACGTTCAGGAGCCAAAACCTTCGACTTGCAAGGCGTTTGGGATCCAAGGTACAACTGTATTGTTTAAGCTGCACTATTGTTTTCAGCTGCTGTATTTATTTGATTATATACAGTGGTGCCTCTGGTTGTAGATGGGATCTGTTGTTTCGGAGGTCCGGTCAGATCCCGAGTTTTCCGCAACCTGAGGACCGCTTCTGCGCATGCACACACGGAGAAACCCAGTAAAATACTTCCGGGCTTGCCGCACGCACATCCCAAAGCTTATGTAACCAGAGGATTACGTAAACGGAGGTTTGACTGTACTTTATTTAATACATATTGTTATTTAATACGTATTCTGCATCCCACCCCTAGCAGCTGTACTGAAGAAAAGCAAGTAAGGCATATTTTCAACAAACAAAAGAGTAAGGCTGTCCCAATGAATTACACAGTATCTCCTAATTGCGCCGTGGTTTCCAGCACCTTGCTTCTTCAAGGCTTCAAAACAGAGGTCAATCAAAAGCCAAAGGGTCTACAGTGACAGAAGGAGAGAAGCATGAATTGCAAAAAGTGGCCCACTTTTTGCAGAGGGGGCAAACTTCGCCAGGTTTCTTTCAGCACAAGGGGTTCCTTTGCAAACCAACTGAAACCAAAACCTCTTGGAAAAAGGAAGAAAGGGACTGGAAGCAAAAGCAGCCTGCCCCCTTATAATTGCCGGAAAGAACATTAGGCACGCAGTTCTAGGAGGGGAGGAAAAGGTTCCTGTTTCCCCCACTCAAGCCAAGGCAGCAGCTTTTGCGGGCTGTTTAATTAAGCTCAATCCGTGCCAAGAGACACTTCCTGTGCAGCAGGAGAGGCCTTTTTTATAATCGGCAACACCTCTTCGTCTGATCTCACCCTGCTCCTAGAACATTTGTGGCCCTGTCGCTCTGTGGCACATCAACACGCCCTGCGACCAGGGCTCCAGCATGGAGACAATTCAAATTCAGAGTTCCCTTGCAGGGCTTATTAAGAGTGTTCAAACCATTCATTTTCAAAGTGTGTTGCTAGTTTCAGGGGGACTGTAACCTAGAGTGATTGTGCTGAAGGCTGCAGCCATGAGGACCTATACAAAGCAGGCAAAAGCTGTCATCATCTTGCTAACAAACAGGCTATCCAAAAAAAAAAGGCCTAGGAGTTTTAATTCTTTATACCTCTTTGCCAGCACAGTTAACACTGAGAGGAGCAAGCTTGCCGTGTGGATATCGGCAGTCCTTGGCACTGCGGGGCAGAGTTGCTCCATTTCATTCCCACATTAATCTGTAGGCCTGTCTGTTTTTTAAATCATCTCAAAATATTTACATGTGCACTTTCTGTCAACATACACATTTAAACGCGTACTTGTAGAGCTCAACTAACAAAAGCTATGTTTCCACAGCTGGAGAAATAGAAAATAAGCATGCTGCTGTTAGGAAATATCCTAACATTCTCCCCCTTTCCGTGTAACCTGTAGTACCTGTGGTTCAACCCAATTGCAACCTCTGTACTTAAGTTGTTCTCTGTTAACAACCTTAGACAACAGATCAGCAGGAATTTCATTTCCTGGCATGTAGGACACCTGAATGAGTCCTTTTTGAATACACTCTCTTGCACAATGTAGCATAATCTGCAAGTACTTGGTTCTTTGCTTGCAACTCTGAGTTCAACAAAGCCAAACAGTATCTATTGTCTTGATACACTTGTATAGGACATTTCACAGAAACTCTGATGTCCTGAAACAGTTGCATCAACCATTCACAATCCATGACTGAAAATGACAGAGCACTGAGTTCTGCTTCACAGGAACTTAGGCTTACTGTCGTCTGCTTTTTGCACAGCCAGTCAAACAGACAACCATTGTACATGTAGCATACTCCAGAAGTGCTTGTACCATCCGTGGTGTCACTTCCAAAATGAGCATCTGCAAAGATTTCAAGACCACCACTCTTCTGACTGGTGAACCTCAGCCTGTAGTGCAAAGTCCCTTTCAAATAGCGGGCTATGCACTTCAGAGCTTTCCAATCCTGTAACAGCTGCTTCATTGCCTAGCTACACTTTAGAACATGGTCCCAACAGCTATGTTCCGACCCGTGTGTTATAGTCTGAGAAGAGCAGATCAGGTCTTTTTGCAAAGCAATTTGCAAAGACCAAATTCCTAGAGTCTCCCTAGAGCTCACAATTGAGCAGGTGCTGTTTTGCACATGAGGTGCTCTGTGACAAAGCAGGGTCTCCCACACAGAGGCCCTGCTCCATCCTTCTACTGCACTACGCTTAAGTCATGAAACTCTCACATATAGCAGCTGCACCATAATCCAATCTTGCAAACGGAGAATAGAATAAGTGAAGAAGAAACTAGTCAACAGCAGCCAAGACCTCTTAAACTGGGCACTAAGGGGCTTTCAGACTGTGCAGCACAGAAGCAGAGTCTGCCTGATAGATGAGCTGAGTGCTTTTGACAACAGCAAATCAGGCAGTAATGAGACTGAAATGCCTTACAATAATCCTTTGTCTTTGGTAAAGCAGTAACACATTAAGTATCCTCCTTGTACATAGGCTCGCAGCCCAGTAGGTCATACGTTAAACCTTAGAAAATTCATTTCACTGAGCCATAAATTAATTGAGAATTACCTTGACTGCACAGCAAAGGAAATTTTGCACGGCTGCAAGATAGTAGAGGTTTGTTTAGGTGTTACTCATTAGACCAATACAGTGGTACCTCAGGTTAAGTACTTAATTCCTTCCGGAGGTTTGTACTTAACCTGAAACTGTTCTTAACCTGAAGCACCATTTTAGCTAATGGGGCCTCCCACTGCTGCCGCGTCACCGGATCACAATTTCTGTTCTCATCCTGAAGCAAAGTTCTTAACCCGAGGTACTAGTTCTGGGTTAGCAGAGTCTGTAACCTGAAGCGTATGTAACCCGAGGTACCACTGTATTTATATCCCTGAAAACCCTCCAGCCTATATACAGGGCTGAATTCACCAAATAAAATCTGCAATGGAGGCTGTCAAGCAAAGCTCTGCAATTGCTGGGCTGAAATTTAAAAAAAAAAACCCATGCTGTTTTAGTTGCCTTAAAGATAAACATTAGGGTAAAACTTGGGAGTTATTTTTTCATGTTTAAAATGACAATAGGGTGCAAGCAGATATTTCATACTATGTATAATAATATGTCAATGGGAAGAGGGACTATCTTATGGGGCAAGTCTCTCTGGAGGTGTGGGTTTGAATCCCACCTCTGCCAAGTGTTTTTGTGGCTGGTATAGCTCGGCTGGTACAGCATGAGACCCTTAGTGTCAGGGTCATGGATTCGAGCCCCAAGTTGGGCAAATGATACCTGCATTGCAAGGGGTTGGACTAGATTATCCTCATGGTGCCAGTGGTGGCCAAACTTGGCCCTCCAGCTGTTTTTGGACTACAACTCCCATCATCCCTAGCTAACAGGACCAGTGGTCAGGGATGATGGGAATTGTAGTCCCAAAACAGCTGGAGGGCCAAATTTGGCCACCACTGTTATCCCTTCCGACTCTACAAATTCTGTGCTTCTAAATTACTCTAAACTAAACTATATCTACCAGTATAACTGTACTGGGCAACTTAACTGAAGCAGCTATTGCTTCAAGAAGATAGAAGGGATATCATACAATGATAACTGGAATCGTGGTATGAAGAACAAGAACTAACTTAACAGAGGCATGCACTGCTGAGGAAATATTATTAACAACATCTGTTTTCAGTGTAAGGAGAAATGGTGGAAACCTAGACATAACAGATATAATTTTCATCAAATATGTGCAAAGGAAGAAGCTGCTTGCCAAAAACCAAGGAATCTAGATGGCTTATTAGAACCTCAGTGTGTTTACATGAAGAGGGAGATTAAATTTCTTTCCCCCAAATTTATTACTGTTATGCACAGTGAAACATGAGTACTTAAGCCAAATGGAGTTTTAAAGCCTCAGTTTCCAGTAGCTTCTCCAAGCATCCCTTAAAATATTGTTCTGAAGCAGGCTATTGCCCACATTTTTAAAAGGAACTAGTGGTCTATTCCTAAAACTTGCTTGGGGCCAATTTCAGGGGTTGCGATAGGGATCCTATAGCCCAGAATTGAGTTTTATCTGAGAAGCATCTGAAGCCATGCAATTAACAGCAAAATTTGAATTGTAAGGGAACAGAGTAGTGGGTAGGTGTGAACAGCTTGAATATTCTGGGATAAATTTAAAAATGGAGATTCCCCCCCCCCCCCAAGGTGGAGACAACCACTAGAGTTTTTGGACCATAAGTATCCTTTTAATAGCAGAGAAATACATGTTAAAAATTGACTTGGGCCCCTCTAGATAGGTGGGTTTTTTAAGGTAAATTCTGCAGCATGCCACTGATGCAACTGCAATAATTCGTGGTGGTTTCATACTGTATTATCCACACATCATTCCATTTCATTATTTGTTCTGCTATGCTCTCCCCCCAGTGTTATCACATTATTGAGGTCTGGAGGGGCACTCTTGTGCAACAAAAGCGAGACAAAAAACAACAACCTGGGGACGTTTGCAGTATGAAAAATTACAGGATTTCAGCAGGAAGCCACAGGGCATGCACTGGTTAGAAATGAAGCAGAGCGTCTGCTCCCAAAGCTTTTGCAAAAGCAAACAATTTTGAAAGCAGGATCATGTATAACCTACCCAATACTATCACATGCACAAATCATCATGAATGCACAAATACAAGGAAAATCTGGAGAGGCCCCTAATTATGGTGTCATAACACAATAAATAGCGGGTTGCCATTTCTTTTGTATCTCACTGTTCCTCTAAAGAGCTATGGATGGCATGCATCTTATCGCCCCACAATCTTGTGATGTACTTTGGGTCAAGAAAGAAAGGGTGTGTGTGAAACCACAAAACTGGGTTTGGTGTGTTCTTACTCATGTTGATTCTACAGGCACCACATCTATTGATGCCTCTGCATAAAAGAAGAATGAAGTGGTTATCTATATCTGCAAATAACTGCTCTTCGTGGTGACCAGAAATCTCTTCGTACAGAAGCCAAGAGAAGGAAAAGAACCTAAGGATCAGTATGAGGTTTTTGACCCAGTATAAGAGGAAACACCCAGGCAAAACCCAAATGCTACATAGCACTTAAGATAACAAGAAACACTCATGTGTAAGCTTTGGCCTGGGGAAGAGCACACAGCATACAAAAGGATGTATATTTGGAAACTCAAGACTATGATTTTGTTCTATTCGTAGCAAAAACCACCGTTCCTCCTGCCAATTTAGAGAATCCTGAAAACAGCAACGACCATGTTTACAAGACACTCGTAATATTTCCACACTGGAAGAATTAAGACACCTGAGAGCACAGTCTGTAAGGGGGGGGGGGGGGAGTGCCCTGCAAATTATGTTTCTTAAAAGCAAAACAAAAACCATTGCCTCCACCAGCCTGCTCATTCCCCTGTATGGGATTCCTGATCGTCTATGATGGGACAAGTTATTAAATGCAGTACATGGCCATTCTAAATACATGAATACAATACTTTACAAAATAGAATTAAGCTCCTGATCCACCTCTGCACTAGACCAGTTAATGGGGACCAGATGAACACCACAAAGCAGATCAGCAAAAATCTCCCTCCCTGTTTTAGGGCAGGGGACCCTGGCGCTCTCCAGTTTTGCTTGGAGCTGCTGCAGTGCAATCTGAGGTTAGCCCAGAAAGGCAATATGCTTATTATCGGAAGGCTCTCGTCAACTCATAGAAGTTGTTCTTACCCATGGCCAGATTATACACATGCAGCCTAGCAACCACCCAAATAAAACTTGCTTCGGAACCATCTACCTGCTAGTAACTGGAAAGGGAGCAGCACGGAAAGAAATTTGGGGGTGGGGAGCCTGACCAGTTTGATTGCAGTTCCACTGTATTTGGAGCTGCAAAAAGAGAGAAAGGGAGGGGGCTTCTGCCTTTTGCTGTGACACACAGCTTTTCTGTCACCTGCAGCCAATCATTCCTCCAGCAGCCGTAGGGGTACAGTTGCTCTCCAAATATGGTACACTGCAGCCTCAATCTAGGTGTGTCACAGGCAGGAGGGGATGTGTTGATGGTCTGGCCCCTTTCACTACAGTTATTTTATTCCAATACCTAACTTTGGATTTATAGCTGTACCTTGGAAGCCAAAAGGAAGCCGTTCCAGAAGTCCCTTCGACTTCCAAAACATTCAACTTCCAAGGCGCGGCTTCCGATTGGCCACAGGAGCTTCCTGTAGCCAATCAGAAGCCGCAGAAGCCCCGCCAGACGTTCGGTTCCGAAAGAACGTTTACAAACCAGAACACTCACTTCTGGGTTTGCAGTGTTTGGGAGTCAAAACGTTCAACTGCTAAAGCATTCATCAACCAAGGTACGACTGTATTTTTGTCAGATTAACAGCCTTTACAGGAGAGATGGGGAATCTGTGGTCCTCCAGATGTTGTTGGACTGCAACTCCCATCAGGAGAGCCAATGTGGTGTAGTGGTTAAAGTGTCAGGTTAGGACCCGAGAGGTCAAGAGTTCAAATCCCCATTCTGCCACGAAGCTGGCTGTGTGACTTTGGGCCATTTGCCCTGTCTCTCAGCCTTTTGAGGACAAAATGGAGAGACGGAGAACCATGTGTGTGTACCCCCTTGAAGTTCTTGGAGGAAAGTTAGAATATAAATGTCAATAAGGTTTCTAGGAGCTATGAGCATGAAAGAAGGTGAGCGAGGTGGAAGAAGGCCAAGACTTGCAATGGAAAATACGAGCTGGCTAGCAGCATATAACTGCAGGAGACAACAACTGAAGTCCTTGTGAGCTTCCCAAACACCACGTCTCATTATGCATCTCTCTGGGAGCTGCCAAAGCACAAGGGCTCTTGAACCCTGCACACCACTCTGCCCAGTGCAAACAAAGGTTTTACCAGACGTCCCACTTTACGCTCCACAACTGTTTATGCTCATCTCAAAAAGACAATAGAGCTGTCTAGGTGCCACCACAGAAAATACATAATTCCTACCTTGCACAGAAGAGATATCCTACTGGCAGGAAGGAGGCCCTCCCTTGCAAAGTGCAGTGATCCGTTTGGTATACGAAACACTGAAATGGCATTTCCAACAATTGCTATCCAATTGCTTTTGGGAAGATGACAAGCAGGGTCTGCCTGTGATGATAGAGGCTTCTATTTAGCTATCAAGGCTAATAGCAGCGAATCTTCCATCATCTGCCTCATTATTATTATTATTATTATTATTATTATTATTATTATTATTATTATTTTAAACTATATCCTAGCAGTCAATTCCACATTTTGCGACACTGAATGCCATAAAAATGTCGATCTCCTTAAGTTGAGCGTGCATCTAATGCAATCCCATACATGTCTACTCAGAAGTAAGCTCCACTAATTTCAAGGGATCTTGAGGGAGGTTGCAATCCTGCACTGTGGTGTCTTATATGCAGGTAAGATTTTGTTGAATGCAATGGGGCACATATGCATAAGATTGGAAATTTATGTAACTAGCATGATTTTACATGTATTGTTTTCATTGGGTTGTACCTATTCTGCGATTCTGGGAGACAAGGTTGCTTGAACCAGCAGGAGAACAAACAGAAGAGCAGAGATTATCTTAACTGATCCATCCCCATCGCCACAGTCTCTGCCAAAGCAGAGGGGAAACTGGCAAAACAGAGAAGCAAGTCGATTCCTCCCAATATTTATTTTTCCTGGTTAAATAACATTCAGGGCGCATACCCGATTCAAAATCATGAATTATAAACACTTCTTTAACGTTACATAATAGATTGGAAACATCATGGTTTCCAAAGTCAAACATCCATTGAGATCATACTTGTAAATAAACTGGAGATCATATTGGTAAATAAAAGAGAAACACCATCAATTGTTTGTTTTAGGAGTCTTGTAAAGGCATATGCGCAAAGGCTTTCTCTGATCCATAAGACTGGACCCTGTACCACTACCTCTGGACTTCTGTTTTTCCTCTCAGCTTTTATTACATTGTTTTAGTGTTTTCATTTTGCAAATGTTAAAAATGTTATGCAGCTTAGAAATGCATTTGTATGTAAACAAAGTCTGAATTTTTAAAAAATGCAACCTATGCCACAATCCTCAGTCTACTTGTTTCAGTAATAGCAGTTTTCAAAATGACAGCAAAAATAAATAAGTGGATTTGCCAGTCCCACCTTGTATTAATTTCTGTACAGTGGTACCTCGGGTTACAGACACTTCAGCTTACAGACTCCACTAACTCAGAAATAGTACCTCGGGTTAAGAACTTTGCTTCAGGATGAGAACAGAAATCGCGCGGCGGCAGCGGGAGGCCCCATTAGCTAAAGTGGTGCTTCAGGTTAAGAACAGTTTCAGAACGACCTCCAGAACGAATTAAGTTCTTAACCCGAGGTACCACTGTACAGTGAATTAGGGCTGTGGCTGAATGTTTAAACATTCTCAGGACAAAAAGAAAGTTGTGATTTTGGAGGGGACAAGTGACGCCCCCTGCCCATCCTCTCTTTGCACGGCTGTCTACTTTGCGGTATAAAATTTCTCCACTTTGCTGCCATTCTATATCCCTCTTTGAGTAATCCCACCCAATCCAGGATCAGGCAGGGAGCAAGATGAAGTCATGCTTGATATCATATTTGGCCATGTGGGGCAATACTGATAACAAAGAGGGCTACCCCTGCCCTGCATGCAAGGGAGTGCCCCCCACCCACCCACAGTGGGATGTGAAACACATAGCAGTCAAGTTCAACATTCCTAGAGTGGACATGCTGTTTCCTCCTGAGCTGGGACAAACTTCCCCTGCATGTGACTAGATGTCGGCGTGGCCTAATCTGGGTAGGGGAGCACACGTTCTTCTTTTGCTCCTTCTTCTCAGTTTTGTTTTTCTACATGTTAGCAGAAGTGACTGCATACACACAAAAGCTTATACCCAGAACAAGCTTAGTTGGTCTCTAAGGTGCTACTAGACCATTTATTTATTTATTTATTTATTTATTTATTTATTTATTTATTTATTTCAACTGTGTTGGACCAACACGGCTACCTACCTGAATCCCTTATAGGATAGTTCCGCATGTATATATACCTTTGTAACCTAAGTCTGCCTTCAGGGATCCAACTGTGAACTGAAAGAATGTGAGTAAATTACTTTTATATAGACTTTAATAAGATTGTCGTGTCTATCCTTTTAAAGAGGGACAAGAAGGGATCTTACCAGGAATCTTATATAGAGAGGTTCAGACGAACCTGTAACAAACAAACCGCTGTGCGTTTAAAGGGGAATGTTTAAAGTCTGCTAAGACATAGAACTTGCTAACACAAGTTAGGAAGGATATCATTAAACAATATCTCCTCTCCTGCCTCCCTGAACATTCCCACACCCACTGCCAAGGAAACAGAGAAAACACTGCGGCAGTTTACCTGGCCATCCTCTCTGCAATACAGCAAGGGAGGGATGGTCAACCTCACTGTCTCAGCAATAGGGGCATATTTCATACTGCCCCACACATTTTGTCCCCTTTAAGTGATCTTTCACAGGACACTACAAAAAGGCCAGCAAGACATGACCCCGCTCCTCCCCACTCCTTCAGCAAGAATATCTAAGTTATTTTTAGCACATGTCCTAGATTTAGATAACAATCTTAATTTTTAAAAAGGCCAATTACTTTTCTGGCACATGCAAGCTTTATATTGCTTCACTACTCTACGAAATTACTGAAAACAAGACAGAAAGACACCCAGAGGCCGACAGACAGACTGCCTTATAGCTCCTTATAGCAGCTCCTCTTAACAATAGTTCTGTGACAAGGCATGGTTTGGAGCCGGGTTAGGAACACAAAGGCTGATCCCGTCAGACAGCTGGCAGACACCCTCCATAATAGACACGTCTCAGTGCCTGCAGAAGTGTAATTTTAGAGTTCTGCTCAACATCCAGGGCTTAATTTGAGCCAGACCTCAGTCCTGATACCCATTACCAACGTCAAGACTCAGCCGAGGCACGCATGAACCAACCTAAGGGTTTCTGAAGATGCAGGCTGCATTCCCACCTCACAAATCTAGGGTGTGGTAGGGCTTGCAGATCAGGCAGAGTGAGCGCCATAAAAGCCCAAATCCCAGCACTCCTCTTTTCAAAAATTAGACCTGCCAAACACAAACAAAAGAAAACAGCAGCCCCATAGACATCGTTCAGGAGACTTCGGTTCTCCAGTTACCTCATCCTTTTTTTTCTACCAGATATTGCTGCACTCCAGCTCCCATCAGTCCCATCCAGCATGGCCGATGGTCAGGGATGATAGAACTTGTAGTCCAGCAAGATCTTGAGGGCACCAGTTAGGGGAAGTCTGAGTTCCTAGGCACCATTCTTGGCTGCCTGGTTAAGGAAGCCAAAAAAACAACATAGGGACCAGAGCTTCCTCTTGTCAAGTGTGACTTCATTGTTACAGTTTGCTGACAGCAAGGGTAGGAAGAGTCTATTTGCTCAAGGTGAAAGCATCCCGTAATGGAACCCCAGTGTAAAAAGGTAAAAGGTAAAGGACTGCTGTATGGTTAAGTCCAGGCAGAGGTGACTCTGCTAAACTAGAAATAGTACCTTCGGGTTAAGTACTTTTCTTCAGGATGAGAACAGAAATCGTGCAGCAGCTGTGCGGTGGCAGCGGGAGGCCCCATTAGCTAAAGTGGTGCTTCAGGTTAAGAACAGTTTCAGGTTAAGAACAGACCTCCAGAACGAATTAAGTTCTTAACCCGAGGTACCACTGTATAGGGTTACGGCGCTCATCTCGCTTTCAGGCCAAGGGAGCTGGCATTTGTCCACAGACAGTTTTCTGGGTCATGTGGCCAACATGACTAAACCGCTTCTGGTGCAACAGAACACCATGGTGGAAGCCAGAGCGCATGGAAACTCAGTTTCCCTTCCCGTCATAGTGGTACCTATTTATCTACTTGCACTGGTGTGCTTTCAAACTGCTAGGTGGGCAGGAACTGGGACAGAGCAACAGGAGCTCACTCTGTTGCAGGGATTCAAACTGCCGACCTTCTGATTGGCAAGCCCAGGAGGCTCAGTGGTTTAGACCACAGTGAAACCCGCGTACCAGTGTAAATGGCTTCCACAAAGAAGCCACAGAAAGAATGTAGCTTGTCAAGAAAGACGTGGACTCGAAAAGGATGAAAACCACTATCCTACTATATCACATGCATCAAGTGTTTGCTGGGGTAGGTCCATTGCCCTACACACATAGTTGGTTTTTTTCTCCCATACAAAAGGTAAGCCAATGGTTTGAGCAATACAAGAGAGAGTAGAAAGAAAACTACTTCAAACATCTTTGATGAAGATGGGGCAAGTTTCTAGCCCACAAAAACCTTGGGGTCACATCCATACCACACATTTGAAGCAAGTCGCTTCCCCCAAAGAATCGTGGGATTTGTGGTTTACCCCCTCAGAGAGCTACAATCCCCAGCACTCTTCATAAACTGCAGTTCCCAGGATTCCTTGGGGGAAGCCATGGTGTGGATATGATTTGTATATAACACAGTAAACCAGCTGCAGCTATAAGGTTGCTTTTGCTACAGCAGA
The DNA here is from genome assembly GCF_964188315.1 of Podarcis muralis. Classification (NCBI taxonomy): domain Eukaryota; kingdom Metazoa; phylum Chordata; class Lepidosauria; order Squamata; family Lacertidae; genus Podarcis; species Podarcis muralis. Next base: position 68,948,315 of record NC_135660.1, on the reverse strand, counting down.
CCAATGAAGCCACTCCCAGGACACAAATCCATTTCAAACCTTCCCATACCCTCATTCTGAAGGTTTCAAACAGGCTCATGGGCAGCGCATGGCTGTGCAAAATGTTCTGTTGCCCTCCGAGCTAACTAACAGCACAATCCTATAACAACATATTCAGGTATAAGCTCCATTGAGTTCAATGGGGGCTTACTCCTGGGATACATGATTGCAGCCTAATAAAAAAAAAATTAACAATAATAATTGTTATTTATACCCCGCCCTTCCCGGTTCAGAAAACTGGGCTCAGGGCAGCTAACAACAAATTTAAAACACTCAATTGTAATACAACATAGAAGCAGCATAATATACAGTATAAAAGCAGGAATGACAATAAAATTCAAAGTTCAAAAATCAATTTGGGGGAAATCCATCCAATAAACATTATAGATAGTCACCAGGGCTAACTGGCTGAATTAGTCCTACATGGGCCAGCGAGGAGGCCAGGGGAGAATTAGCTGTGGGGTCCCAGAGTGGGAATCTTCATAAAAGGGGAGGGGGAGGGGAGAAAGGGAAAATAAAAGATCAGGCTGAATTCAAATTAAAGGCCAGGTGGAATAGCTCTGTCTTACAGGCCCGTAAGGCCCTAGTCTCATGGGACAGAGCATTCCACTAGATCGGAGCCATCACTGAAAAGGCCCTGGCCCTAAGTCCATCTCTTAAAACATTCAGCATATAAAAGGGAGAAAACAGATTTATATATGTACAAAAATTATTGTTTCATGAGTAATATATTGAGGCAATAGGTTTGTTAGAGTGGAAAAATTGGGAAAGGACAGGAAGTCAAACTTATATACTAAATATATTTTAGGAGGACTTATATTCTTTTGTTGGGTTTTCATTTTGACAAAACTGACTTGTGTAAAATAAGGAAGAGATGTCTTTGATGTACAGATGCAAGTATGAACAATAAAGCATTTAAAAAACAAACAAACCATTCAGCATAACATCACACAAGGCCTTTCCTTCCCATTCCTTTCTCCACAAAGTGCCTTTTGCCTCTGCTGGGGAAACAATGGGTTCCCCACCCCCATTTGCTATAGCATACTGTCTTGAAAACCGTTAGGCTTACAAACAAGCCATGGGAGGCACAAATAGACTTGGGAGGCTGCCAAAGAAACTTGCTGCATGGGAGTTTTCCAAATCTGGCACGAGAAGAAATAAAACTATGGCTTTAATTCTAAGCGCACTTGGAAATGCATTCCACTGCCAGCAGCATTCACTTCCAGATCAGCATGCTAGTCCTTAAGAAAAAAGAAAATAAAAACAGAGATGCACCACATACTGCCCACCTAGGGTCTCACTGACATTTTTTATTGCCCACAGGTTCCAAATTAGAAATCTCAGAATCCTAGCTTTAAAAACAATAACAGAAAAGTGGGGGGGGGGAGGGGAGAGTAGTCCCTCCTTGATTACAGAGAGAATAAATTTCCATTTCACAGATAAGCCCAACATTCATAACTTCCTGCCGGTCATATATCAAGGTTTTTATCTAGATAACACACTGAACAACCTAAAGCTGTATATAAATGTTACGTATTGATCTGCTTTCTTTCTTTCTTTTTTCAAAGTCAATCTCCAGTTTGTGAAAGATTACTTTTGTTTCATATAGCTAAAAAAAGGGCACTTGGTGCAGAAAGGTAGCAATGTGCTCCTCAATGCTCAAAGCAAATTACATTTCAACAGCATCAAGACAACATGCAACACCCAAGAATGTAAGGCACCTTCCACAAACCTGAGAATTAAAATAGAAGATCCAGGGGCTAAGCACCTGACATTTCTGATTTGCTTTTATAGATATATAAACAAACAAACCTACTAAATAGCCACAGAAATCAGTAAGTGAAGAGCTGAGATGAAGAGGGACCTGTTTAAACGAGGCAAGCAAAACAGGTATCAAAGATTTTACATGCATGGAAGAACTGACCCTTTTTCCATGCCAGAGTGCGGGAGGAAAGGGTTTCGAACCATAAAAGAGAACAGCAGAGAGGAGAAAATTCCGAAGGTACCTGACTTGAGGAATCAGGGGAGCGCATCCAGTATCCTTTCCCTGGTGCACTGAAGAACAACAATAAATAAATACATAAACTTCGGCGATTCAAACGATGCCGGGAGCGATTTAAAAGGGAGCTTCTTCCCTCCTTCCTCTCTGCAAATTATCAGGACGTTCCATCAAAGGCTTTGCTGCTGCTGCTGTCGCCGCTGCTACTTCGGTGGCTAGGCAGTTAAAACCATCTCTGGGGGTGGGGGGGCAAAACAATTGCTGCCGCAGAGTCTTCTCAGCCGAAGCCGAGAGACTGTAGCACTTTTGTTTTCGAGAGATCAAAAATCCTATCCCGTTTGCCAATGAAAACAGGGGCCGGCAGAGCCCCGGGAATCTGCACACTCTGAGCAGAACAGCCTCGGCTGTCTGTGCGCTGGAGGGTGTGGGGGGGTGGGCTTTATATAAAAAGAGGGCCAGCTCAGTGGGCTTCTCTGCCAATGAAAAGCTTGGGATTCCTGGCAACCAAAGCCACAAGGCACTAGGAGACCACAGGCCAGAGAGACTGCCAAGGCAGGACAAGGTTTCGTACAAACGATGAGGAAAGCGCAGATTTCTCGGCTCAGGAATCGAACCACTGGACGGGCTTCTTCTGCACCTTTGAGAAACATCACCATCTCCCCCTGACAGGGATGCTTTTCTAGATGTAGCTTTCTGCCATCATTTGCTTTTCGCGTTTATTCTCCTTTTCAGGAGATGTCTCAGCAACCACCAATCCAGGAAGAAAAGCAGAATCCGTAAAACAAGGAATCGACTGCTGGTTGTTCTTTCCTTGAAATGCTCCAACACTCTCAAGGTAATTACTAAAATATTTTATTCCCACCCAACTATCAGTATGTAAAATTAAACAGGCAGGGACTGGTATACAATCACATAAGAATGTGTCATTATCTACTTCGACTGCCTGGCTTTACAGGGGCTGCATACTGGTGTCTATGGTTTTCATCGTGTTTTTTCAAAAGCATAGGCAGCCTTGAGTATTTGGAAAAGTGAGGAGAATTAATAAAAGCTTCTCTCTTTGAAAAGGGAGATGCTAATGGAAAATAGCCTACGTGCAACTGCACTTGATTGCATTCATTCTATTTCATCCTAGCTGATAACTTTTCAACATATCCCTTATCACTTCCGCTGCTGTTTAAAAATCTAAATTATAATCTGCTTGGAGCAAAAACTCAAGACTCATTTCTTACTGTGTAGGTCGGTGGAAGCACCAGAAATTGCTCAATTTAGTATTAACCACTCTCCGGGCAGGTAATGTGAGGTCCATTAGTTTTAACATGCAACAATACTTCCAGTCGATTTTTTAAATGTATCCATCTTATTGCACTGAACTGCTAATCATTTCCGCAGTGAACCAGGTCCTGAGATGGCTGGCACAATGTTGACTCAGCAGTTTCATAAGAAACTGTTAGCTCCTCTCTGGCAAGATGTCAGTGTTCCAAATGGGCATCACTTTGCAGGAGAGATGCGCCCATTCTCCTTTCGCGATACCTGGAAGCACAATTCAGTTGCGCATCCCTTTCCCACTATTTCGCTGAATGCACGAAGCAGCCCCAAGCTTATTACTCCTCGTGTCTCATCCACCATCCATTTTCACCTGCAGTCTGCAGTTTTGCCCCACCCCCAAAAAACTAAAACAGAGAGCAGCACCATAGCACAAGGGAAGAAAAGCAAAAGCTTCCAGGTCCAACTAATATAAATATATAAGTTCAGTTTCAGGTTTCTCTTCAGATTCAGCTGCAGACATCAGAACAGAGACAGAGAACACACACACACACACACACACACACACACACACACACACACCAGACCCAGCAAAACAGATCTTGTCCTGCCTAAGGAGACCCACCACGCATCCAAATCCTCCCAATCTCATAGCCTTTTGCTGTGTTGTTTCTTTTACAGAGTCAGCCCAATACATTTTCCTACCTGAGGCAGAAATTCCTAGTGCCCTCCCCCCAGTCAAGGTGTGCAGTACTCACATTCTGGCCCCCAAAATGTGGGGGGGGGGACTCACAAGCATCTCACCTTGGGAGTGAAACTACAACAACAATCAAAACAGTAATTTGCTATTATTTCATGACACCCAAAATCAGCTTCATGAGACAATGGCCTCACTCTGCCTAATAGTAGGGCCAGCTCTGCTAGTAAATGGTTGTGACCCTTTTCGCCATTGGCTTCTAAAATGTTTCTGTGGAAAACTGTTTAACGTCTGCAGCTAGCTCAGTTGTAGAGTTGATTATTTGTAAGCAGGTGATCGCAGGTTCAATCCCTGGCAACTCCAGGTAGGGCTACGAAATATCTTCGCCCACCCTAACATTATCACATCCCTCACCTTTTGGAGTCTCTCTCTACGGTCAGTAAGTTTCATCTGAGAAAGCATTGGATTAAGTGGCAACCATGCATAAACGAGACACGCTCTTTAAATATTATGCTTCCTCCTACTACGACACTGCCAACTTGCACTGCAGCTGCCAAGCAGAAGCCAAATATTTATAGGAGGCCACAGAGCCAAAGGAAAAGTAGTGAAAAGGCATTCAGCCCAATAAACATCAGGAGGAATGTAAAGGGAACCCAGGCAGTGCCCGAAAATGGTAAGGCTTGAAGGCCTGGAAGGCTGTTAATACAATGCTCATGCTATGGGCTGTTAAGATACTAGCCAAACTACACTGGCTCCTTACAAGCTGGCATGAGGAATTCATTTTACTTTGGCTTGGCCCAGGAACTCCTTGTTGGCCACGCTGCTGAGGGTGCTGTGGCCTGGGTTTGCTTTCCATAGGCTTAAGCATATGTCAGTCTGAGCACCAAGATAAGAAAACTAAAAGGCATGGCATAAGAAATCAGAAAATTTCCCCTGCAAGGAATGTGTGGTGGAGATTTACAGCGGTCCTTTCAAACAGATAAAATGGGCAAGACACAGCAGGCCAACAAAGGAAGAGAGCTAAAAGTTCACATGATATTGCCTTTTTTTTTTTTTTTTTAAGGCAAAATTCGAAGCTAAGCAGAATTTTGCAACAATCGGGGGGCGGGTGGGGGATACTTTTCTGTCGTTGCTAATTGTTGCAAAGCTGCCCAGAGAATGGATTTACAGTATTTTCATTTTATTTTCTCTTCTCCCCCCCCCCCCCCACTTCTTCAAATGAGGACTGTTGCCAAGCTGTTTCCAAGTGGTGGAGATTTCCTTTCACAGATCTTTGTTGTTAACTCTTGCTGCCACAATGCTATTTGTGAAACCGGAGAGCTCAAGAGGAAAGGGGGAAACAGCTCAGCATTAACTTTCCTAAGGAAAGGAAGCTTGCAAGAGTTCTGTTCCGTGGTGAGAGAGACGCTTATGCTCTGAAAAACGATGTTTGTAGGGAAACCGTGCAAATTTGCTGTACAGGCACCAACAGCAACCCAATATGGGACAATCCTCTGCATTGGTAACCATTTTAACTTCAGTAAAGGTCAAGTAGCCCCAGGCCTCCATTAAGTCCCCTGAGTGAATGGGTTTTGGGATTTTAAAAAGCCGGCTTGTTTTAGAAGATGGTTGGAAAAGATAATGCAAATGGGGGAGTGGGGGTACTGCCAAAATCTCTGCCTTTCTCCTTCAAGCAGCGCAAGTTGTTTGATGTTGTCATAAATGTGCCATCTTCCAGAGAAGTAGCTGTTGTTAGTTGTTTGCCACAAAAAGTAAAGCAACTTGTGGCACCTTAACACATTTATTGTAGCATATGCTTTCATGCACCAAGAGCCAAGTGCACCCTGATGCACAAATGCTTATGCCGTAATAAATCTGCTCCATCTTTAAGATGCCACAAGCCTCTTTGTTGACATAAATGTGGAAAGTTATGATCAGAAACACTATTTTTACTTTCAGGTGCCTCTGGCATGGCACATACCATTAAGTTCTCTGTGAATTATAGGGATGCAAGCTGATATATGAATGAGCACATCTAAGAATGGTTGGTAGAGGGACGCAGGTGGTGCTGTGGGTTAAACCACAGAGCCTAGGGCTTGCCGATCAGAAGGTCGGCGGTTCGAATCCCCGCGACAGGGTGAGCTCCCGTTGTTCGGTCCCAGCTCCTGCCAACCTAGCAGTTTGAAAGCACATCAAAGTGCAAGGAGATAAATAGGTACTGCTCCGGCGGGAAGGTAAACGGCGTTTCCATGCGTTGCTCTGGTTCGCCAGAAGTGGCTTAGTCATGCTGGCCACATGACCCAGAAGCTGTACGCCGGCTACCTCGGCCAGTAAAGCGAGATGAGTGCCACAACCCCAGAGTCGTCCTCGACTGGACCTAATGGTTAGGGATCCCTTTACCTTTACCTAACAATGGTTGGTAGTTCTGAATGACTTTCAGATCTCTCCCAGCATTGAGATCCCAAAAAGAGACAGTTACATGGAAACACGATAGTACTACTTCCTTTATCCCACATGCGGGGAACCTTTGGCTCTTCAGGTGATGCTGAATGACAATTTCCATCATCGCTTGCTATTGGCCATGCTTGCTGGGGCTGATGGGAGTTGTAGTTCAGCAACATCTAGAAGGTCAGTGGGTTCCCACCACTTTTCATCCACAATCAGTTGCTGTTTTCCTTCCACACCTAAAGCTCATTTCTAAACCACTTCATATTTTCAAAATCTCTAAATGGTGCACAGCAAAGCCATCAATATGAACCACAAAAGTCAACAGCTATTTTAATACTAGATCTATACCTTTTATTCATTGCTGTATTCTTTTATTCATTACCATCACATTTAACGCGGGGACAGCTCGGTTCTATTTTTATTTATAGCATATCAAAAACTTCAATAAGTTGTCAAATGGGGACCTCTTCTGGCAAAGTAAGGCATTCCCACACAAACTGCTTCCTTTAAACCAGAGCTTACCAAACCTCTCTCACTACCAAAGGAACACAAGCGAACAGCAAAGAACCTGCACAAGCAACGCTGACACCAAACCCTACATCATAGCTGTCAACTTACAGATTTGAAAATAAGGGACCAGCAGCCAAAATAAGGGACCTGCAGCCTCACCTGTTCCAGGCACTCCAGTCTTCCTGTCCTCCTGCAGTCTGGTCAAACTCATGCTGGGTAGCTTCGAGAACACTGTCCAACCAACTTTGTAACAAGAGGTTCAACTGAATAGAATCTGAATCACATGCACCACAAGGCCTATGCAGCCTCAGGTTAAGATGGCTCCCCGGCCTGGCTTTGCACTGCAAAGTTTGCAGCAGCACGTGCAACAAAATGGGGTCCAACATCCAAAAAACCCCTCAGCTTGCATTAACTAGCCACACACAAGGCATGCAAGCTCCACCCCCCACTCGTTCTTAGACTTCTTATTGGGTGGGCAACACAGCCAAGCAACACAGTTGGAGCCTCCCTCCTCCCTGGCTGGCAGGGAGAGAGGGAGAGGAGCTGCTTCCTTTGAAATTTAAGGGACATCATTTAAGGGACATTTAAGGGACATCTATCAATAAGGGACAGCAGCGGGACATGGCGCTGGTATAAGGGACTGTCCCTTCAAATAAGGGACACTTGACAGCTATGCCCTACATATAGTAAGTAAAATAGAAACATCGCCACCCGACCCCACCCCCAGTCATCTTTCCCCCCCTTTCTTCCTAATGTCTCAACAAATGAAACTGATTTGTAAAAATGTTACATGGGAAGAAAAAAACACGAGAGAGAAATATTGCACACTTTTGTAAATCAACAAAATCTTTAACTAAACAAAAAACCAGAGCTTGCTCCTACCAGGGCTGGAAAGGGTTAGTTTAGCCTCCTGTTCCCTAGGAAAACTTAATTACTGTTTCGCAAAATGATGCATGTTTTAAAAGAGTACTGTATCACCAACATGAAAAGTTCAGAAAGCTCTGTTTGAAACTACTGTGCTGGGAAAGGTTTTACAGAAATTTTACCCATTTAGACGTGGTGGGCAGCTCAACAACTGAAGGCAAACTTACAAATGACATATTCCTAAGATCTGGAACGTGGAGCAGGGCTCAGGTACTGCTTCACACCACTGACCCACATCAAACACTAATCAAAACATGGGTAAGCACTACACGTTGTGGGGTGTTTCCCCCCTACAATACACAGGGCTATCAGCTGATTAACTACCTCCTCTTGCTTGGATACATCTGCATATTATTAAAACTACAGGAGAGGTGCCCTTTTGAGAATGTGAAGGAAGTGCAAGAAAGCTTTCGTTTATAAAATTGCAAGTTGCCATTCACAATCCTCCTCTTCTATAACCTAAATGCATGCAATTGCACTTGTTCATTTTCAGACTCTTTGAAACCCTTTGCCTCTGTCTCTACATTGCAAGCAACCCCTCCCCCCCCCCTTTTTGCTTAAGTTTATCTGTAAAGAGTGCAATGTATGTACAGCAATTTTATATAAAGCAACTATAGTATGTCATTAGAGGGAAATGCTATCATCAAATTCTTAATTTGTATCCCCATTGAAGTTGGTCCTCAGCAAACAGCTATAAAAGCTTGCAGCCTTAACAACACAGGTCTTGTGTTTGTTTACTGAGCCCTTTTGCAACGTGAGGTATGCAGACTGGAAATTAATTCCAAAACTCTTCTCTAGACTTTGAAACTATGTGCAAAATGCCTGCCACTAGACAATGCTCCGTGAAGATCATATATAGATATACCTGTTTCAGACACCAGTCTTAATGCCTTGTGCATTTTAATTTGCTTCCAGGACATTTGCTTATGCTTTCGGATTTATACCTCAGGTATGCATCCACAATGAATGGGAGGGAGAGCTGGACTCTCCCTACAGATGTGCCTGTCTAACCCCCTTCCTTGGATAAACCTTGCAGGTTGCAGACCCATCAGATGCCAGCATGAATGACTGAAAGAACAAAATAATTGCAACCTATACTTTTCTACTAGAGAAAAAAAGGTTCTGGTACTGCGTACTCTTGAGTACCCCCAGAGAGAGAGAGAGAGAAAAGCAGTGGTTGTAACTGTATAATAAGAACACAAGATTTTAAAAGATGCATGGATAAGAATTGTACATAACAATTGGTGACGGGGTTCTGTGGCTTTTTTGTGAAAAAGCAACAAATAAAGGAAGTCTAATGATCCACTCTAGACCATTCTGGATTTGTCTGCAGAGCACAAACGCTCAAGAAGAAACCCTAGTGATTCTCTATCAACAAAAACAAATTTCTAGAACAAAACTGTCATCAACAGGGCAATCCTATACATGCCTATTCAAAAGTAAGCCTACACTGAAATTTAAGGAGAATTATTCTCTGGTAACTGCTTTAGGTCTAAAGCCTAAATTGTTTCTAATATTTTGTTAGGAGCCACCCAGAGTGGCTGGGGCAACCCAGTCAGATGGACTTACTTACTTACTTACTTACTTACTTACTACTACTACTACTACTACTAACATACAGGCATGCAAAGGCTCCATAACCCAGTCTAAGCAAGGGCAAGACATTAGTAGCTCCACATTTGGAGAGCCAAAACACCAGAAGCCCAGCTGCTCTCTAGGATACCCTTGCAAGCTTGTGACTGCTGTCTTTTATGCACAGGTGTAGCTAAGCACACAAGGATTTCTGCTTCAGAAAGCAATGAGTAGAACAAACAACAGACAGTTTGCCAGACCAGCCGAGAGCACCCACTTGATTATGCCACTGATGCACTATCCGCATGACAAGAGAGGCACTCTCAGGTGGGAATAATGCTGAATTTTAACACCCACAGATGCAAGGACAGTAAAATATAAGCTGTATGCTACAACAACAACAACAACAACAACAACAACAACAAGACACATTCCAACCACAGCCCAAAAATAGGAGAAGCTTTGAGAGGATTGTGAAGGGGTGACATTACAGCCTCTTTAAGAAGAACGTAATAAGCAATCTTCTATCAAAGCCAGTGCAGTATTGTCTAATATTCTGATTGGCTCTCCAAGGACAGAAAAGGCCTCTTATCAAATGTCTTTCAAAGTATGTGTTCTGCCTGAGATCTGAGTCCTTCCCTTTCAACAGATAAAATTAACACGGAGGCATAGGTCACCAGGCACACAGCAGCAACAATGTGCGTTCATCAAAAAAATGTTGTTGTTGTTTTAAAAAAGTCTATGATAATAAAAGACAAGTGTTTGCACATTACACTAAGCCATTCAGTACGGTTTAGCAAGCTAACTTGTGCACACAGTCCAAGCACCGCTGCTTTGCTCCTCCACCTTGCACAAGCAAGAAAACAAACCACAATGGAGATAGTTTAGCTGCATAGCCCGGTATTCAAATCCAGAATCTTGGTTTGTTTCACCCTATTAAACCACAATCAAGCACAACCATGATCCTGGGCTTGGACGTCATGCTAAGCCATAGGTAGGCAAACTAAGACCCGGGGGCCGGATCTGGCCCAATCACCTTCTAAATCCGGCCCGCGGATGGTCCAGGAATCAGCGTGTTTTTACATGAGTAGAATGTGTGCTTTTATTTAAAATGCATCTCTAGGTTATTTGTGGGGCATAGGAATTCGTTCATCCCCCCCAAAAAATATAGTCTGGCTCCCCACAAGGTCTGAGAGACAGTGGACCGGCCCCCTGCTGAAAAAGTTTGCTGATCCCTGTGGTAAGCTATCCCCATCATGGTTTGTTTACGCATTTGTGCAAAGACAGGAGCAAAGCAGGAGTGCTCAGGACACAGCTCATGCACATTATGGCTTACTAAACCATATTTATGGGGTCCCCAACGTGATGCCCTTGGGCACAATGGCACCCTTGAAGACTTTCCCTAGTGCACACAAAGCTACTGCACACACTCCAGTGCTCGTCCTCCGCACTTCCTGGTGAAGGGGCAAGGGTTACCTTTCTTCTTGTGAGATGAAGAGATGAAGGCAAGCATGGGAAGAGTGGCGCTCTTTCCCACTTCCTCTTTCAGCTCTATATGCTTCTCAAGGCCCAGAGCGGCACCTGAGCAGAAATTGGAGCAACTAAGAAGGGCAGGAGAGAAAGGGTTTGAGCGGCTGGGGGGGAGGAAAACAGTGATCGGAGGGGAGGCAAAGAAGACAAAGCTGGGAGTTGCAGGAGTCAAGAGGGAGACAGTGCCAGAGAGGGAAAAGAGGGAATGCCAGAGAACTAAGGCAGGTGCAATTTACACAGTAAATTGAATAATATTGAAATGGAATAATCTCCCCATGGATCCTGCCTCCCCTCCATCCCCACCAAACCATCCTGAAATCACATCTCCATGGAATGACCTGCAAAAACATGGCCCTGATACACGAATCCTTTTGATCCTCATAACTTTTTTTTTAGCAAGGGATCCACTCAAAACCTCTGTTAAATCATAGGTCTCTTCTATTGTTTACAGATGACATCTGTGATTTGTTGATGGTGTTGCTGCCATCTTATGTCATGAATATCTAGGAGGATCAATGTTTTTTCTCCCTGTTAATAGCAGGCACAGGATCTACAATGCCTTACTACCTTTGTAAGCTTTCATTTTGTAGTGTGCTTTTTGGAGTCTCCTTGTAAAGTTATGCGAATTCAAGTGGATTTGTTTTTAATTCCATGGGATCCTACTTTTACCTGGACCCCAGTTGTACCCACACCTTCCCCTACCTATGCAAAGGAAACCTCTTTTTCTCTGTAGGGGGAACATGAACCGGGGGGGGGGGTGGAAGAGAGAAGCAACCAGAGGGAATGTTGCCCATCACACTCTCTCAAAACTCCAAAGGTGCCCACAGGCTCCAAAAGGCTGGCGGATGCTGGCTTAGCATTATGCGCAAACACTGCCAGTGGCTGGGAAGAGGGGAAGTGTTCAGAAAGACGGGTCCAAAACAATTTGCAGTAGGAGATCTATAAGGAGAAGCAGGTGCTGTTGTGAGAAAATTCACTTAGAAAGGAGCAACAGCGGCATGTCAAGGGATGGAGGGTGGGCAATACATCACAGGTCTGGGTGCACCCATTTATACTGTATTTAAGTAAAAGCAGAAGCCATGCCATGGAAACCAACAGCAGCCTGTGCTGACTCAGTAAGGGTTTTCTATTATGATCGTGTCCATTTGTATCTTGCAGCATAGCAAGTGAGGTGAGGCAAAGAAATTACAGTTGCATTTGGAGAAGACTCATGCAGTAAGCACACAATGTGGTTTGGTCCATGGCCAAGTCTAGAAGGGAAAGCCTCGAAAATGCTAAATATCGCTCCCAGTCAGTGCAGGCCTTGTAACTCCCAAGGCAAAGCAAACCTATTTCCTTCCTAATGGAAGGAACTGCCTCCTCTGGTTGCAAGGCTTTTGTGCTAGACTACAGAGTACTGATTCCATCAGGGATCCCATGGGGAGATGTGGAATGTTTTCTTCTTTTTTTCCCTGAGGGTATTTTTGGGAAGATATACTGTATATATTTTTAGGGTAAAGGCTAAAGAGTCAAAAGGGAAGCAGATGAAGCAGAGAAAGCTCAATTTCCTAGGAAGGTGGGTTTCCCCCCCACTTAGCAACATTGTGGATTATCAGGCTGTTGCAGAGAAATAAGACAGCCCCATTGACTATGTGAACAAAGAAGTGCTTAAAACAGAAGGCATGAGACAAGAGATCAGAACAGAACAGGGTGGCATTCCACTAAGTTTCACTAAGAGTAGACCCACTGAAATAAATGAACACGGCTAAGTTGGGCTGATTAATTTCAATAGGTCTACTCTGAGTAAAAACACCAACAATAATACACGTGTGAATTCTTTTAGCCATGCACTAACCACCACTTACCTCACTTTAAAACTGATCCTAAACACACATACAAAAAAACCCAGATCCTACTTAGATTCACATTAGTTATTTCTAGATGATGGCCACAAACTAACGCAAGAGGGCTGTTTACCATTGTATGTAAGAGAGTGCCTAGGTTTTGAACACAGGACCTTTCGCTCTGTGTCTCTTCCAAAGTGAGGCTCATACCCTCTACAAAGCCTTCCCCAACCTGGTGCCCTCCAGATGTTCTGGACCAAAACTCCCATCACCCCTGGCCACTAGCCCCACTGGCTGTGGCTGATGGGAACTGGTACTCCAAGGTATCTGGAGAGGTCAGGATGGAGATGACTGCCTTAGAGACCCACACAGAGAATTGCACCCACATCTTCCCCTACCTATGCAAAGGATGCCTTTTAACAATGCCTTTTGGTCTCCGACCAGGAATGGGGTGTTTCTTTTTTTTCAAGGAAAAATATTGGATCGCACACAGAGTATCCATTCAGAGTATGCATGCATGCAATAGGATACGAACCCAATTCAGTCCCACTGAAGGAAACTTACTTCCGAGTAAACATGTATGGACCGGCCTGCTGTGAGGCTGCAACCCTAAGACCCCTTCCTAGGAAGCCAGCTGCAATGAGCCCCGTGGGGTTTACTTACGAGTAGGCATGAAGCGCGCCGGGATGCCAACGCGAGGTTCCCTTGGCCAAGCCAGCGAGCGTCTCGCATCCAAGAAAGTCTGCAGGGGCGACGGCTGAGATCTTGCCCTTCAGCCCCGACAGCTGCCCTCGCCAGGGCAGGGCTCCGATCCCCGGCGGGCTGCGGGAGTCACGAGGGCTGGGGAACTCAAGGCGGCCCCTGATGCCTCTCCTCCTTCCCGGTGGCTCTTAGCGGTAAACCGGTGCATGGAGACGAGACTCAGGCAGCAGCAGCGGCAGCAGCAGCACTTCCTGCCAGCTCGCCAGGAGACGCGGGGAGCGAGGGCGGCGGGACGGACCCAAAAGGCGGAGCACCAAAGGAGGGGACTCACTCACCGGAGGGACGGCATCCCCTGCCGGCTCTGGAGAGAGGAGCTGCGCCGAGGGGCGCCGCCTGGGCCAGCCTTTTGTTCCTCCTCCTCCTCCTCCTCCCCAGCGCCCGGGGCGCATCCACTGCCGCGCGCGCCTCTCGGGGCTGCCCGCCCTCCCCAAAACAAGGAGCCGGGCGGAGTTCCTGCCTCTTGCCGAAGCTCCAGGTTCCGATCGCCGCTTCTTCTCCAGCGGACGGAACCCCCTCAGGCTCACCGGCCGCCCTCGCTTGGCTACAAATGTGCGCACAAAAGCGCCGGCGGCGGAGGGAGGGACATGCGCAGCCGGCTGCGCTTTCCCAGCTGCTGCAGCTGTTTCCCGGCGCAGACAGATGGCTCTTTTCAGCTACTGCTCTTGCGCCCGTCCCAGGAAAAAGCAGCACTCGGCCCCGCCCCTCCTTTCCTCTTTCTTTCTTTCTTTCTTTGCACACACCTCATTATGCAGAACTTAAACCTAAAGCTCAGTGCATGTTTTGAACCGCCGAAGGATGGACGTAGCTTCAGAAACTTGGGTGTGCAGATTTACTCGTTTGCCAGACAGCATGTTGTTGTTTGTTGTTGTTTAGTCGTTTAGTCGTGTCCGACTCTTCGTGGCCCATGGACCATAGCACTCCAGGCACTCCTGTCTTCCACTGCCTCCCGCAGTTTGGTCAAACTCATGTTAGTAGCTTCGAGAACACTGTCCAACCATCTCGTCCTCTGTCGTCCCCTTCTCCTTGTGCCCTTCATCTTTCCCAACCTCAGGGACTTTTCCAGGGAGTCTTCTCTTCTCATGAGGTGGCCAAAATATTGGAGTCTCAGCTTCACGATCTGTCCTTCCAGTGAGCACTCAGGGCTGATTTCCTTAAGAATGGAGAGGTTTGATCATCTTGCAGTCCACGGGACTCTCAAGAGTCTCCTCCAGCACCATAATTCAAAAGCATCAGTTCTTCGGTGATCAGTCTTCTTTATGGTCCAGCTCTCACTTCCATACATCACTACTCTTTTTGTTACATCTGTTTGTTGTTTTGTTGCTTTTATTAAGAAGTGTTTGAAGCCCTGGAAATATTTATATTAAAGGGTGTTATTAAATAATAATTAATAATGTAAAGTTGCATCCTGAAAAGAAATTCAAAGCTACGGAGGGTGTGAGGGTATAAAGTGAATCAGAGAACCATGGAGGCTGTGAGGATGAGTCAGGAAGGTATTATTTCTTGCTATGACATGCAGGAGAGTCTGGAGAAAGGGAATTTGGTGTGGGATTGGAGAGATTGTTGTGAGAGTTGTGGTTAAATTGATTATGGTGATAACAGACTTCTAGGCCAGGAGGAAGACAACGCAGGGAGTTTATTGCTAAAAAGTTGAGAAATGTAGGCCTGTGGCAGAATTGTGAAAGATCCAAGGTGAAGGGAGTTTTGAATCCGTAAGAGTGGATGAGGCAATTCTTGAACATAAAACTACATACAATGATTTTCACCTGGAGTTCAGGTGGGAAAGCAGCAATAGAAGTTTGTGAGCTCAGGATTTATGAAGGTGCAATATTGTGAGGAGAGGGGTTATGGAGGAGGCATTCTGAGGGCATCGAAGGAGGGTGCTAGGGAACAGAGGATTTGGTGCAGGAGGAGACTGTGGTGATAAATCCAAGGATGCTGAAGAAGGAAAGTGGGGCCTAAGTAAGGATCTCAGCCAAACTCCTTACTTCTCATTCCCTGCCCCCAGGTGGACTTTGGTAATATGGCACCCTGAGCAAAGACAAAATTTGGTACACCCTATAAATAGAGGAGGAGGATGTGCCCCCTGGGCTTGTCCTGCACGGCCCTAAATCTAGCGCTACTCCGCAGTCAGCTCACATTTGCTCAGTCCTCATTGGGATGACTTAAAGGACTCTACATTTTTTGTCTTTACCAAATGGGTCCCGACAACTGTTTGGTTCCCTCAGACATGGTTGGTGCCATAGGCTTTTATAATGCATATGCCTTTTCTTTGCTAAAATAAGGAATAATTACGCCGGGACTGAGGCAGCAAATGAGGCGAGCGATATTCGCGAGGGAGGCGGGAGGGCTGTCTGCCTCTCCGCCTAGGAAGAAGTCGAAGAGTCCAAGAGCAAGTTGATGATATTTTCAGAAACTGATAGGTGGGACAAAAATGTACTAGTCGTCTCAGTTTTGCTCTCCCCCTTTCACTGTTTTGCTGCACCCCACCCTCCCCCTCCAAAGCCTGCAGACCTCCAATCCTCCCCGCTTACCCTGCGCGCGCGCTTTCTCCCTTTTCAGTTTTGGCGCCTTGCGCGCGTAGCTCCTGCGCTGCCCGCCCTTTTCCCCGGAGCCCGCATGGCCGGCGAAACAGAAGCGGCAAGTCAGGGCAGGGGAGGCGCCGCCGCCGCTGGCCAGCACGACCCTGGCAATCCTTGCTGCTGCGGAGGAAGAGGAGGAGGAAGCGGTGGCGGCTGCACCTTCTCTCGGCGGGACGGGCGCAAAAAGTGGCCGGAGGAGGAGCCCCCGGAGCCCCGTGAGGCTGCCGGCCAAGCAGGGAAGGGAAGGACGCTTCTCCTTTTCTTCCTCCTCAGCTGTGCCATCTTATAGGCGCCAAGGTTCCTTCAGGGCCCCCCTCAAATACTTGAGGGGGATAGAGCCCCCCAAAGTTGATGGGCATCACCATTCAAATAGTGTGCATGCATCATGTAATCAATTACACAGGGCGGGGCTCACCCCCCCCATTTTATTCAAGTTGCCCCCCCCCATGGTGAGCCTGTAGTGGGGCACCCTTCCCCAAAAGTGCCACCATACAGTAAGCAAATGCCATCGTCTTGACTGGGCGGAAGTCCTTGGGAAGAAGGAGTTGGACAAGGCAGGTGATGGTGCCCACCTGGCCAGGTGAAGGGCAGGGGTGAATTAAGGTGAGGATGGGTCTCTCTCTTTCACCTCTCCTTTTATCTCCCCCCCCCACACACACACACTTCACAAGCACCTGTTCCTGTTGTATTTTACTTAAGAGAGTAAGCAGTATAACTAAAGCAGGATCTGCTACACTGAGTTTGGCAAGGGCACGCTCAAGTTGAGACCACACAGGATGTGCTCTCAGTTCAGTGCAGTAGAAAACATGCCAAAGCACAGGAAGCATCATTTGAAGGGCTTTTTCTCCTCTGACAACATGCCAAATGTAGAAGTTCACTGTTAGCCATGCAGACACTTTCCTTGAAAGTTTCCTAGTTAGTAGCTGGGGACTGAGGTGCAAAATCAGCATAGGTGATATCATCCTGCTGATGCCCACATCCAAGTCCCAAAATAAGCAGCGTTCCAACTTTCATCTGTCAACACAGGACATCAAGATTTCTCATATACTGTACATGGGTGGGGGTTTGAGCCAATCACTGCTGCTCACTGCATTTTGCCTTATTCCTTCTAATGTGATTCATGTGACCAAGAGCAGGCAAACCTTTCATCCAGGTTTAAAAGATATTTATTAAAGTTTAACAGATACAGAAAAAAGAAAAACACACAATAAAAGGTTACAAAGTTACAAAAGTAAATAAAAAAAGAAAAAATACATTAAAAAACAACACACAGTACATCAAAACATTAAAAAAGAAAAAACAAAAACATTTAATAGGCAAAAACATTTTAAAAAGAAAAAAGAAAAAAACCAGTATTTTCATGTCCTTATCTTTCATTTACTTATTTCCTTGACTTCCTCACACCTCCCTTTTTTGTATTCTAGTTCAAATAGTTATTTCAGCAAGTCCTTTCCCTCTTTCTCAAATTTAGTTCCATAATTTGTCTTAACGCGATTTAACTTTGCATTTTACTCCTTTACCCATTATCAATCTATACTTACTTAATTCTTTATAACATTTCTGCTAAAGCCATATAACTTCTTTCCAGCATCCTTCTAACATTCATTAATTTTACAGTATTTCTGTAAATATACTTTAATTTTTTTCCAATCTTCTTCCACCGACTCTTCTCCCTGGTCTCGGATTCTGCCAGTCATTTCCGCCAACTCCATGTAGTCCATCAGCTTCATCTGCCATTCTTCCCTGGTGGGTAGATCTTGTGTCTTCCAGTACTTTGCAATGAGTATTCTTGCTGCTGTCGTCGCATACATGAAAAAAGTTCTATCCTTCTTTGGCACCAATTGGCCGACCATGCCCAAGAGAAAGGCCTCTGGTTTCTTCAAGAAGGTATATTTAAATACCTTTTTCATTTCATTATAAATCATTTCCCAGAATGCCTTAATCTTCGGGCATGTCCACCAAAGGTGAAAGAAAGTACCTTCAGTCTCTTTACATTTCCAGCATTTATTATCAGGCAGATGATAGATTTTTGCAAGCTTGACTGGTGTTATGTACCACCTATAGATCATTTTCATTAAGTTCTCTTTTAAGGCATTACATGCCGTAAATTTCATACCAGTGGTCCATAACTGTTCCCAGTCAGCCATCATAATGTTATGTCCAACATCTTGTGCCCATTTAATCATAGCAGATTTCACTGTTTCATCTATAGTATTCCATTTCAACAGCAAGTTATACATTCTTGACAAATTCTTAACTTTAGAATCTAACAATGGCTCAGTCTTTATCTGGTTTGAGCTTCAGTTTGTTGGATCTAATCCAGTCCCATTACCAAGGCAAGATAACGACCCAGCATATCCACTGCCAATATGTTATGCAGGAGACCCCAAAAGTCACCAAGAGGCAAAGCCACAACAATAAACTCTGGAACTCTCAGTTACTGAACTTGAAATAACTGGAGTTCCATGAAAGAGTGGACTTCAATGTGAATTTTGAGATAGGCAGGAGCTCCTCAGCTGTATACCCCCAAGCAATACAATGCCTTCTACCATGAGGGCCTGTTCTCCCCCATTGAAAGAGGAATTCCAGCCAACAAAAAATACCGTAGCTACATGCTGGTAAGTAAGTCAAAAGTAGCACCCACCAATTTTGGAAGAAACTGGATCAAGCTCAGTTTAATACAGTGGTACCTTGAGTTACATATGCTTCAGGTTACAGACTCCACTAACCCAGAAATAGTACCTCGGGTTAAGAACTTTGCTTCAGGATGAGAACAGAAATCGTGCTCCGGCAGCGTGGCGGCCATGGGAGGCCCCATTAGCTAAAGTGGTGCTTCAGGTTAAAAACAGATTCAGGTTAAGAATGGACCTCCGGAACAAATTATGTACTTAACCTGAGGTACCACTGTACTTCACTGTGCTACATTTATACCTTCTCTAAGGAGTTCAGAGTAGCTTACATATCATTCCCATCAAGGGGAGGCCTGGAGGAAGCGAATGAAAAAGGACACAGTCCCTTTTTGCAGAAACCTCCCCACTATGCTCGCCACTATTTGGCAATAAGCAGCTTGGGCTCAGTGCTAGCAATATGTAGTACTACAGTGGAAGGTTTGCAGAGAGTAGGGAAGTGAAGAAAGGGAATACTGTCCTTATGCTTTCCAGAGAACTTTCTCACCACTTCTCAGAGCCCTCAGCTCAACATGACTATAAAGTTCTTGTTCCAGGGTGGTTAAAGCCCAAGAGAAAAGCCCACCTGCACTAGGTGGGGGATGCATTGCAACATTCTGTTGCAGGTGGAATGGAGCTAAACTGAAAACAAGTTCTCAAAACGTACAGAAAGCAAACCATCCTGTGTCCTCTCTAGAAGACAGCTCTGTGAACCACACCCTTCTCCTCTTCCCAACCTGGACATCCCACCCCAGCGCCACTGGTTTCCTTGCATCTCCTTCCCAATCCCAGTCAGGCAACAGCAGGACTTTTGCACTGCATTCCCCACTTCCTCAGAATCCCAGGCCTTCATGAAGCTAAATTTGAGGGTGTCAGTATTGAGAGGCAGCCAGCTACTGTTCATTAGTCTGCTAGTTTTTGCAAGACTCATACTTTTGAGGCAGGTATCACACTTCTCTAATTGAAAGGCTGGCCCTGGGTAACACTTTTCATTGGAAAGTTTCTGCTTATGAATGGCTGTATCACTCCAATGCCATGTTAACATTCAGTAGACTGTAAATATTGTAACTGGGAGCTGGTGTATGGACTGTGGATACCAAAAGTTATTACATTCTGAAGCTAATCGAGTGTGGGCCTGACCACTAATTTGAGAGACCACTGGGAACTCCATGTAAGAGCAGGGTGTCTTGTTCAATAAATCAGCATTAAAATTTATCTATATGGTTACTCTTGATAGGTAAAAAATATGCAGGAAATCATCCTCATGTTCCTGAAAGAAGAAACGGGAATGAGCAAACTTTTATGGCAACAATGATGGAGATGTCTTTGTTTTGGTGAAGAGGGATGGACTTCCTCCTAAAACAAGATCTAAATGTTCTGATCCAGATGTAGGTTCACAAGAAAATATCCAAGAAAATACAAGCCATTGATTACTGGTATTCTTCTCCCATCAGTTGGGGAAAATACAGGTTCTCAAAGTGAATGGCCTATTGCATTATTCAGTACTACCAGTTGTAACACAATAGTTAAAGGTAACGTCAGCCTATCTAGCAAGGACTTTATGATGATCAACAAAATGATGGATGTTTATGCTATATAATAATTCACTACAAATCCAGCTATTGTCCATTATTCTGTATTTCTATCGAGTTTTATTTCTTCAAGGAGAAATGTGCTCAGCTCTGGCTTTTGCTATCCTCAACCCCATGTTTTCTTACTGATTCAATATGGAAAAATACACAACACTGCAGCTTGATATAATCAAGATCTTTATTGATCTCATGGTAACAGCAACCATTGGTGAGAGTGTTTTCCCTAAACACCTGTTTCAGTAAAAACCAGATTTGTACAGAAGTAGCCGAAGGATTGTTCAGACGACTTCTGTTTTCTTTTAAACCAGGATTACATTTAGACAAAGACAGAATATGGAGGGTGAGGAAGGACGTGTTCAGTAAATAGGAAGGAGACAGGTATAACCAATTTTTTTAAAAAAAACAAACGTGTCAGAGACATTCAGTAATTTTATTGGCAGCAGCCTCCACACTTTTCCCGAGGAGGCCACAAAAACCCAGAAAACAAGCTGCCCCACAAATGTTAATAATTCTTCTCCTGTCTTAAGGTGAAGAAAGGCACACTGGATTACCATCCTGCAGAGATGCAGATTGACATGAGAGAGGGAGATTGCAAGAGGAGGAAGGGAAGTCCTGTTGTGTTCTTGATGTAAACACAGACCAAGATGCTGATGAAATCTTTCACATCTTATTTGACTCGCACACATATTTTTATACCTGGTTCCTGCTGCATTTGCATTTTGGGATCAAGATAAATTATCCTTGGATGTTGTAAAGCTGGTTTTGTGAAATGTATGCTCTGCTAAACCAGATATTCCCTATGATCAGCCCTAAGTAAAATTTCTCCCTGCATTAAAAGCATCAACACAGTTCATTACTTCTCTAAAAATTCATATATATATCTATATATATATATATATTTATATATTTGTGTGTGTGTATGAGCATCCACCCACATACATATACATATTTATTTTTTGCACTCACCCTTTCTCCACACAATAGATTTATAATTTTCCACAGTTACCCAATTTTGCTGATGACTATATCAAAAGCCAATCTTTCAACCTCTCAAGCTTTCTGTGCAGCATAACGTCAGGATGAAGGAGACAAAAAGAAAAGAAAAAGGCAAGCAGATCATTGCCACACAGAATGTGCATAAGGAGCAGCTAATTTCTGAAAATCCATTTTATGAACTGTTGCAATCAAGTTCAGTTCACAGAATGTCGCAGGGGCATAAACGAAGTTTACTTCTCAAAATGCCTATCAAGGTTTCCTATACGAACTCTTTTACCATTATGAACAATTACGGAAATGCAGAAGGGACTATTCTCCCAGCCCAAGGAGAGAAAGAAAAACTGAGTTAAAACTCATTGCTACATCAATCAGCCAAGTACATTTAGAGAGAAATAAAATTAGCACAAATGAAAAAAAAAAAGGAGTGAAACATCCCTTCATCTTTGACGCCAAAATATCCCAACTAGAAAACTACTCCAGAATGCTTTATCACAGTCCTGAGACCCAAAGTGAAATACTGAATATAATCAATGGCTAACTATACTAGTGGAAATAAAACAATCTATTGAAATTTCAAGGACAGTATCATCAATGGTTGAGAGGCACCAGAAATTGCAAAGAGAAGTATCAGAGCTACAATGGCAGCGGACAGCAGGAACCCAAGGCTGACATTAGAATGTCACTCCCCGGTGTGGAATTGGTGCTGGTTGCTTGAAGGGATCGCGGACAAGAAATGGCCTACTGATGTGAAACCTCAAACCTTCCCTGGGTCTCTTAAGGAAGCTAGCATCCCTTCCAGTGCCTTAGTTGATTTACAATGGTAAATCCCACTGGCAACTTACATCCTATGTACACAACCAAATACCATAGAATGTGACACTTAAAGTAATAGTGACTGTGATTTTTAATTGGGGTCTGGAAACATTTTTCATTGGTGGAAATACTTGTACACACTGTGCTAGTGATCTTTGGTGACAGTACGAAGAACTCCACCACTGATTTGGCCAACTTTTCCAAATGTGGTTTCTGTTCAAAGTCAATAAACGTGGTACTCCAGCATAACACAGAACAGATTCCAAGGCCACATTTAAGCATCCATTATGTTGCTGTTAGTTCAGTACGCTAAAGGTGTTACTAATACAACAGAAGTAAGTCACAGTAGAAGTTAACAGTGGTAAGTACTTGAGTATCTTCAATTCTAGTCTATGTCACAAAAACTGGTGATCTGTATGAGCTGGTGAGCTACCTATCAGGATACCTATCATGGGGGAAATTAAGCAAAAGTGTAACTACATATTCCTGATAAGACTCCTGATTCCAGACCATCACAATCACCCCCCTTTAAAATGAAATACTGACTCGGTTCCCAATCTTTCTACTCCACTCAAGACTCACCCTTGGTTGCGAGAGCCAGCTGGTGGTTCCCAAATACAAAGGTGTAAGAACGAAAGGCTTACCAAAGCGACAATTCTTGAGGGCTGTAAGGGTTCTTACAGGTATAGCAAGCCCAAATGTCCAATTTTAGCTAAGGGCCGACAAAAGTGCTCTTTGAAAACCTGGGAACTGACTTGTTATTGCAACAAGAAACTCACGATGCAAGATTTAATGTAGAAACAAGGATAGTCAGGTGTTGGAGCTTGAATATTCTTGTATAGGTAAGGAAGGGTATTGGAAGCACAAGGCATAGTAGAGGCTCAGGCCTCCTGGCACATTTTCCTTTCAGCGGCAGTTATGTCAGAAAGCTGGAAGTTTAGAAGCCAAGTTGAAGCAGAAAACTGCCTACTCCAACCACAGGTTTCAGCCAATGTATGCACTACATTTACCATATCTTTTTTTGCATGGGGTTTTGTACATGCTCTCGGTTATCTCAGAATAAAGGCACACCCAAAATGCATGTTATCTAGGTATTTCTGGCAACATGCCCCCAAAATCATATACCACTATGCCATGTCATTGGGGTTTCCTTTTCAGTGGTGGTTCCCCCTGCCCCACATCAGATGTGCCTTCATAACGCCGCAATGTTTGAAGCCACAATTTGCTTCCTTACTACACTAGGCGATAAGGGCAGCTATATTCCTTCTTCCAGGGTAGCCTCATAATTCCCAAACTTCCAATACTGTATTAGCTAGTGGCCCTAATGTACTTTAATCAAAGGCATAGTAAAAAGTATCCTACAATTTCAGCACTAAAGGGGGGGGGGATGTTTGCAAGTGGGGTAAGCAAGAGATATGGTTCATGCTACAACTCTCTTTGGCTCAAACACAACTGTGATGTCCCTTTACTGCAAGATTGCACCATTTATTATGGAATCTGTCTGGCCATCCAGGCAAAACACATTTCTGGCCTCCAGAACAGCCACAGAATACAGACATTGGCCATCCCTGACTCATCACATACTAGTGTGCATAAAGACAAGCTAATATAGACTGATCAATAAGGCTGTCAAGTGATTAAATAAATCTTAGCTGATGGTTAAGTTTTAGTCAGGTAACTAATTAAAACTGCATGTATTTGCACATACAATAGCTTAAAAAAACACACCACCATGCCAAATAAAGGGTAACATTGCCTTAAAAGATATATTACCCATTTTCTCTCACAAATGGGGGAGGGCCTCTAAAATGGGTGTTTTCACTGCGATTTGTATAAGTACTTGTATTAAAGTTTATTTTTTCAATCTACTGTTCCTTTTTTCTGCTGAACAAAATGTTTGATAGACTAAATATTGCAGCCCTGTTAATCTAAAGATTGATAGACTAAATATTGCAGCCCTGGTAATCTAAAATGACTGGTATAGATCAGAGTTGTCACAACAGCACTTGGGAGTCTCAGCCAGCCAAAAATGCTTTTAAAAAGCAAGATAAAATGAAATCCAAACACCCACCGTATAGCTTTGGTGGTGACATTGTGAGGAAGACACAATATAAGAAATTGCAGTTTTGAGTTTGTGGGGGTAAAAATACGAACTTGCTGTCAGGTTCTTTTTTGTTAACTTTTTACTCACTCAGCCATCAAGTAGAAATCTTTCAAGTAACATCATTACAGCATAAAAGCCAGCAGCAAACATAATTTTAAGTGACGACTGCCAAGGGTTAAACACCATTCCTCAGTGCAGTTGCAGAAAACTGCACTGTTGTTGCTGTTTTTAAAAAAGTGCAACTTTCCATCTTAGTATCTTGGAATCAGGATTAATAGTAATGGGAAAGGGCATGTTCGGAGTGCCTGTGTGTTCTGCCGTCTTAAAATGGCAAGCCACTGAATATGTATTTGTGATTGTTCAGTCAACACAACTTATAACCTGATGGGGAATCGGTTTGATCTCTTGCATAAACCGGAGCACCACTTGGAAGCACAGGATGCAGCAAGAAGACTGTACAGAGAACTGCAATTGCACGGGCATTTAAAGGACTCTCCCCCCCTCCTTCAAACTAGACAGCCAGAACTATAAAGGCTGCTGTGTAGGCTTAGTGTTCAGTTGGCTCGGCTCAGCACTGCTGTATGCTAGAGAAGTGATGGGCGCAGCTGGCAGCCCAGGGCCCTTTCATATAGCTCCCCCAATCCTTATGCTGTGTTATCTCAGCCCTTTTCTTCAGCATGGAGCAGAGTCACAGGCAAAGGGCTTTGTGCCATCTCCCCAGAAAGAGTTCTCTCCTTGGGCAGCTTGGCTACTCACTCCCCTGGGCAGGCCAAGCCACAGGCAAAAACGGACTGGGCAACTGAAATGCACAAGGGGGATAAACCTCTGGTATAGCATCTGCAGAGGAAAGGCACCAAGGAGCCCTTAGCCCATTCAACTCTCAGAGCAACTGTTGCTGGCCCTTCAACCTTTGTTCCATCAAAATGATGCTCTCTTAAAAACTAAGTTGTTCGCCATAGGGAAATAATCCAGGAGATGCTAGCAGCCTTTCTTCTTTCATGGCCACGACTGAACCACCTGGCTGGGTATTAAAATAAATGTAAGATTTATTGGTTTCTTCATGGCACTCATGCCAGGGGTTGGTTTTTGGGGGGGAGTGCCTTACAAATGTCTACCAATTTATCCTCACAACAACCCTGTGAAGTAGGAGTCTATTGTCCCCATCTTAGCAAGTGGGGAATTGAGGCACAAAGAGACTTGCCTGGAGAAATGCTGGAAACTTGCTGCAGAACAAGAAAGAGAAATATGATCACCTACACTGGACTATTCAAATAGTCTTTCTTTCTTTCCTTATCTTTGTCCAAAAGATTACGGAGGCAACAGCAGCAGCAGCAACAACTAAACTGATTGTGACACATAGAAAGTCCTGATGCATTTCATGCTAAGGGATATACTTTCTGTTATGAGGTGGAAGGAATGATACTACCAAATGTCTTTCATAGTATGTAACCCCTTGGAGATTTGGGAGAGTGTGCAAGTTTGAAGCCATTCCTTTAGTCCAAGAGAGTTTCTGAAAAATAATATTAGAAAAGTGGCTGTCAGCAACACCTGAAGTACAGCCCTTCTCCTCCATCTCACCAATTAACAGCACATTCCTAACAATGTCAACCCTGAAGTTAAGTCCTACTGAATTCAACAGGGCTCACTCCCAGGTAAACGGGGTTACGACTGCAGCCTAAATTGGCTTAGGTCATAGACAAATCCGAGTTCCACTACTGTCAGCACTGCAGAGCAAACGGTCTCTGTTCTGCCTCATCAACAGAAAAGCCGACGAGGTTCCAGAAACAACTGCTGGCAATTATGCAAGAGGAAGGATGGAAATTCAACTGTGCCCTGACTCTGGGCTGGACTTATAGTGCACTTCAGAACTACCCTGACCAAAAACAAAGTTTTGCAACGCGGCTAAAGAGCATCCCCTCTGCTTATCACAGCTTAATTCACTTTTGCACCACCACCACTTTTAAGGGGCAGTGTTGCCTCCTCCAGAAACATTGCAAGCAGAGCCTATTCCTGAGAGATCAACAGTTAGAAAGCAATTTTGCTCCTATATTCACATTTTAGTGCAGGCAAGAAGAAAAAAGTTACTAGACCCTCCCTTTTAAATCACAAGAAGAGAAAAGATCTTTGCCAATTTATAGAAGAGATGTTAGGGGCAGAATTCTATTCCAAGGGATGAGTTCATGTGTTGGAAGTTTTCTCTGTCACCAATGCCCATTCATTTGTGTTCAGCTTAACTCCCAGGACCAATTCAGAAGTCACAAGTATAGCGTGAGGCTGCTACTTTCCCTGAGGCTGGGGTACCGTGCTACAACTACCAAGCTGCAACCGAATGAAATCCTTTGGGGGAAATTGCCACACCACACTGTGACATCCACTGTGGACCGTACGATCCAGTCATCCCATTTGCAAACACTACCAGAGCAGGATGAGATCCTGCCCCAGGAAAAAGAGGCCGCCATGGCATACTGATACCCAGTGCTTTTTTTCTTTAAAACAATGTTGAGGGGTACTCTCATTTTCCTACTCATATTGAAATACTGCCCCTCAATGAGGCCAAACTTAGATTCACAAAATGTTTAGGGATATGCGTTCCCCTGCGTCGTCCCCCCCCCCGCCCAGAAAAAAACACTGCTGATACCATATGAACCGCTGCAATCATCAACCGCTTGGTGCCTGGGAGACGGCTGACATCTAAGCAAAGGAACCTTAGCAGCTGTCTTCCTGAACATGCTTTTTGTGTGTTCCAAGCCTGACTTACTTCCAAATAAACATGCACAGGAATGTGATGTAAATCAACCTACCCACTGTGCATATTAATAAAAATTGTTTGCAGGGAGGGAAACTTAACATACCTGGCATATGATGCACGCCATGTGTCATAAGCAGCATCATATTAAAACATTACTTCCTGTTATGTCTCTTCGGCTGCCTGCATGTAGGTTCTGCTAGGTACTCACGCTAAAAATAGTCAGATTAAAAAAGGTTTGTTTTACTCGAGAAAATGGGTTTTAATGGATCGATCTAGCCAATTAAACGTGACAAAATATTGCAGCCTTAGGGAGATGCATTTTTACACAGTTCAAGTTATCAGCTAGCACCGCAACCAAGGCATGAACTCATCCACTCTCACAAGGTAGCCTGACTTAACTCCCATGGTGAGTGGGCTCTCTCCCTTTCAAGCCCAGGCAAGCAGTTCACCCATAAGAATCAAATTAAGTGAGGCCATCAGCAACTAAAGGGTACCTTGCTCACCCAGCTGATTTAGTAATGTGTGAATTCAGGAAATGTGCAAGAAGATGGGTGAACAGGATGACAGCTGGGTGGTCTTGCTCCAATAGGCTCACTAACTTTTTGATTGCCCGCCACCCCAAGTCACACATCATGAAATCAGAATGGCATATTTCAACAGCCCAGTAGGTAAATCTTAGAGTGTCCCAAGCTTCTGCAAGAGCACTAGACTCTTGCGAAGCCTATTCTAGTCAAGCACAGCCAGGGTGTTTCAATGAATCCTTTTGGCACAATAGTAGACTTGGAAAGAATCCGGCAGATGTTAACAGCAGCAAAAATGGGAAGAGTAGACTTGAAGACAAACAGTCCAGAGGACCATCAAGTATGGTATTAAGTCAGAACGAAATGTGGTTCTCCTTTAACACTGATTGGTTCAAATTAGGAAGATGAAGAGAGAAGGTTTTTTTTTTTTTTTGGTTTTTTTGAAATGGGGAGTTTCTAGCAGGCACTAGGAGGAAATATGCATTATTTGAGTGGTGGCTCTTTCTAGGTTTCTCACCTGTTCTTCGGAACAGGATGGGAACTTATAATTTGGAAAGGCGTCACAGCAAAGCCCTTGTACAAGACAGAACTCCACCAAGTGCCGAGATATACTAATTAGTAAGGAGAAGCGGAAGAATCCGAGTGAGTGCACTGCACACACAAATGAAAGATACACAGAAACAGGTTACCAAATGGGATTAAATTGACAGCAGTTAAGGGAGAGGAGAACAACGGCAGTGTTGTGTCCCTTCAAGCATATATCCACCCCTTCCGTGGCCCCTTTTTGTGGTGGTGTTGTCATTTGCAATAATTATCAAAATGCTGATGGAAGCCAAGTTCTCGCGTGTGCATGATTTGATAAGTTGTCTCTAAAGTGCGAGAAGCCAAGGGACACGCCTTAGCTCTATAAATTTATCATGGGTTTCCATTCAGTCACAAACCAGGGATATGGAAGGGTTAAAAACAAAAGGGGGGGAGCAAAGGAGGAGGGGTGAAGCATTGCATGGCTAATGGGAATCAAGGGGAGTGGGGTAAATAGTCCTCTTATCCTTTGGCACTTCAAAAGCTGAAGTGAAGATTCCAGTGGAAAACAGCTTCTTCTTCTTCCATCCTTCAGTTGTTGATCCTGTTGGCCAAATCAGATGTGCACAGGTGATCAGGAGTTGCTGTCTCCCCATGGTTGCCCCTCATGGAAGATCAGATGTCCATCTCAAACTGAGCATCATCACCTGGTTGAAGGACAAGAGGACACAAGTCAGTATGGGGTGGGTTGAGGAAGCATCACACATGTACAAGTGTCCTCCTAAGAGGCACAGCGAGTTTCTCTGTCAGCCCTCGTTGACATTTAAGGCAGACCTTATTAATACATATAGGAGACAGGGGTGTGCACTGTTCAGATTGTAGTTTTGGGGTGCACATGCGTGCACGAGTGCATTAAAAAATAAAACAAAATTCCTTCTAAGTAGAAAAACAGCACAGCAGAAAGGATTGGTCTGGAATCATTTCCAGATAGAGTATGCAGCTGCTGGTGTTTATATATGCATGTATAAAATTCATAATGTGGAGCAAAACTCCACATTTTGTCACTTTTATTTACACTTACACACACACACACACACAGAGAGAGAGAGAGAGAGAGAGAGAGAATCAAAAAATACAAAAAAAAAACCCCAACAATCCATACAAGTCTGTATATACTTTTTGTATACTGAAGTGGTACAATTTATTCTACATCCTCAAGATTGTGCTACTTCATTCTAATGAAGCGATGAGGAAAATGTGGCCCTGTGGACGTTTCTGGACCACAACTAACCACTGGCCATGCTGGCAGAGGCTGATGGGAGTTGTAGTCCATCAACGTATGGTAGGCCTAAAGTTGCCTCAACTTTACAAGGCTTTTCTCCCAGGGATGTGGAATACTATTTGTTTTAGTTCATTCATTGCAAAAAAGAAAAAAGCGTATCACTTACATTCTTTTATCTCCCCCCCCCCCCAACCTTTGCTTGAAATAACATGGTTTTTCTCTTTTGTGATTGGTGGTCAAACCCTCATTTTTTCCTTTTCCTTTTTTACCTTGGCTCCGATTTCCATCCCATGAACCCTAGCCACCATAGCCAATGATCATGGATGATGGAAGCTGTAGTCCAACAACTTCAGGAGGGCTGCAGTTTGACAATTCCTTTTCCAGGCGCCAAGTGAAGACCTTTCTATTTCCCAAGACTAGTCAGCCAAGTTGCTTTTTATTCTTTGTTTCTGCTGTCCTATTTTTAGATTTCTGCTGTTTACCAATTTGTTTGATCTGATTTTGTGTTAATTATTATTATCATCACTGAAGCAGGAGACATAACTTTAAGTATATACTGTACTTTTCCGCGTATAAGACAATTTTTTTCCCATGTAAAAATCACGCTTAAAATGGGGGTTGTCTTATACATGGGTAGTGCACAGGGTGGGCGTTTGATTGGTTGCTGCCGTGGCTGTCAGCAACTATTATGCGTGTTACTGGTTGCTATGTCAATGGGTGCTGTTGATTGACTGATGCTGCGGCAAGTGTGCAGACGATCGGTAGCTTCTGCCGGCGAGGGGACAGACAAGAGGCGGATGTAGCGATGTATGTGGGTGAGCGATATTCGTCAACCCCCCCAACTCTGTGTCATCTCCCCCCATTTTCTGAAACTGGGTCCCCCAAAATAGGGGGCGCCTTATACACGGGAACATATGGTATACGATACATACGTATAGCATGCTCTATATTTATGTTTCTGGAGTGAACTTGATCACTATCTTCCTGATGATTGCATGCCTGTACATCACAAAATCCACACATTTATTACCCTATTTAAATACAAATACCAATAACTCATGTTTGGGACCAGTCAAATCGTATATTAAAATGCATGCCAGGTACCACTGGCCTCATTTTCCCCACTACAGGTTTGCTGTCCAACTCCCATTTAGCCTAAATATATGCTTGCAGCCAAGAGTCCTAATGGATGGCTTGAAATCTAGCTCTCCTAATGGATATTTCATGCTCCAGTTAGTCTATGTGAGCAAGTTATCTTATCAAAACCACACGGGTGTGGGGAGGTGGAGATCGTGTCAGGAGGTGGGGATTGTGTGACCTACAACCTCATGCATCTGGATTTGCCAAAATCCAAGACAATCTTCCAGTAATTCACCAATGTTAAATAGTTATGACAGAACAGGAGGCAGTTTCCTGTTTGTCAATCAACTGGTGCTTTTACAGAGTTTTTAATAG
This sequence comes from Podarcis muralis, assembly GCF_964188315.1. Lineage (NCBI taxonomy): Eukaryota > Metazoa > Chordata > Lepidosauria > Squamata > Lacertidae > Podarcis > Podarcis muralis. The sequence goes on along the minus strand of NC_135660.1, from coordinate 68,917,490 downwards.
CCTAAGGGCTTATAATTCAGCATACAAGCAACCCACACAAGATCAGTGCAACAGTTCACTGAGTCTGCGCTCCATACGCAGAGGCCCCTTAAAGACAAGAAAAGCAGTATATCCCACAACTTTGAAATAAAAAGATATATGCTGCACTGAGGAAAGAAATGACATGATTTTGAAGCAAAACTTTACGAAACCCTAAAAGTCGATCATGGAAAAGTTATACAACAAAATGTGCCTTACTTCCAGCCATGCTCTTACCAATTATAGGCTTCCCGTCATGATTGTTCAGATTGTTTACTTCCACTTTGGAATCCTCAGTCATTGTACCAGGGCTGGTAACTCCTGGGATATTTGGAAGGTGGCAAGGAGGAGTCTGAGCCATGGGAGAATTCCGGCGATCTAACAGAAACTTGCGGTCATAGATGATTCGGGTACCTGGGGGGCAGGGGAAGAAGATAATTAGCCTATCAGAATCATTTTCCAATAGATGAGGTTACAAACAGTACACATATAATAACTCAAGTAAGGCCCAAGTCTTTATATAAGCTCATCAGTTTGCTAATTAATTTGCTGCAAATAGTAAACTTATTTACAAGGGAATAAATCCCAATGAATAGGGCTGCCATACGTCCGGAATTGACGCCGGGGTGAGGGGATTTCCAAAAGGTAGTGCTTTGTTCTAGATCTTAGGCAATTAAATCGAAAAATTGCATTTATTGTAAATCAACTCTGGGGTTCGTCTAAAGAAAGCTCAACAACTTTCGGGCTATCCTAGTTTTTACTTTTCGAAATATGGAAACCCTACCATTGAACAAACTAGGGCTTAAATCTGAGTGGACAGACTCAGAACTATACTGCAAGTAGAATCAATAGACTGCCATTTTCAGGCTGAGTGGGTATGGCTCTTTATTTTCTTTTAAAAGAAACAGCATTCACTGACTATGATGCATGGATGTCAATTTCCTAGGAGAGATGAAAACCAGTTTTCTCATCTATATATTCTAAAGATGACACATCTGACTACATGTGTAGCATGTAGATGGGGACTCCTCATGCTGCTTCCCTGCAGTCCTGTTAAGGGTGCATGTGGTTTTCACATCAGTTCATCAGGAAGGGATGCTGAGAGGCAATGTGCCTTGGAATACCAGGTGCCGAGGGCAACACAACAGGGGAAGAGACTTGCTTTAATGCCCTGCCTGTGGTTTCTTGATAGTTTCAGACATCGACCACTGAGAGAAACAGCACGCTGGACTAGACAGACGTTGGTCTCAAATCCAGCAGGGTTCATGTTTTAATCTGAGATGCCTGGCCAGCTCAGTTGGTTAGAGCATGGTGCTGATAGCGCAAAGGTCGCAGGTTCGATCCCCATATAGGACAGCTGCAAATTCCTGCATTGCAGGTGGTTGGACTAGATGATCCTCAGGGTCCCTTCCAACTCTACAATTCTATGATTATATGAATACAAGGAGAAAACAGAGAAGTTTGTCTCTCTGACCAGGTTTTGAAATTAGCAGGGCGTGAGATGCATTTTGCACCTAAAGATTCCCCATTTGTGAGCAATTTAAAAAGTCTAGCTGCCTTTTTTGCATCTGGTTGACACTCAAGGATAGACAATATACAGTGGTACCTCTAGATGCGAACGGGATCCGTTCCAGAGCCCCGTTCACATCTAGAAACAAACGTAACCTGTGTCCGCACGTGCGCAGGTCACGTTTTGGCACTTCTGCGTATGCGCGTGACGTCATTTTGAGCATCTGCGCAAGCGGCGAAACCCGTAAGTAACGCGCTCCGTTACTTCCAGGTTGCCGCAGAGCGCAACTTGAACGCGCTCATCCTGAAGCGCATTCAACCTGAGGTATGACTGTACTAAGGAGTTTAACAATAAAGAGTAGAGTGTTTTGAAAACTGAAGTATGGTACCAATATTTTCATCGTAAACACCAAATTAAACGTGCATTAACCATTTCTGCTAAAAATGTGATAAAAACAATGTGTCATGTGAATTACGTATTAATTCACATTTACCAAAAGAATAAATAGTGCTGCCGACATTCCCCCTCCCCCAAAGTGGCGACCAAACATTCTGTTTTGGCGCCCACAACCCAGGTCCCAGAAGCCATTTGGCTCCTAGCTTTTCTATCCCAGTTTCTAACACTGTCTCTGACAACATGCCACATAACAGCAAAACTCTGGTGACTGTATATTTACAGGAAATGCTCGTGGCCAACCAAACAAGCTGTTCTTCTCTGTCACCACAGAGCTCCTTTCGGAAGGCAATATTATGAACTCTGCTTCATTTCACAGTAAGAGCAGAGCTGTTATCTGAACAGCAGTACTGTATAGTTTCAACAACAGTTATCTGGTTGTTTGGTTTGAATGAAACCTAGGGGCACCAGTCTAGAATGAATTCCATCTCTGTATGCAAAAGGGAGAAAAGTGAGGCAAGGCTGAACACTTCAGAAACAGGAGGAGACTTTTAAAAACTTAACAGGGAGGCAGGGAAGCACATGGAACACACTTCTCTTCCAACCCACCCACTCCCCATATCTGGTCACATATTTACCTCTTGCACTTCTTAAATCCCATCTTCATCATTTGGCTAAATTCCTGCGATCTGACCATCCCTCCCATTAGGGTTGCTTTGTTTTTGAGCCTCCAGTTTCCTTCTGCAGTCAGTAAACAAAATGGCTTGAGTGGCTGCAGAAGTACTACAAACAACCAAACTGTGTCTTTTACTGTGGCTTGGGCCCAACACAGGTAAGCAAAGCAACTGCTTCCTCCCTTACGATGAATCATGCTCCACTAAGATTAGGAGAGTGAAACCCTTATAACAGCACCGTTTGTGCACATTCCTAGGATGCAGAGGTAATACAGAAACTGAACAACCCAGGCTTGTAAACAACCACTCGGCCAAATCAGCTGTGAAAGGTAAGCAACATTTCTAAAGGAAGAGCAAAGGAAGCTTTTGTAAACCAGACAAGAATTGCCAACCTTTCTTTCAGGCCACAAATGCTACAAAACTGACTAAAGGTAGGTATTTAAAAGGTACACAGCATCAAGGCTAGAGGGATAGCAACTTTTGCAGACCTATTTACAAGATTAAAATAACACGCGCAAAATCCTAACAGCTTTTTAAGAGGAGAAAATACTGGAAACGTGTAAGTCGTGTCAGTTTAAGAACCTAGAAAGAAGGCACTTGAGGTTTCCAGTAACCACCTGTTGCTGTCAACATTTAGCACATTCCCAGGAACCTATTCTCTCTGCTTGGTAGCCTTTTTCTGCAGCTCTCCCATTTTTTTACTCTGCAGTATTTATTCTAAAACCAGCTTACAATAAATCAGAACCCAAAACTCCCCATTTCTGCAAGAGGAGAAGCACAGCAAGGATAAAGAATTAGAAAGACAATTAAGCAAATTATACATTTTGTTCCAATTGCTGGACTTGAGCTCAGAGGTTTCTCTGCTGAAGAAGGAGTAAAGGTAAAGGGACCCCTGACCATTAGGTCCAGTCGTAGCCGACCCTGGGGTTGCGGCGCTCATCTCGCTTTATTGGCTGAGGGAGCCAGCGTACAGCTTCTGGGTCATGTGGACAGCATGACTAAGCCACTTCTGGCAAACCAGAGCAGCACACGGAAACACCGTTTACCTTCCCACCGGAGTGGTACCTATTTATCTACTTGCACTTTGACGTGCTTTCGAACTGCTAGGTTGGCAGGAGCAAGGACCAAGCAACGGGAGCTCACCCCGCCATGGGGATTCGAACTGCCAACCTTCTGATTGGCAAGTCCTAGGCTCTGTGGCTTAACCCACAGCGCCACCCGCATCCCTTGAAGAAGGAGTAGGGGCAGGCGAAAGCATGGTCAGGAGATATCTCCGCCTCCCAGTAACTTCCACGAAGATGTCTATTCTGTTGCCGAAAGGTATTCCCTTCCAAAGTTACTAGCTGAGCCAGCTCAGTCTTGCAAAACAACACTTGGATCACATTTATCTTGGAAAAGGTACCACTGAGTTCAGTGGCACTACCTTTCAAGTAGTAGCTTAACGTCCGCATAGCAGTCATCATTATATGTGAAGGCACTGCAGGTGATGGAATTTAGACGCATAACTTGTCCAAAAAGTCTACTGGAAGGAGAAGGGCCGGCTAAAAGGCAGCTCTGTGGGTTCTGTTATGTTCTCTGCTGACAGCAATACAACCAACAGATGCTGCGGTTGACACTGAGGGACGAGGGCGAGTTTCACAGTCATTTTTCTGGTCATTAACCTCATTAAAATACAGATACAAAAAGGAAAGTAAGTAAAGGCATTTGTAAACTAAGAGGTGCAAGCTGAGGGTTAGAAGCACGTATTAGAATAGCTGATCACTTGGAAATACTACTGAAAAAGAAGCTGTTAAATTCTACCCATAACTGAAGTTATACTCCATAAACTCCCCCCCCCCAACAGTGTGGTGGCTTTATGAAACTCAAACTTGATATACACAGCATGTGTAAACTGTAACTTTGAATAAGTAAAATCAAGTACAGGGGTAAAATACCCTACCCCACTATGGTCCAAGACAAGCAATAATACTGGGAGAGGTATGAGAAATTAAAGTCTAAAGTACGAGATTGGCTTCATTATTATCAAATAATGGAGGTGTTTAAACAAGATGCGGGTGGCGCTGTGGGTAAAAGCCTCAGCGCCTAGGGCTTGCCAATCGAAAGGTCGGCGGTTCGAATCCCCGCAGCGGGGTGCGCTCCCGTTGCTCGGTCCCAGCGCCTGCCAACCTAGCAGTTCGAAAGCACCCCCGGGTGCAAGTAGATAAATAGGGACCGCTTACTGGCGGGAAGGTAAATGGCGTTTCCGTGTGCTGCGCTGGCTCGCCAGATGCAGCTTTGTCACGCTGGCCACGTGACCCGGAAGTGTCTCCGGACAGCGCTGGCCCCCGGCCTCTTAAGTGAGATGGGCGCACAACCCTAGAGTCTATCAAGACTGGCCCGTATGGGCAGGGGTACCTTTACCTTTACCTTAAACAAGACAGGAAAGTTGGCTTTCAGATGGAGAGGTCAAAATTAGAAACAGAATTGTTAGAACCCAATACTAAAAATTTGTCAAGAATGTATAACCTGCTGCTGAAGTGGAATACACAAGATGAAATGGTTAAGTCAGCCATGATTAAGTGGGCACAAGACATTGGTCATGACATTATGTTTGCTGACTGGGAACAGTTATGGACCACCGGTATAAAGTTTACGGCATGCAATGCTTTAAGAGAGAATATTATGAAAATGATTTACAGGTGGTACATGACTCCAGTCAAGCTTGCAAAAATTTATCACTTGCCCAATAACAAATGTTGGAAATGTAAGGAGACTGAAGGAACTTTCTACCACCTTTGGTGGACATGCCCGAGGATTAAGGCTTTCTGGGAAATGATTTATAATGAAATTAAGAAGGTCCTTAAATGTACCTTTCATAAGAAGCCAGAAGCTTTTCTCCTGGGCATGGTCGGCCAATTGGTGTCAAGAAAAGATAGGACGTTTTTTATGTATGCTACCACAGCAGCAAGGACTCTCTTAGCAAAGTATTGGAAGACACAAGAACTACCCATGCTGGAAGAATGGCAGACGAAAGTGATTGACTATATGGGATTGGCGGAGATGACCGGCAAAATCCGAGACCAAGGAAAAGAGACGGTGGATGAAGATTGGAAGAAATTTAAAGTTTACCTTAAGAATTGTTGTAAAATTGATGAGTGCTAAAATGTCAATGGTTAAGAAAATATAGAATTACAGCTGTAAATTGATTAAGTAAGAGAAGAAAGGAGGAAGAAAAAAAGAGAAAATGAGTAATCAGTCAATTGAAGTGAGGGGTTGCTGAAGAAATTTTGAAATAGGGATGCAGAAGGGGGAGGTATGGGGAAGTCGGGGAAGTAAGGTTTATGAAAAGGAGGTTGTGAAATTATACGTGTTTATATGTTTGTGTGTTTATGTATTGTCTATTGTATTGTTTTTTATTTATGTTGGAAAATTAATAAAAAATTTATAATAAAAAATAATAATACTGGGAGAGAGATGAACAGCTCGTTTGCAATGCTGCATTGCAATGTAAGGGTTTTCCTAGCCAAATCTGCCAGCTCACTTATTCCACCATCCCAAACAGAGATCCCAAAAAAGCAGCATAATGCAATTTTGCCCCCGTTTTCATTGTTTCATTTCAAATGTCTCACCCATGGGCGGGCTACTTGGCAACAAAAATACTTTGTATCCTGTACCAAAAGAAAAACCCCTCTTCGTGTTTGAACAACAGAACAAACACAAGACTACAAGCTCAGGGGAACTGAGGTCAACAAGAACCATTCTGATACTGTAGCCTACCTCTCACCCCCAAACATGCACACAAAGTTTATTTTTATGTGCTAGCTTATCAGTTTATCTCTGCGCCTGAGCAGTCTCGGAACTCCGGGCCCTTGATCTCGACCGCCCCGAGCAAGGCAGCAGTCTGAAACTAAGAAGTATTTGCACACGTATCTTGTGTTTTGCAGCTTTAATCCAGAGGGAATGAGCCTGAAGACTACTTTCTCCCTTGAACTTGAAAACAGGGTGGTGAGGCCTATTATCACTGAGCAAGGATTGCCTGTAGTGATTATAAATTAAAGGTCTTCTTAGCAGCTACATATGGGGGGGGGGGGGGAGAGAGAAAAAAAACTACTGGCACAAGGAACAGTCATTGCCTCTCCAAAGCACAAAGCTAGAAATGCTATTGGAAAACCCTAATGGTTTATATTGATTTTTTATTACGATTGTGATTATCTAGTGGCAATATTATTCAGTTCTTGGAAAATAAGCAGGCGGCTTGCCTGAATTGGGGGGGGGGGGGGGGACGGGACACATACACTGTGGTTTCGAAGTTTTCAGCCCACAAGGCTCCTAAGAGGCCGGCTGAGAGGTTGCTTTTCAAGGCAGGATTCAGCAGAAGTGTTAATACTTGAACATTCATGTCTCTTTGCTCCTGGAACCCATCTAATCCTCACCCCCCCCCCCACCCCGTTGTTGACCTGGGCAACGTTCCAGTGTCCATGGCAGGTAGCAAGGCACACTCAGTGCTTTCAAACGAAACAAAACAAAATCAGAATGAGCGTGGAATTTGTCTTCTAACAAAACAGAAGAAACTCTGTATAAGCTGGGGAACCAATCCAAATGTTGCTAAATTTCTGTGTTTTTTGCCCCTCCTCAGTTCCTCATGACTGCTGGCACTCCTAAGAAGCAAGCTGATACTTCGTCCGTCTAAGTTCCTTCTCCTTTACACATCTACAGCTACACTCAGGAGTAATATTCAGTTTCTGATGCTTGCTATTTTGCTCCAATTCCTGGAACAGTAGAAGTAGCCTAGCAAAACAAGGCCCCTGGGTTCCAAGAATGAAAATATGGATGTTTGGAGATCGTAGAATCATAGTATCATGCACCTAACGTTGTTTTCAAAACCAAATTGCAGTCAGGCCAGCTTGATCTGCAGGCGCTGTCCTTTTTCATGATTATTTCAGTGTAGGAATGACCTAGGCAGATTCAGTAAGATGGGGGTAGGTCGACCAGTTTAGCATGGCTTGCCTTAAAAAAAAAAGGGAAGGAAAGAACCCCCTTGTCCAGTAAAGAATTTTAAAATGATAAAGCAAGATATTGTATTTGTATGGATTTCTTACGTCTTTATAGACAAGTGACCCCAAGTATACACTTTTATTCAAGAATGCAAGTTATCTTGCTGGAACAGAGCAAGGAAAACCTAGCTCAATTTTTCTTACAGAAATCCTCCAAACCAACAGGCACTAGAATCTAGTGCAGCCTTACCCAACTCGGTATGCTCCAGATGTTTTGAACTACAACTCCCATCAACCCCAGCCAGCATGGCCAATGGCCAGGTATGATGGGAGTTGTGGTTCATCAACATCTGGAGGGACAGAAGGTCCCCAAACCTGTTTTAGAGAACAGTAATGTTATATATTGTCAGGGGTTCAGGAGCAGGAATTAGGAAAGGGAGGAATTAGAGACCGAGGGAGAGGAATCCGAGGGAGAGGTCAGCGATGATAGCCATCCGAGGTCTCTAAGTCTCTCCAGCGAATCAGAGGATTCACAGAAAGGGGCTCCCGTGGTCAGAGCTAGGGGGTTGCCAGAGGGAACACCCCAGGAAGGAGGGGCCAGAGGGGACTCAGAGAGCAGCAGCTGGAAATCGGGACCAGCTTCCCCACCGGAGAGCAGTAAGGGGGAGGAGTCCCAAACATCGGCAGCAGGCAGCTTTCCGTCAGCGGAAGGACATGAGTCAGGGTTAGCCACGCCTGCATCAGAGAGCGAGGAAACGGTCAAAAGGAAGGTCAGGGGCAGCGCGCGCGCGCCAAGTTCAAATGTACAAGAGGGGGGCGCAATGAGCAGCCCGGAGAGGGAGCCGGGTCCCAAAGCCCGCCGAAGAGAGGGGGAGGAGTCCGAAGGGTCCGCTTCCGAGGCGTCCAGGATGGAAGGCACCCAGGGGGGTAGTAGGACCCAGAGGCGGAAGGAGAAACGTAGAAGGTGGAGTAAGGCTAGAGTCTTAAACTGGTGTACAGGGGGCGGAGACTCAGACGAGGCTTCGCTGGTCTAGGGTCTAGACGTAGAGACGCACGCTAGGGTTTGAAAATGGGAACTAAACTTCAATAAAGACTTTGTACAGTTCTGCTGGCTAGCGTTGGTCTTCTGTGAGCTGGGACCTGGAGGCAGTCTCTGACATATATGATCTCCCTTCATCTGCATGAGCTCTACGTGTGCACAAATAAAATCTTATCATTATAACTGAATTAATCACTGGAGGACATTTTATTCCAAGTGTAGAATATTAAAGGCTATTTTAGGGAAGTGTATGAACGTGTCACTGATTTTAATTAGTTAAATCCCCAATCACAGAAAGTTTGGATCAAAACAGAATAAAAAATTTGCAACCTGACAGGGATCTATGCCAGGGATGGGAAACCTCAGGTCAGGAGTGCAGATGCAGCCCCCTACGCCTCTCTACTTAGCTTCTGGGGCTCTCCTCATAGCAACCCCCACTTGGCACCCTCATTTTTGCCTTGCAGGAATGTGCCCTTGAGTTCTGATAATGCTTCTTGCTTGCCTGTAGCAAGGATTTGTGGGAGGAGGGTGAGTGCATGTTGAAACTAGTAGAGTGGTAAAATTTACATGATTTGCTCCACCCACTTTCAACTCTGGCCTTGCCACCCAGAGGCACGTGGCTTCTAGAAGGCTGCTGTGAAGGGGGTTGAAATGAGGTTCCCACCACTGTTCTATGCACAACACCCCTTCCTATTACTTTCATTCAGCAGACACACAGGACAGCGAATTACCATGTGTCAAAGAAACAGATGAGTACTGCCCCAAATCACGAGTAATTTGGAATGATTAGATTAAAAGAGGAAAAGCAGAATACACAGGAAGCAATGAGTTCATGAGGGAAATCTACTGTTGAAAAAAGGAAAGCTGCAACTCCTTAAGAAGGCCTTTTGAAGGCTCACAGGTAGCCCCGTTCCAAAGAGGCACAATTTTAGCTGCATGCAAAGGTAAAGTTAAGGAGCTTTTTTAACCCTACAAGCCTGCCAGGACTCACCAAAGTGGGTAGCAGGAAAGGCTGCAATTCTGTGTTATAAAAGTTGGGTGCCTCCCCCTTTCTCTGCCAATTGGTGGCAAAAGCCCATGGGGTTCCGGGCACTCTCCCAGGGTCTGTGTTCCTTTGGAGAATTGAGACATGATGGACTGTTGTAGCTTTAAGAAATATGGTTTATTCACCTTCAGTCTGCATGGAGGGAGTACAGATCTCACAGCACAGTCATTTCAAGAGGGGCTTGTACGCCAGAGAAGTGCAGTCCTGGAGTGCAAAACATCTCTCCCTGTCAGCTTTGCAGCCAGCCTGCCCAAAGATGGATTCCAGTCTCTCTTCCTCCTTCCCAGAACCCCTTTCTACCAAGACTCCCTTTTCCTGACACCCCAAACACACAGTTACCCTGGCAACCTTCCAAACCCCTGTCTCTGTTGACACCTCAGGGCAAGGGGGAGAAGGACAGTAGTCTTGCATTGCTAATGGCCTTCAATGGTTTCTTAATGGCCCTAGATTGGCCAGGTAGTTTTGCATAGACTAGCCCAGGAATTCTTCTGCAGTTTGCGTTTCTCCCTTCACATCCCGAATCATCAAAATCCTACCACTTATCAATTTCTAGGGTTTAGGGGGCCCACAATCTATAATGCCTATGTATGCACAAATCAAAGTAGCATGTGCGCGTGACATGAATAGCAGCCAAAGGCAGGCATGAAGTTGATAAATTGGGAAGAGAACAATGGTATGGAATTGGCACAGTGTCACCATTTAGTTTATGAAGAACATTTTGACACCTTAAACTGTAAGGCTTAAGGACTTGAAAGATTTATTGTGTCACCTGCTTTTGAGGTCCAGATCCAACTTCGTTAGTTGCAATGATTCTAATGCCATGAAAGCCACATGCCACCATAATTTGCAATTCAGCATTTCAAGCATATATAATGAAAATAAAGGTGGACAAAGCTGCTAATGCCTGCCTTTTAAGTGGCTGGAAACTAAACTAAGCTTCAGGCCAAGTCCTAATGTCTAGGCTACAGAGAAGCAGCAGGTTCCAAACCCTATTGTCTTTCAGAAAGAAACAGCTCAGAATGCAGGACCTACTTCCACATTTTTCAGCAATGAGCTTTGGGCTGTGAACCAGGAAAAGTGCAATGCCTACCCAACTAGGGGTGGGGGGAGGGGAGTGAGAAAAACCCTGCTCTGTTCTGTACATAATCTCAAACCAGCTCTCAACCAGTAAAATGAGGAATCTTGCTTGCCTTGCCTTCATACCTTCTTTCTGCCAGTACAGTATTCAATGCATGTAAAACGCCACAGAATACAACATTAATCATTCAGGGTGGAGCAAAGGTGTTTATTTTACTATAGGGCCACACAGGAGTGGCAGAGACCCTTTATGCCTTTTAAAACATACAAGATCGCAGAGGCTCTGGCGCCCGAGCCTTTTAAATTTTAAAACAAAGTCATTCAGGAAAGCAGCAGCAGGCTGAATTCCCAGGGACAGGCCTGAACAGCGGAGGCTTGTGCAAAACGTGGCTGGCACAATCCGTATCCCCAGTAGCTCTGCAAAAGGGTTATCCTTTCTTTTGGTCGGGATCCCTCGATCTCCCCCTGTCTTGGGAGGTTGGCCGACCCCTCGGCGGAGCCGGCGCTCCGTCTCCCTGCAGGGGCTGCAGCTGTCGGAGAATTCCCCCGCCCGCCTCGGCGCTCCTCCCCTGCTATTGTGCAACCGTCACGGGCTTTTTCCTCGAGGCTCCTGGGCCTTGTTTACAAATAACTCGCCGCCAGCAGCCCCGCGCACCGGGAGCGCGGCCTAGCTAAACCCGGGTCGGCCCAGGAAAGCGGCAAGGCAAACTAACGACGGGAAGAGGAGCGGGGAGAGAAGGAGACAGGGAGAGAGGGAAGAGCCTCCCCGTTAGCTCTGGGGGCAAACTCCCCCTTCCCCACCATGCTTTGTACACCAAAGCAGCTTCCCCTTTCGGGCAACGAGGGGGAAAGAGAACCACCTCGCCGCCATGAGTCGGGGCGCGCGCCAACACGCGTCTTTCTATCTTGCGCGCAGACCCGGGCAGAGCAAGGCCCACCGAAGGGGGCTTCCAGCATATGGCCTGGAGACTCAGCGACTTAGCTTCCCAACTTCCTCCTCAACCTTATTAAGGGTGGGGGGGGGGGGAGAGAGAGAAAATTACACGCCCACCCCGCGGCTACATTTATGATTGACGGCCTCGCCTCTAGAGGCCTCGTCCCCCTTTTTAAAGCCTGGCTGGGCGTGCTCGCTGGCGCGCGCGCCCCTGCAACGTCTCCTTTTCTTCCTCCCTCCACCCCGACCTATAGGGCGCCCGCGCCCCCTTTTGCAATGCCCGCGAGCAAATGCACAACCGACAGCTCTCGGCAAGGCCCGCGTGCATCAAGATGATGAGGCTGATTATTACTGCTCTGATGTTACCTCCGGGCGTGGTGGAGAACAGCGTCCCCCCGGGCGTGGTGCAATAGTCATGAGGTAGCTGCGAGGAGTCGTTGATGAGCACCGTCCGGGTGGGAATGGCGCGGCTCTGGCTGTGCTGGTGGCCGCCGCCGCCGCCGCCGGAGGAGGACATCTCCCTTGCTTCTATTGTCCCGGGCTGCGGGGAGGAAGAGACGCGAAGGGGCTGCAAAGGGAAGCGGAGGAGGAGGAAGGGGGCGGCGGTGGAGCAAATGCACACAAACACACACACACGCGGAAGGAAAGCGGGAGGAGGAGGTGGTGGGGGCGGCGGCGCTGCTGCGCTTCCTCCGCGGACGAGGCTCCCTCCGGCTGCGGGGCGCTTCTTGTCCTCCGTCCACCGCCTCCACCGCCACCTTCTCCCTCGGCCTCCGCCAGCAGCAGGAAACGAGGGGGCCGCCAGGGGAGGCGGGGACACGCGGCGGAGGAGGAGGAGGAGTGGCCGGGTGGGAGGGCCGCGCTGGCTGCTGCTGCTTCATGCAGGAGCGGCGTGTCGGGGGACGGAGCGGTTGCTTGGGCGTGCAAAAAAGCCTTAGCGGGCTTTCCTCCCGTGTAAACACAACGCCTGGCGTCGGAGCGAGAGGGCCGGGCTCCGCTCGGGCTGTTTTCTTCGCCTCCCAGGCCGCGCCGGGGGCAGGAAGGCGAAGCTGGCCTCGTGCTCTGGAGCCACGGGCAAGCCCCGCTGGAACGAGGATCTGCGATTGCTTCTGTTATATTTTCCCCTTTTATGTTTTGTGATGGCTCTGTACTCCAACCTGTTGTTGATCGTATCTTTTCTCTCCGTGAATGTGTCAAATGCTTCTGTAACTGAAAATCAATAAACCAAAAAAGGAAACCGAAGATCTCGTTTACATTTTTTGATACTGCGCACAACTGCTGGATGAATTCAGGCATAGGAGCAAACTCCTAGGAGCTGAGGGCCCTTCAGACCCCCCCCCAAATATTTGAGGGGGTCGAGTCGCCCCCCAAAAGTTGCTGGGCATTGCCATTCAAATGGTGTGCATATGCCACATCTTCTGAGTGATTATGTAGGGTGGCGCTTACCTAGCCCCCCCCCCCCAAAATTTTACTCAAGTTGGCACCTCTGAATGCTGGCATCCTTTGGTGGCTCAATTTTGCACATATTGTAAACAACAGCCAGCTCCTGTGTGTCTGTCATATTTGTGTTTACTTGAGAACAGCAATTTAGGATTGTAGTCAGCCAAGTTTTTTCTCAGAACAGACCCACTGAGATTAATTTCTTTAGCCAGGTTCATTAATTTCAGTGGGTCTGCTCTTGAGTCAAACATGGTTAACCACCACCCTTCTGTGGGGCAGGGATAACAACCATGTGTGCGGGTCTTGGGCAGAAAGTCCCATTTAGCAAAGTGGGGATTTACTCAAAAGTAAGAAGTAGTCCTGGGCTCTATTGAATAACATCAGATTTTGAAAAGATCCTTAATAGAGCATGAATGCAGGCTGGTTTATTTATTTTTCTCTATTGCGTAATTCTTCATCACCACAGGTAAAAAAAAGAATGAATGTTTCTTTTGGCACACATGGCAACATACTTAATCACAAGGCAGAAAGTCAAATGTACCGGATAAACTTTATGCTCTTGACCTTGAACAAGGCAGTTCTAGAAAAGAAATCATATTTTGCTGGAGAGTAATAGAAACAAACCTGTATATCCTGTGTCACACCTGGACTCATTGGTGAGTTTAAGTGTACAGTGGTACCTCTGGTTAAGAACTAATTTGTTCTGGAGGCCCATTCTTAACCTGAAGCTGTTCTTAACCCGAGGTACCACTTCAGCTAATGAGGCTTCCTGCTGCCGCCACACGATTTCTGTTCTCATCCTGAAGCAAAGTTCTTAACCTGAGGTACTATTTCTGAGTTTGTGGAGTCTGTAACCTGAAGTGTCTGTAACCCAAGGTACCACTGTACCTATGCATAAGATTAGCCTCTATCCGAGCACAGAAATCTGCAAATCTGCTTCACACTAACAGTGCCTCAGTCTTATTTGGAATGAGCTCTCATCCAGTCCCAAGGTCCGGAGAAGTAGAGCTGTGTGTCATCAGCATATTGCTGACAACTTACTCCAAAACTCTAAAGGTGACATGATTTCTAGCTCCTGCTACCTCCAAGGAAACAAAGCAGCTTTTTGTAGCATGAAAAATTGCTGAAGGGAAAACAGAATTGCCAACAAAATCAAAGTTTTCTATCAAAAAACAATTTAACCGTCCCCACGTTCCTTTCCCACAAGAGGACCTTGCAATGTAACCCTGCAATGACTTGACGAGTATTTTCGACACTTGAAGCAGAACTTTTTATTTTACTGTTGTTGTTTTGTGACATTAAGAACACGAAAAGAGCCATTCTAGATAAGAGACAAAGGCCCACATAGTCCAGCATCCTGTTCTCACAGTGGCCAACTGGATGCCTAGGGGAAGTCTGCAAGGAGGATCTGAGTGCAACAGCACTCTCCCCATGCTATTTCCCAGCAAGTGCTATTCAGAAACACACAGAGACAATGAAGGTGCAACATAAGCATCATAGCTAGTACGTTTTAAAATTATTATTATTATTTATTATATTTCTACACTGCCCTTCAGGACCGATTACAGTATAAACACAAAATAATACATAACATAGTAAACTAAGCGGTAACACCCACACCCAGTTCAAAAGGCCACCCGATTGTTTAATTAGCCAAAGGCCAGGGAGAAGAGGAATATTTACGCCTGGTGCCTAAAGTATGAAGGCACTAGGTGAGTCTCCCTGGGGAGAGAATTCCACAACTGGGGAGCCACCACACAAAAGGCCTGTTCTTGTTTTGCTGCCCTCCGCGCCTCTTGTGCAGAAGGCACATGAAGAAGGACCTCAGATGATGATCACAGGGTCTGGGTGATGAGGCGGCCCTTGAGGTATTGCAGTCCGGAGCCATTTTATTTATAACTCTCCTATAAACTGCATTTGCTTTGCTTTCGTAACCCACCTTGAGACCTGATGGCGAAGGGTGGGCTGGGCTATAAACACGAATAGGAAAACAAACCAACATGCAAGGTGGGCTACTGAGTTTGTTCCTCACGCACACTAAACCCCCTAACGCGCAAAGGAGTAACATTCAAACCCTTTCTCTGATCGCATAGCTTTCTAACCGGAGGACTGAATCAAAATGCAAACACGGTATTCCGAGGTGGCAGTCTAAAGTTGGCCGGTCGCTCCCGGCACAAGGGTCCCTTCCTTGCAACAGGGGAGGGCGCTCTCTAACGGGGAGGGAACTGGGTGCCTGCTCCCTTTTCCCTTGCAGGCTCGCAGGCCTCCTTGCATGGGCTCCTGCACCGATTGGCTCTCCTTTGCTCTGCCGCCGCTTCCCCCTCCGGCTCCCTTGTGTTGGATTTCCTCCATCCCTCCTGGAAGGGGAGAGGCAGCTGTTGCTGCTCTTCACCATGGTCTGCCCCGCAGGTGCGTGGAGCTGCAGCGGCGGCGTGCAAAGGACCAGCTCGCCTTAGCTTTCCGGTAAGAGGCGCATCTGCCAACCAGCAAAGCGGAGCTTGGGGCGGCGGCGGCAAGGGCGAGGGAGCGCAGGAGGCTCCGCGGCTCGTGGGGAAAGAACCCAGCGCGGCGCACGGCTCCCACTTCCGGCTGCCATTCAGCTGCAGAGCGGAGGACGCGAAGGAGAGGGACCCTGCTGCCCCCCTGAACCACCGCTCCCATCGTCCCTGGCCCTCCGCCGCGGCAGGGTGGGCTGATGGGAGTTGTAGTCCAAGGCCTCATTTCCTTTAACAGGCCTTGAGTGGAAACCCCTATTAAACAAAACATTGGTGTGTTGTGGGATGCCTTTTCTGTCTCTCTGTTTTGCCGCTGCCTCTGCTGTTCTTAGAATGAAGGGATTTCTTTCCCCCGCCCAAGAAAATGAAGGGTTTTAAACCAAAAAACTGGTGGAGGGAATGTTCTCAGGGAACAAGAACGAGGTTCTGTTTTGCGTGTCGTCTCCAGTTTCAAGTTAGATTTATAGCTTGTTCCTGTTCCCTAGGCAGTGGCTCCAAAATGCCTTCTCGGTGAAGGCTCGGCTGCAGGCACGATGCTATCTCTTTAAAGCACATTAATTTCCCCCAAAGAATCCTGGGAACTGTAGTTTCTTTGGTTTGGTTTTCTTGCCCATTCATTTTTATTGATCCCCCCCCCCCATTTTAAACAAATAGAGCAAATTTAATGGAACTGTACGTGTGTGTGTGTGTGTGTGTGTGTGTGTGTGTGTTTTAAAGGCTTCTGGGAATTGTAGCTCTGTGAGGGGCAAACTACTGTTCTCCGCATTTGGATTGTGTGTGGAAAAGGATGTGCTTTCAATGCGTGATGTGCACACAGCCTTAGCTGGGTCCCCTCAACCTCATACATCTTGAGCAGGTCAGTTCTGTTTGGTTGTTGCAGTGCTTTTTTCTGGGGGGACACAGGGGGACGCATACCCCTAAACATTTTGCGAATCTTTGTACTTTTGTCCATTTACAGTACTGTATTTATTTTTCCTGATTTGAACTATAAAACGGTGATTTTCTTGAGTCAAAAATGAGAGTACCCCTAAACATTTTTTAGAAAAAAACAACAACATTGGGTTGTTGGCTTGTGAAAGTAACATTTTGGGGGAAGTGCCTGTTTTGTGTGTTGGTGCGCAGAGCCTGTACTCAATAATCCTCACATAATTGTGGAGGGCAGTGTTATACCAGACTGGAAAATATTTAGTGGGGTGGGGAATGATTAAAAACAGCTACAAGCCTAGTGGTGGAGTGAGAGAGTAAAAGGCAGAAGTCCTTGCCCAGAATCCAGGCTAAGTGTGAGAGAAATGTGACCTTGGAACATGAGAAGGGCAGGTTGCAAAGTACTGTATGGTAGGGCTGGGCCATATCTGGTTTTCAATATCATGATATATCACCAGCTAAACATCACGATATACCGATATAGCACAATATCTGAAAGAAGATGGAGCTACGTAGAGGCTAACATGGTAATGTCCTGGCAACTGCTACTAAGTGGCAGGTCTAAATCACCACACACTGATGAAATCATCAGCAGGCGAGCCAAAATGCATCCAAGCAGGACTTTGGTTGGGGGCTTGGATACCAAATGGATACCATTTGGATACCATTCAGGTCCAGCATAATCCAAAATACAGTGATGAGTCACAGTGAATGCAACTAATCAGGGAAAACGTTGAACAACAACAACAAAATCTAAATTTGATGCATATAATTATAGGAAAATTAATGATAGCATGCTTCAACTGAAGATTTCTGGAGAATATATTAATGTTCTATGCAGTTTTAGGGGCAAATTTAAAATTTACAAAAGTAGAAAATTTAGTAAAAAAAATAATTAAAACTGCAGTAAAGTCATTACAGGGGGAGAGAAAGACTTCTCTCGTGCACACACAGGTAGAAGGGGAGATGGGAGTAAAGAAAAAGAGTTAAATAACAAGGCAATGTTTTTTGTTCTTACTCTGAAGAAAACAACCTCTGTTTATTTCATGGGAGTAAGGAAGGGCTGCAGAATGAAAAGAAACAGAGGAAGCACTGGCTGCCTACACAGTTTTCTCAAAATGTTTGCCAGATAACATTTTATGAAACTGTTACCGTGCTGTGGACTTCATAACTGATTTAGAACGATATATTGAAAAATCGCCCTATATGTAGTCATCTTCAACCATAGAAAAATAATGCAGCACTCACAAATTGTAAGCTTTTTCACATGTTGTGGATAACTTTAAAAGGCTGCTGTCCTAGGCATGCTTGCTTAGAATTAAGTTCCCTTTGAAATCAACAAGATTCAACTACTACGCCAGTATGTAGAAGCTTGTGGCATACATGCTAGTTGAATGCAAACAATTACAGGCTGCAGTGCATGGTAGCGTTGAGCTTGTGTGTTCTCCGCTCCAACACAGTTGTGGTTGGCAGATGGAGGCTGTGTTATACTCCTAGCTTTGTACTCTGAGATTTGTTCAAGGCATAGATAACCCCCAGTCCCAGACAGGTTTAGTATTACTTGTTTGGCAGTGTCCCTCAGCTCAGCAGATTGGTTTTCCACCACTGGTGCAGCATTTAAATTTTGCTATTCTGTCAACTAAATATAGGACCAAGCTGCTGGGCTGCTTTTGCGGTGGCTAGAAAAACCTCTCAGTATTTCTTTGCATGTATCTTTACTAACTTAAAACGCCAGCAGAACGCACTAACAATTGTAGACTGGAATATGCTGAGCATTGGGCAGTAAATATTGGACCAGACCACATAGACGGGCCGGAGTCTGACATTTTACCAGCATGTAAGTAATCAGATTGCTCCAGAAATTGCTGGTAATGCATGTGTAATTTATTATCCGGACAGCTAATAGTGACTATATTCCTATTAGACTGAGAAGGGGCCTTCTCAGCAGTGGCCCCTCCAATGTAGAACACCCGCCCTAAAGAGGCCTGCCTGGTGCCTGTTTTAATGTCTCTTGAGTGCCTTTTTAGTCTTCCAATTTAATAATGTCTGTGGAAATAATAATGGGCAATATGCAACTTGGAGTTGGCCCATTGATAACAGTGGAAAAGTTGCTTTGCTTTGAGTATGTCTAAAGTTAGTCCTTTCCTAGGTCAATTGCCTCTGTAGCCTTGAATATTTTCTGATTTGGGTTCTGTCTTTAATGCCAAACTGCATGGGACCTTCTTCTAACTTTTCATATGTAAAGGGAGGTATTACTCCTCTCTTCCTTATTTCATCTTATGTCATTTTAAATTCACCCACTGGGATTCACACAAATAGTTTTATATCGTTCAAAGGTGGGGAACCAGATGCAAGCCTATTGATTTCAGTTGGATTTCCTTCCCATATGTATGCTTCAGATTTCAGAAATACTGTTAGGGTAAACTGTTTGTATCCCTGGCACTGAGCAAATAATATCTGTAGTCTTATAGTTTAACCTGCTTTTTTGTTTGGGACCGATAGAGCCTTCCTTGTTATAAACTATCTAGTTTCTTTGATAGCTAAAAGTACATGAAAATAATTCACAAGGATTTGGTAGTATTTCACTCCCCCTCTTACTCAGATGTTCGATGGTGAGATAAACTGAAAGATGACAGAGATCCACTTTTAATATGTTATTTACAAAAGAAAGGAAAATGACTCCCAGCTTTTCTGCAGGCTGCTGACGAAGAGCGGTAACTTCTACAAGCAGAGACTTAGCCCTTTTATGTCCACGTGTATGTTTCCCACAGCATAAATTCGCACCTACTGGCCGGCTTCTGCACTGCAAGATGTATTTGCCTCTTGAACTCATTGCATGTCTCAGGCAACACCAGTTGCAAAGAACGAAAGGGGACTAATGGACAATATTTTCTTAGAATTGTCCCAGTTATGTTGTCTCTTGGTAAGGATTCTTGGGGGGCGAGGGCATCCTGGCAGTTGTGGTCGATGCTGAATTTTAGCTGCATGTTGGTTTTAGAATAAGTGCTATTTGTCTGTCTTTAAAAAATGTTTTGAAAACCCTTATGAAGTACTAGTCCAATGGAATCTGTTGTTTGTTTGTTTTAGCAACTTCCAAAGTGTTTTCTTGGTGGGACGTGACTGCATGGAGAAAAAGATGGGAGAAGCAGTTGCCAGAGTAGCCAGAAAAGTGAATGAAACGGTTGAAAACAAAGCAGATTCGCTTGGTAAGTGAAATAAATATTTCAGAGGAAAGCCAAAGTAATCCACTTATCAGTTGCCCATCAATGCCAGTTCTCTAGGTGACACAGAAAATAAAATGAATTCAAATCCACAGTTCCTCTAAAACTAGAATTCGACAGAGCAGGAAGTGAAATGTGTATAAAAACAAGACAATTGTTTCAAAGCAGAGAGACTCACAGCAACAAGAAGTTAATACACCCTAGTTCTACTCTAAGCTGTTTTAACTACTCTAAGCCGTTTAAAACTATGTAAACAGTGAATATAAAAACAAACAGAATTTCTTCATTATATAAAGCACAATCAACTACTAAATAGAAGGACCTCTTTAGTGTCAAAGTAAAACACGTAACAATCAACCTCAAAAATATATGGAAAAGTCATAGTAGCCATAGTAAACAAATGAACAAAATATGCCAGGAAGCAAAATATTAGTGTTATGTACTGAAGTTCTCACCCTGGGCCAGCAGGGGGATACTGTAGATAGTTATGCAAATAAGGGATCGAAAGTGACGTTCAGTGATTGGATAGTTTTAGAAAGTTGTTACAGTTACATTGTACTGGAGCTCTAAGTAAGCAGGCTGACTGAACCCTTCAGTTCAGTTCTGTTCTGGCCTGTGAATAAACAAGAGTTGTTTGAAGAATCGCTGTGTCGTCTGATATGTTCACCCACCACTTAACAATTACAAATGAACATCACCTAAAAAGTATATAGGCCATTTTTAAAATAACATGATTGACAATTAAGGGGGGGGGAATCTACTTCACAACCACAATACTTGAATCAATCAAATCATTAAATGAATTGACTGCTTGACAGTGAGAGGTGGTGGACTCTCCTTCCTTGGAGGTTTTAAAGCAGAGGTTGGAGGGCCATCTGTCATATATGATCTCGTTGAGATTCCTGCATTGCAGGGAGTTGGACTAGATGACCCTTGGGGTCCCTTCCAACTCTACAATTCTTTGATTCTATAATGCAGTTAAATTCCCAGTCCTCTGTACAGCAATAAACACAACTTGATCTAGCTACAGCTAAGAATGTTCAGTTTTATTCAAGCTCACCATTACATGGTCAACACACATCCATCAGATGCATTGATACTCTAAACCAATATACACAAACTTACTGTTTTAGCACCTATTACATTATCCACTCTATCCAATTTGGAATGGTTCAGCCTTAGAAGATGAGAGTGTAACCCTCTACTCGCAGCCCTGATTTCTCTTTTAAAAGTTGTGTTCCATTTTTTATTCAATTGACCTTTGAATAATGATTCAAGTAGTGCTCAAAGGAGGAGGAGGAGGAGGTGAAGAAACACAACTCTTGGTCTGATTGATGCTTGGATCAATCACTGTTACAATTCCTATGGTGCTCTGGCTATAAAATATACTTTATCATGTTTCTCCCCTCTTACAATACCTTGTGAGGTTGGTCATTATTACAGGGAGGCTGTGATTGACAAATTCTCAAGAGTTCCACTGGCAAATGCTGAAATGACAAAGGAATTTTAGAAGATAGGAAGTAAAAATAAATCCATCAATTCATTTATCAGTTACAGGTTAGAAATGTAATGGCTAATCTCATCTTTACCGCTCTGCATAAGTTTCCAAGTCTGATATAAGTTACTAACCCACCTTTTCACTAGTTCACTTGCACATTTGTTAGCTTAAAAGAGAGTAGGGGAGTGAAGAGCTTTTGCTTAGCTTCCTTTACCAGGCCTCCTAGGGATGGGTTTTTTACTCATTGTGTGTGACCTTTTCAAGTCTGTGCACAACCTTCTCTTGGAACAATATAGTAACAAATACAGTGGTACCTCGGGTTACATACGATTCAGGTTACATACGCTTCAGGTTACAGACTCCGCTAACCCAGAAATAGTACCTCGGGTTAAGAACTTTGCTACAGGATGAGAACAGAAATCGTGTTCCAGCAGCGCGGCAGCAGCAGGAGGCCCCATTAGCTAAAGTGGTGCTTCAGGTTAAGAACAGTTTCAGGTTAAGAACAGACCTCTGGAACAAATTAAGTACTTAACCCGAGGTACCACTGTATATATTAAACATGCAGGCTGGGTATTAATTGCATTTGTTAAATCACGTTACTAAGGGATATAATAAGGGACACAGGTGGTGCTGTGGGTTAAACCACAGAGCCTAGGGCTTGCCGATCAGAAGGTCAGCGGTTCAAATCCCCGTGACAGGGTGAGCTCCCGTTGGTCAGCCCTTGCTTCTGCCAGCCTAGCAGCTTGAAAGCACGAAATGCAAGTAGATAAATAGGTACCGCTCCAGCGGGAAGGTAAACGGTGTTTCCGTGCGCTGCTTTGGTTCGCCAGAAGTGGCTTAGTCATGCTGGCCACATGACCCGGAAGCTGTACGTCGGCTCCCTCGGCCAGTAAAGTGAGATGAACATTGCAACCTCAGAGTCGTCTGCGACTGAACCTAACGGTCAGGGGTCCCTTTACCTTTACCTTTAAGGGATATAATGGAGGATGAGACCAACTCTTGCAAATAATTATTTGTTACACCTGTAATCCTATCCAAGGAACTGATTTGCTTAGCGTCAGCAATGTTTTTGCATCAGTTGAGCCCAGATCATTAACTGGGCCTCATGAGATCAACACTCATAGTTATATCTATGATGTTGTGGTTTATGAACTCTTTATTCACTCTGGCTGGACATCCAGCAGGTGGAGTTGTTGCACTGCTAACCAAGAAGCAACTCTCTCAGCCCACTGATTTTTCAGCTCTCGGGGCAGTGAAAAAATGAAAGTGCGAGTCACACCATCTCTTTTTCGTGGGCATCTTCTGATGGCACATTCACTAGGTCACTTAGCAAAAACTTAGCAGCTCCTTTGGATTTGCTGAATCGCACCATGCGCAGAAGTGCCAAATCTTGACCCGTGCATACGCAGATGTGTGGGTTGTGGGTTGCAAACGTGCCTCCCTTACAGATCATGTTCTCAACATGAGCATCCATTGTACGTTCACTCGTTGGAGTGATGGTCAGTCTAAGAGAGCCAGTGTGGTGTAGTGGTTAAGAGCGGTAGACTCGTAATCTGGGGAACCGGGTTCGCGTCTCCGCTCCTCCACATGCAGCTGCTGGGTGACCTTGGGCCAGTCACACCTCTCTGAAGTCTCTCAGCCCCACTCACCTCACAGAGTGTTTGTTGTGGGGGAGGAAGGGAAAGGAGAATGTTAGCCGCTTTGAGACTCCTTCGGGTAGTGATAAAGCGGGATATCAAATCCAAGCTCTTCTTCTTCTTCTTCTTCTTCTTCTTCTTCTTCTTCTTCTTCTTCTTCGGTGGTGAGTCAGTCAGCTTTTTGCCATAGCTGCTCCCCTTCCAAAATGAAACCTCACTGTCACTTTTAATTTCTGGCAAATGTTTTCAGAAAAAGGGCCCCTCAGGTAGTTGACTGAGCTGAGAGGTACCTGGTGCAAAGAAGGTGGGGAAACACACAGATCAATCAGCCAATCAAGTATTTACTATCATCAACTCAAGCATGAAAGAAAGTACAAAATATTTTAAAAAATACAAAATCACAGCCTCTGAAGAAAAAGGTGGAAAGTTGGAAGCTAACAACATTAGCAGGTCAACATTCAAATATTCTGCCACCTGTTCAGAAAGGGATTTATTAGTTCCCTCAAGGAAGATCTTCAAAATGGTCAGCACCTGTTCTTGATGTTAACTTTAGCAAATCTGCCATCTATAATCCTGGAGGGTGAAATGTTAAAATGTGCCAACAAAACTGCACTTGAGTTTCATCAGAAAATAGCAATATGGCAGGTAAGGGAAGCATTTGGAAGATTATTGCTAGTGGCGCTCTAAGAGACAGCAAGACGTCCTTGCAGATGCTGACTCACTGGTGTCAGTCCCCGTAGCAGGCAATTTGAATTTGATACGGTCTCTTGCTTGTCATTAATACTAATTTAATTGATGGACACGGTACATATGGTTGTAGGAGTAGTGAATGGTTTTACAAGAATGCAAAAAAGATAGAAGTGCCCATGCCTGCAGCTCCTTGTTATGACAATTTGGATCTGTGCTATAAAGTCATTATAGATTTAATTTAAAACTTAATGCGGTATCAATTCACACTCTTGACTATATAAAATAATGCAGTGGAGTAGAAAAACTTGTTGAGAATGAAGCTGATAAAAAAAACATTTTTTTATTTAAAATGCAAACTTTTTCGTTTAGTGAAATCCCATGGGCTTGTGCTTAGAGAAATATCACTTGAAGTGTTAAAGGAAGAATATGTGAAGAATTAAATACACATAGGAATGACACGTGTAATCGAAAAGGCCTGACCTAGCTTTCAGTAGAATCATTGGAAAGTTTTCTTTATGTTATTTAATTTATTAAATAATTTTATACCTCATTCTTCAAGAACAAGAAGCCTCCCAAGGTGGCTTCCAAAAATTGCAAGCAAGAACTGTAATTTTAAATACAATTAAAATCCACAAAAAAGCTGTATTAACAATAAACAACCAAAGGACATGGCAGAGAAGATGCCAAGTTGATTTTGAGGTGTTAAAATGTCTTACATATTTATGTTTTTGTGTGTATGTGTGTGTATGCCATTAACACTTACTTCTGAGCAATATGCTTAGAATTTAACATCCAATGGCATATGTTTAGGGTTCCAATTAAGGATATGCTCAGTACCTGCAAGAATGGGAGTTTAGTGGCAACTCCGGGTGTTTCAAAGGAAGAATCAGGTACATTAATAAAGTAACAAAAACCAATAAGAAAAAATGGAATTGATTATGGGGTTTTTGTTTTATAAAGCAGAAGTACAACACGAGCAAATGGGAACGAAGTTGTATCTTTAGTGCAAAGTTTCAGCTCCATCTTGAATTGAAACCCACTCTATGCTAAGCTCATTAATGAGAAAACGTTGATACGATCTGGCTTCTTTCAGGGAACTTTGCAAGGCACCTCCCAATGTGATTAAAATGTTAATTACTGAAAGTATTGATGCATGCAGGCCCAAAAATACAGCAAAAAGCAATATAAGTATTAGGTATTTCTTGAAGTGAATAAATTGCATCTCTGTGAGTGATCTAAATAACTATTCACAACTCTTCGTTGAGTAGGAAATGCTTTCTCACTGGTATATTGTAGTCAGTTCCTTGCTGGACATTTTGAGTCTTTTGGTTGTTGAGCCAAATGACCGACACAATAAAATTAGGTTCTGGTCCGATCTCCACAATGTTCAACAATTTTTGATCTGCATGTCCCTGCTAAGGCAGATCGCACCTAGGCCTTGCGACATGATTCAAGATGGATGTTGAGGTGCTCTGCCAGTGGTAAAGACACTGGTTATGACAGCAGTTCATAGAGAGAGGTATGACCATAAAGCAGAGGTGGAGAACCAATGGCACTGCAGCTGTTGTTGGGTTCCGACGCCCATCAGCCCCAACCAATGCAAACAATGGCGAGGGATGATGGGAGTTGTGGTCCAACAACAACATATGGAAGGCCACAGCTGTCCCACCCATGTCATAAGGAATTTATCCACAAAGTATTTCCACAGGGCAGCCTTTCCCAACCTGGTGTTCCCCAGATGTTTTGAGTTACAGCTCCTGTCATCCCTCCATGCTGGCTGTAGCTGGCTGGAATTGGAATCCAAAACATCTAGAGGGGAAGGCTGCCATAAAGGATGGGAAATACAGTAATTGAAACATCCCCATGGAAGCAAAGGTAGCTTTCTGCAGTATTGGGGCAGAGCTGGTTGGGTATGGAAGTCTGATGCACTCCTTGGAAGGAGGGATGTGTCTGCCTTGCACAATCAAGCCTTATCCAATCAAGTTGAGGATGTTTCTCATGGGGCACTTTCCCCCAACACAGATAGTGTGTGTGTGTGTGTGTGTGTGTGTGTGAGAGAGAGAGAGAGAGAGAGAGAGAGAGAGAGAGAGAGAGAGAGAATATCATCACGTGTGAAAAATTACACACACGGGTGGATTTAGTTGCAATTATCCTTGTATGAGCCACTGGGGTGCACAGCAATAAGACAAGGATATTCACGAAATGAAGATTTAATGAAACGCAAAAACATTCCAGTTGTAAGTGTAACTGCCCTGCAGCGATAATCCCACAAGGGAGATGGGAAAACTAGTCTTCTGCCCACAGTACATAAGATCATCCTGGGCAAAGCATTGGCAATCTATGGGGCTAACTGCTGCAGTTTCTTTGAGCACTCTCAAAGGTTCTGAGATTGTGCAGCATTGATCTGTGTCATAAATAATGCACGTACCAAAGCTTTGTTTGACGGGGGGAAGTATGGGTGAGCCTAAATGAACAAGGCTAATTGGGTGTGGGGGGGTGTGTGTGTGTAATGAGCATTACTATGTTGTGAACAGCTTTATTATTTTATGGTTTATTGCAGAGGTTTCCAACCTTTTTGAGTCCACAGCTCCCTTGAGCAACTACAGTCATACTTCGGGTTACAGATGCTTCAGGTTGTGCGTTTTCGGGTTGCGCACCACGCCAAACCCAGAAGTACCGGAACGGGTTACTTCAGGTTTCGGTGCTCGCGCATGCGCAGAAGCACTAAATCGTGCTTTGTGCATGCAAAGAAGTGCTGAATCGCGACCCGCGTGTGCGCAGACATGGCGCTGCGGGTTGCGAATGTGCCTCCCGCACGGATCATGTTCGCAACCCGAGTGTCCACTGTACATTCTTTCTGTGACACCCCTCACCCCTTTTCGAACACCCTCCCTTGTTCCTTCAGCCTCCTCTCCTCTCCCCTTGGGAGTCCTCTGGGCAGCTGCTGCCACTGCCCCTAGTCTCTGTGCTCCCCCCTCCACAAAGAGAGGTGCCTCCTCACACTGCCACACAGGGGCCTGGGAAGCACTCCTGGCCAGCCCCAGAGGCACCATTCGCCCGAGGAGCTTGTAACCAGGGCTGCTGCAACAAACAGCTGTGCAAGCCTTGGGGAGGCAGAGATGCAAGAGGGCATCTCAGGAGGGATGGAAGGAAAGAGGGGTCGAGGCCAGTGTTGCCCGCAGCACCCCTGACCACCATTCAAGGCACCCCAGGGTGCCACAGCACACTGATTGAAAACTGCTGGTTTATTGGATTTTATGTTGTAATAATAATCTGCAGTTGGTCAAAGGCTTTTGTAACCTGTGAGGATGGTTGCTGGTTTTCCCTTTGCCCTGTGTTCTCCTCTCACCCAAAACATCCATTGAGTTGTGTCCATAGGAACGTAGGAAGCTGCCTGATGCTGGGTCAGCTCTGGCTTAGTACTGTCCATACTGTACCTGGGGCAGCCCATGTGGGGCACTCTGCTTTACAGTTCCCATCATCACTGGCCATACAGGCTGAGGCAGTTGTAGTGCAATAACATCTAGAGGGCACCAGGTTGGCTAACTGGCACCTGATCTCCAGGGTTTCAGGCCAGGGACATTCCCGGCGCTGCTTGGAGGTGCTGAGGATCCAACCTGGGACCTTCTGCATGAAAACCATATGCTTTGCCACTGAGTTACAACTCTCAGCAATCCCCCCCAAAAAGCTTAAGAGCTTTGGGCAATCACCCCCCATTTCCTTAATTTCGAGTCCCCAAAAATAGGGGTCGTCTTATACACGGGGGCGTGTTATACACGGAAAAATATGGTATTTGCATTTACTTCCCATTGAAATTTAAGTGCCCTGAGGTCCCCATTAAATCACTAACTTAAGTCTGGACCTAACTGATTGACCTCACACTGATTCCTGAGCTGGATTCGCATAACCAAAAACAACAGCCCAACCCAATAAGTGCCCAGGTATAATTCAGCTGAAGGCTTTGAGAGGAGCAAGGCATCCAGCAAGCAAGCTGTTTGTTGGCAAGAGAGAAGCTGTGCAGTGAGATGGTGATAAAATGTTTGGATAGGAATCACTGGGAAATGCAGGACTGAAGGTGGTCACTATTTTGCAAAATGAGAATCTGACCCGTTTTTGATGTGGAGGCTGCAGAGGGGAGTAGCACCGAGCCAGAGATGAAGAGAGTACGTTCCATGGACCTGGGGGTCTTGGAGGATGAGTGTTGTGGCTCATCATCCTGTTTTGATTTCCAGTGGATCTGCACTACAGTAATTGGTTGCAGATAAAGCAAGTTGAATACGAAGGTGATTCCAGAAGAGTAATATAGCATCCTTCAGTACATTACAACAGTAGCATCCCAGCAAAGCATCCTAGCATTTTCTGGTGACTAATACTAGGGTCGTATAGTTAAAGCCATGGTTTTCCCAGTAGTGATGTATGGAAGTGAGAGCTGGACCATCAAGAAGGCTGATCGCCAAAGAATTGATGCTTTTGAATTATGGTGCTGGAGAAGACTCTTGAGAGTCCCATGGACTGCAAGAAGATCAAACCTATCCATTCTTAAGGAAATCAGCCCTGAGTGCTCACTGGAAGGACAGATCGTGAAGCTGAGGCTCCAATACTTTGGCCACCTCATGAGAAGAGAAGACTCCCTGGAAAAGACCCTGATGCTGGGAAAGATGGAGGGCACAAGGAGAAGGGGACGACAGAGAACCAGATGGTTGGACAGTGTTCTCGAAGCTACAAACATGAGTCTGACCAAACTGCGGGAGGCAGTGGAAGACAGGAGTGCCTGGCGTGCTCTGGTCCATGGGGTCACGAAGAGTCGGACACGACTAAACGACTAAACAACAACAATTTTAGGGTAGTCACTGTGTTCTTACAGCAAAGGCAAATAAGCGTCTTACGGCACATTAATGATAAACAGATTTGTTACCGTGTAAGTTTTTGTGATCCAGGTGCTTTTAAGGAAGTTGAGCTCTTCTAATCTGCAAAAGTTTATGCCCCCCCCATAAATTTATTCTTCTTAAAGGTGCCACAGTGCTTTATAAGGCTGTGTCTGTGCTCGCTCAGTGAAGGAAGGAGATGATTAATCAGTGGCTAAGCAGCATGGATTTTTGAATGCCTCTTCTGCAGCTTTGATGATTGTAGAGTAAAATGCCTTCGTACTATTATTCCAAAATAGCAGCCTTTTGCTTCCTGGAATTTTAGTATGTCCAATTTTCATTTAACATGAAAGAAAGAAAATCTTTCTGGGGCTGTTGTGTGTGTTCAGTATTTGGAAGAAGGTGCACAGGTGCTCTAAGATTTGCACACACACACACACACACACACACACACACACACGCAAAACACCTCACCTTTATGTACATTATTTATTTATTTTAAAAATTGGAATTAATAGCCTTGAGTTATAACTGCAGACCATAAGAACATATGACTGAATAGGGATTTTAATTATGTGATTAATTAAACTAAAGCAAAGCGATTTCTCACTTGGAATTAAGTCAAAGCAGGTGTGTTCAAGCAGCCCTTGTTTGTCCCCATGCCAGCCTGTTGTGCTTTATTTTGATCAATGTGACATTCTGGCATCTGGAGTTCAGATCCAAGGTATTTCTGAAATGCAAATTTAGTTTAGAGAGAAATGCTAGAGGTGCTAGGCAGAGAAATCCAGTGCAGGAAAAAAAGACTTTCATGCTGACCAGTTTGCTATCATTCCTGCATTTTACAGTCGGGAAAAGAAATCACTCGTAAGGCTTGAGGTCCAAACTCCAGCAGTTCATTTAATGCTATCTAATTCACCTTTAATGGGGCAAAAGTGTGTGATTTGTTCATGGAATGTCTCTGATGATCAAAATGGCTTTGCTCAGGTTTTTCTGTCCTCCTTTGCCCAGAGTGGCTGGGGAAACTCAGCCAGTTGGGCAGGGTATAAATAATAAATTATTATTATATAAATTATTATGTAAGGAATGTATTGTCCTGGGTGTTGAGTGGGGACCAGACACAACTGACAATCTGGCGGAGGGTCCCAGTGAGGTTGGACCGACCATGCCAGAGCCTCGGGGGAATTCACGGACGGCCAATTAAAATGTGATGTGTTGGAACACAATACATTTTGCCTGGAAAACTGAACTCACTCTCTCGCCCTCCTTTCCTCCCCTTGGTGTTTCGCTGTAGATTTGGCAGATTGCAAACTGGTGACGTTCCCCATTGCCCTTTACAAAGTCATGAGGCACGTCTCGGAAGGAATCCATCTCATCACTCTGGCCAATAATGAGCTGAAGTCTGTGACCAGCAAATTTATCACCACCTTCAGCCAACTGAGAGGTAGGTGTTTATCTCTGAAGGAAACCATGGAATTGAAGAGGCAGTGGCATCTTGATCCTTCTTCCAAATGTTATCTTGTGTTTCAGACATCTCTTGTCATTTTTAAAAAAATACTGGTACTTATTTTATTTATTGCTTCTCCTCCAAGAACCAAGGCAGTGTATAGCCATACATAAAGTTGCAAACCATTAATAATAATAAAAAATTATCAAAATAATATCGGCAAACCTGCACTGAAAATCATCATCAGTGCTAGACTCTTAGGGCACCTTAGACACTCTCAAATGGTTTGTGAATAGGTGAGGCTGGCTAATCTAAAGGTCAGCAACAACAGACCTCTGTAGGTATAGCATTTTCAGACTTTTAACGAAGTTTTCTTGCTTCAGTGATGGTGTTGGTTATGTTTCAGTCTTGGACCCAAGTGGAGATTTGCGTTCCCCACATTTCTGTATACAGTTCTACAATGCACGTTATCAGAGCACACATAAGCCTGCCCCATTGCACTTCACTCCGCCCCCCATTCTTATTATTAATTATTTGTTGAATTTATATATTGCCCTATACCCGGAGGTCTCAGGGCGGTTCATGGAACAAAATCAGAATATAAAACAACAATATATATAATCAAAATAAAAACAACAACCCAATAACGCCCCCCAAACCCCACAATTTAAAAGGGCATAGGAGGTCAATCAAATCCACAAAAGGCCTGGTTAAAAAGGAACGTTTTTGCCTGGCGTCTGAAGGTGTATAATGACGGCGCCAGATGAACTCCCCTGGGGAGAGCATTCCACAGACAGGGAGCCACTGCAGAGAAGGCCCATTCTCATGTTGCCACCCTCTGGACCTACTGAAGAGGAGGCACACAAAGAAGTGCCTCAGAAGATGATCTCAGGGTCCGGGCAGGTTCATATGGAAAGAGACAGTCCTTGAGGTATTGTGGTCCTGAGCTGTTTAAGGCTTCTGCCTCTTCCGAGTCCAAAAGGACCCGCTCGTCCACAATCGCACATCAGTTGGGCATGCCTAAAAATGGTCAACCTCACAGGCACACTGCTTTCTGCCTTACCCATATTCCACTTCAGTTTTGGAGCATGATTGGTATACACCCACAAACAACAACAATGAAATAATTCCATGCCTTTTGTCTAAGTGAAAGCAGAAGTTAGCTTTAGGGGCAGGAAGGTAGAGTTAAGTGTGCTTTATATTGATGTACATTACCAGTTCTTTATAGCATCACAGAACTGAGCTCAGGGAAGCAATGTCTTGGGAGGGACTCTGGCTCAGCGGTAGAGCACAACCTTTGCCTGCAAAAGATCCCTGGTTCAGTCACCAGCTTATCAAGTATGATTGGGAGAAACCCCTGCCTGAATTCCCAGAAAGCTGTTGCCCATCAAGAGTAGACAATAGTGAATTAGATGGAGCGCTGATGCGCAAGGCAACTTCATACATTTCTTACTTGGGGGCGGGTGGGGAGAATATTGATTTCTCAAACTTCTGTCTGCTCCTGACTTGGAAAGGTAGAAAAGGTAAAGGATTAATAGGGAGCACACAGCGGAACTGATATCATATGCTGTAACGTGGATAAACGATCGCCTGGTAAAATTAATTTCCTCTCCAAAGTTGTGGTTCCTAGGAACAAAATGAATTTTGCGATCTGATCAAGTTGCTGACAGGCGTTGAAAGAGAGTTTGAAGGGTATATGGAACACTGAAGCATTAATAGAGAAATCTTATTCCCATTCAGCGGCCTGTAATCCAACGGCCGTGTATAAATAAAATAAGCATTAGTGAAAAATGACACATCTAGATGGTGAAAGTAATGAAACTTGAAGTCCTTGATGTAATTTAATAGGGACATGAAAAAGCAAACAACCCACACATGTTGATAAATGGACCCTAACAGACACAGGGTGATTGAATGGCTGAGTTAATGATAGCTAGAGGCTTGAAATCAGTGGGGAGGTAATATATTTTAGCAGTTGTAGCAAAAGCTTTGTAAGGTTGGGTGAAAATTAGCTGTGGGAAATGCTAATGTCCCTCTACCTGGTGTAACCTAAGTGGTGACGTTCATCACTTGTTACCTAAATGGTACCCACATTGCAGTCTGTGGAGTTGTCTTAGAGATGTTGAAAGTAATGCTTGATGATGCTATTCTACAAATATTGGCTGACGTCAAGAGCCAGCTTAGCCCAAGGAGGTCTCTGCTCACACCAGAAGGCTTCTCCCCTTCCCTTTGAGCCCCTCAAGTCTGCTTTGAGGGTTAGGGGGCCCTCTGGAGAAGATTTGGGGTGCATAGGGCAGCAGGGCAAGGAGGAAAACCAGAAACCCTGTTGTGCAAGTGAGTTCCCATTGTGCTAGCAGCCAATCGCCGTTGGATGTTGCCAGTTGAGGATTGGAGTAGTGTAATGGCCTAAGAGTGTGATCTGCAACACATGCAGGGAAAGATTTCAATGAAAAGCAACTTCATGAAGATGCAATGGTGAGTGCAGGGGCCGTAGAGATGCTTGCTTCTTTCTCCATCCACTCATATTTTCACCTTCCAATCTGCTTCCCCCACCCACCTGCAGGATTCTAAATGCATTTCCACCCTGGCAAACATTCTCTTCTCCCTCTTCTGATGCAGCTAGGTGTAATGGCTGCTGGTGGAGACTGCTCAGGGAGACATGGGAGTTGGAACTCGCAGTTTAAAATGCATAAACCTGGCAGGATAGCGAGAAGGACTCTCAGTTGTCCTGAGCTTGCCACCAGTTCTTGCGGAACTTCTGCCTAAAGCATTTTGGGCTTTTAAGCCTTTTCAGAAAGCAGCATGCTTTTAAACAAAATATTTTAGGAATTACAAACGCTCCGGCAGAGAGAATCATTTCAATAGCTCTGGAGTCAGAACAGAATGCATCATTTTATTGGAAACTAGACCTCTTATGCTTGAGGGAGCCAGTCAGGGTTTCCAAACAACATGATACTTATTGGCACTGTGTTCTTTTTGCCTCTTTCTGCGGAGACTTACTATGCCTGTTGGTCGTGTACTGTAGGGAACCTGCTGAGAGAGACTGATAGGAAAATAACTACTACCCATTCATTCGATGGAAAGGGGTGTATTTTCAGGGGCTGGGAAGGGCAGATAACTGTTCCAGTCTGTTTATGAAAGCATTGGTAATTCAATTAATGGAGAAGACTAATGAGTGTTAATCTGTAAGCAGGCTAACTCAAACTGGCCTATCATTTCGTGTTTACACAGTAGCTACCATTATTTATGCGCAGAGTGCTCTTTTGTGTATCAGTTTGGGAGAAGTGAAAGATGTTAGCAGCATGCTCTAATTCCTAGATGAGGCAGGAGGCGGAACAGGATAGTGTTAGGGGATGATTATTTGGAGGTTGGAAGCCCTTTCCATATCATTGGAATGGCCTAATCCCAGGGGTGGGTAAAGGGTAGAGCAGGATCTGCTGGTGGGTCTCTGGCTGGTTTGCAGCAGCTCAGCAAGGAATTCTGACACCCAATTAACAGCAACAGCAGCAGAACTACTTCCCCCACCTAGGCTGCTGAAATGCAGTGAGTGGGTGGGTGGACCTAACCAGGAATGGACTTCTGGGTGCAAGGGCTACGAGCTCACTCCAGTTCTGGTTCTGAAAACAAATTTCTGGGTTCAGAATGTGCTCAGAGGCACCCTGTTATTTAATTCTAACTCTTATCTCATTTGCATTTGGTTCTGGTTGGTGGTTCTTGGGTTTCCAGTAAAAAAACACAAAGTAGATCTGGGAAGCCTGAAGTCTGCCCATCCCTGGCATAAACTCTCAAAAGTTGACGGCTTCCAGTGGGGTGCATATGTTAATCTGTTGCAGCACAACCACCCAAGGGTCATGAGGCACATTGGGGCACTTGCCTTATTTCTGTGAATGTAAGTTGTTTTAAACTGTTTTCAATATTGTGTTCTAATTGTTGTAACCCGCCCTGGGGCCTTAGGGTGAAGGACAGGTGAATATTGTCATCAAAAGCATCATGGTAAATTCTTAGCAGATTTAGAAGAGGAACTTACTTCATCTGTTGCATAAAGTGTCCTTGGCACGAAAGATGGGAAGTTGTAAACAGTGGGACCAAATCATTAGACTGCAAAAAGCACGGCCTGTAACCATTCTTTGTAAAGTTTAAGATAAGCAGAGTGACCCCTTGTGACAGCAGTTATTGGTGATAGCACAACCAGCTTACCTTTTACCCTGTAGTGTGGAACAGGAAACCATTGTCTGAATTGAAGCCCAAAAGAATGCCACAAAATTTCTAGTGTGAGCCAGGTCTTTATCATTTGACAGAGGAGTGGGGCTGCCCTCCTGTCAGTCATTATGTGGAACTGTTTAAATTCCCTTTTGGAAACAGCCCTGCACTGCTCTTTAAAGCACCTGTTGACACAGGTAATTATTATTATTATTATTATTATTATTATTATTATTATTATTATTATTTATTTGTACCCTGCTCATCCGGCTGGGTTTCCCCAGCTACTCTGGGCAGCTTCCAACAAAGATTTAAAATACATTAAAAAGTTTCAATGAGCAAAGTGGGGCTGTTTGCAAAAGCACTTTCAAACAACCCTACAGTTCACTTTGAAGCAGCACCCTGCAGAACTGAAGTCTCCTCTCAACAGCTGTGAACGGAGACTTCAGTCCTGGTCCCAGTCTTTGAAACATTTTCTGACAACTGCACTGTTTCATCATACATGTATATATGATGCAGGAGATCTGTGATCAAATCTCTGTTGCTCATAAAGCCCAACGTCAAAGACCTGGTGAGGCTACTGAAGACTTCCCCCTCCCCTTACACCTCTCTCTCACACACACTTTTTCTTCTGTGTAGGAACACCATGTTTGCCGGAGTTACCAACTCTTTGTGGCCCAGGCTGGAGAAACTATTGTGAGCAGCACACAAACACAATGCAATCAAGCACACACCGCAACCTACCTTATGGGCTATGACAGAATTCTTCTTCCAGTTCTAATCATAGCTGTCAACCTTCCCTTTTTTTGCGGGAAATTCCTTTATTCCAGCACCGTTTCCCACTGCTTCCCGCTGCTATCCCGGATTGTTAGATATCCTGTAGACTGTCCCTGGGATAGGTGAGGCTGTTGATCCCTTATTTTCAAATCTGCCTCTTCTAAATCCAGCTTGCACTTCTGGGAGTTCTTGATCCACATACTGCTTGAGCCTACCTTGTAGAATTTTAAGCATAAACTTGGATTACTGTGATGTTAAAAGGTCTGCCTTGGATTCGTATCAAGATCATTCTATCATTTTTGAGATTGCATCCCAGTACAGCTTTCGCCACTCTTTTGTTGAGTATGAGGGCCACTCCATTTCTTTTACGAGATTCTTGCCCACAGTAGTAGATATGATGGTCATCCAAACTGAATTCGCCCATTCCCAGCCATTTTAGTTCACTGGTGCCCAGGATGTCAATATTTATTCTTACCATCTCATTTTTGACCACATCCAACTTACCCAGGTTCATGGTTCTTACATTCCAGGTTCCTATGCAATATTTTTCTTTACCGCATTGGACTTTCCTTTCGCTTCCAGGCATATCCGAAACTGAGCGACCTTTCGGCTTTGGCCCAGCCGCTTCATCAGCTCTGAATCTACTTGTACTTGTCCTCTGCTCTTCCTCAGTAGCACGTTGGACGCCTTCTGACCTGAGGGGCTCATCTTCCAGCGTCATAACTTTTATATGCCTGTTGTCTTTGTCCATGGAATTTTCTTGGCAGGGATACTGGGGTAGCTTGCCAGTTCCTGCTCCAGGTGGATCACGTTTGGTCAAAACTCTCCACTATGACCTTTCCATCTTGGGTTCCCTGCTTGGCATAGTTCATAGCTTCTCTGAGTTATTCAAGCCCCTTCGCCACGGCAAGGCAGTGATCCATGAAGGGCAATCTTTAGGCAATCTTTATTTCGCCTCCGAGTCTGCTGTTAGCCCTTTGGAGAAAAGACAGGCAAGACTAGTAGCAGACTTTGTGCATTAGACCAGGAAAAGTACATGGGGAGAAAGGGCAAAATTAGCAGTCCTCCAAAACTGTTGTGAATTTAGGAAAAAGCTGCTGAGTGACCAAAGCACACACACCTCCCATGTAATGTTTAGCTTGGCCCTGAGGTTTGCTGCCCAAACCAAAGTTTGTAAAGTACAAAAGCAAAGTTAAAAACAACCCAGTTATATTCAGCTGTTAAGGCAAGGAGTCAATGAGGAAAGAGGTTGGATGCCTACTTTCAACTTCTGTGATTAAGGGGAAGTCAGACAGTTTCCCTGCTGGGCCCCTGTAATTAACTGTAAGTACCTGAAACAAAGTACCTGGAGGCCAATGCAAGATGTTAACACACAAGCACTACTTTAATATCAGATATTTTCTTCCATAATTTAAAAGCTATCCAGGGTAGAACTCTGCATAAGCTGGGGATTTGAAACGAGGATCTGTAAAGCTAATGCTGTCTTTGGTTTCTTGCTCAGAATTTCCTCCACTTCTTTCGTTACCCTTTCCATGCTTCTAAACCAAACAAGGTAGTGTTCCTTCCCAAATGAGGTTTCCCCAACAGACCCAGAGCTGGATTTAGTTTGTCAACTTTCAAGATTTACCTTTTGCTTTCAGGATCTTACAACCACCCGGATGGCTGATTCATTCAGCCATTCTCACGACCATTTTATTGGAAACCTGTATTTTTAAATTTTATTTTATTTTATAAGCAATACTCTTCTTTTTCTTTCTCTGTATAAAACCATGCTGTTAAGTACCATATTATTCGCTCTATAAGACGCACTTTTCCCCCTCCAAAAATTAAGGGGAAATGTGTTTGCATCTTATGGAGCAAATGCAGGCTCCATGGCTTCAGCGATAGCAACACAAAGCCTCCAAAGTGCAGTGGGAGCGCTCCTGCCATGCTCCGGAGGCTTCAGGTTGCTTTCGCTGAAGCCTGGAGAGCAAGAGGAATCTCTGCGCAGCGCCCCTTCAGCGAAGCGGGAGGAGAAATGGAAGGGGCTCCGTTTCTCCTGCCGCTTCGCTGAAGGGGCGCTGTGCAGAGAGGGAGAGAATTTTTTTCCATGTTCTCCCCCTCTAAAACAAGGTGCGACCTATGGTCGGGTGCGTCCTATAGAGCGAAAAATACGGTAATGTACTCTGTGTTCTTCCCTATGTTCATTCCCCAGCCCCATGGCTTCAGACTTTCTGGAGTTTTCTGATTCTGTCTACAACAGTGTTTCCCAACCGGTGTTCCGCGGCACACTACTGTGCCGCGAGACGTTGCCTGGTGTGCCGTGGGAGGGAGGCGGGCGAGTCGCACGGCGTCTCGGCGTCGGGCGGCAGCGAGCCCAGGAAGCGGCCCAGCCGGCCGGGGTCGCCCGCCTGCAGCAGCGCCTCACACCCGCACGAGACCTGCTCCGCCGAGAAGCGGGCGAGCGCGGAGGATCGGGCGCGGCGGAGGCCAGCCCCGCGCTTGGAGAGGACGCAGCAGCCGTCGCCAAACCCGATCCTCCTCCTCCTGCTCCGCCGCCGTCCTCTGGCTCTCGGCCGGGAGGAGCCTGCGGCGACGGGGCGGGCGCCGAAGTTGGCAGAAGTTGGCGCGCCTCCTCGGCAGCGCCTTCGTCCTCCTCCTCCTGCCTCTGCTCTCCTCCGGCGGCGGGGGCGCGCCGCCCACCCCGGCCGGGGGGGCTCGGAGGGGCCCGCGGGGAAGGAGGCCATGTTCGCGGCGCGCGGGATCGCGGCCCCCCTCGCCCGCCTCCGGCCCGCTCCCCTCCCCCTGCGCGCTGCCCTAGCCGTGCGGGTCTCCTCCCCCTGCGCCGCCGTCCCCTTTCCACATCCTAGGAGCCGCGGTCCGCCTACCGCCCCCGGGCCGCGGCGCGGCTCCCAGCCCGGGCTGGCCTCTGCCTCCTGGGACGCGCGCCCACCCCCGCGGCCCCCCAAACTTCGGAGCAACTCTCCAGACGCTTCTCCCCCGCCTCGGTCTCCCTCCTTTCCACTTCTCTTCCCCCCTTCCTTCCCTCTTTCTTTCTCTTTCTCTCCCACCCGCCTTTCCTTCTATTAACTTTCCTTTCCCCTCCCTTCGTCCTTCCTACTTTTACTCCTGGGCTCCTCCCCCCTTTGCGCAGCCACAAATCAATCTCTCTCTCTTTTTTCCCCTCTCTCTCTTCTTTGCTCAGACGCAAAAAAGTGCCGCTTTTTGGAAATCCGGACTGCTGTCCCCGCTGAAACGATACTTTAAAAAAGGAAGAACCCACTGGCTCTTATTTCTGTTTAAAGCAGTAGATCCCGAACTCTTTTGGCCCACTGCCCCCTTGGTTCCACATCCCCCAGTGTCCCCTATGCTTACTCTATAGAAAGCATTACAGGGGTTAACGCGGCTCGCTAAGGAAGATATTAATAGAATTCTGCATTTGGGGGGAGACCCTAACAGTCATCTACCATTACCTTCTATGCTGTTACTATTTTTTTATTTTTTTTTTACATAAGTAAAAAGTGACCTTTCCCCATCTGGCATGGTGGTGTGCCTCGAGATTTTTTTCATGACACAAGTGTGCCTTTGCCCAAAAAAGGTTGGGAAACACTGGTCTACAATCTACCCTAGCATTACCTACCCTACCCAAACTACCTTACCCTACCCTACATTTCAGGTGTGACACAGCCATTTTTGCTGAATGGTTTTCTGGTGGTGAGATAGCAGTGGTGGCACACAGTCTGTGGTCTTCCCACGCCTAGTAAAGCTCCCAATTCCTCCTTCTTCTGAGAAGGTTGCTGGTGTTCCCACTCCGAGTTTGTCATTTGACTTTAGCTAAGTTTACTTCACAATGAAATTAAATGTTGCTTCTGTATTGCCTTTTCAACAAATGCGAGCCGTGTGGGAAGCCACTCCAAGGTACATCAGATATTGGAGAAGAGAGAAAAAACTAGACTTGATTTGCGATGGTGATAAATCCCGTATATATGTGGATTCTATTTGTTGTGGAGAAACGTCAACCTTAATAACCATTTCCAAACAATTTCAGTGTAATGGGATCCGATGACATGATGTGTGAGATGGATGTTCCTAGTCGCTGTTTTTGCGAGACACTTGTTGCGTGTTGTTGCTTGCTGTGCTACTTGCTCTGCTTGAGAGAGCACATCATTTATATGGATACCATTCACTCCTGCTTAAGTTAATTACCAAGACCATGCTGGACAAAGAATGGATGTGTCAATCCATGGCTGCTTTGTTATTTATGCCTGGGTGCTTTCCCATCAGTGGGTTTTAATGCACATTAATGCAGGATTGGGTTGGACGATGACATATTAAAAGAAGTGAAAATGTGTTTTATGAAAGAAAGGGGAGTTTAAGGTAGAGGTCCATCTTGCCGCTAGGGTAGATTGTATCTTGAAAACTATGGGAGTCTGATGACAATCAATACAGCTCCTTGGAGTTTCTCACAGTTAAATAGATGTCTTGGGGCTGCTTCAGACACTTTTCCTACACAGGAATGCATGGAGGTGATTGGTGTATGCTATCATTTGTGAAACTATTCTGTCTTGTGCTCTGCAGCTTTTAGATTGGTGCATGCAGCAAAGTGTACTTTGCAAAACTGTTAAATAGCCCACAGCACAGTCCCCACCCCAATGCCCTATATGCTGGCTCTGTGAAGCATCCTTAAAAGCAATGCCTTTGAGTGCAGTCCACAAGAGGGCAATATTGGTGTCTCCAGTACAAGTGATGAAAGAAACAGAAGCAGCTGTGAAGCCCGAAGGATTTTGGTGGCACTCCTTGAGAGATTTATCAAATCATTTGTCAAATCATCACCTCTGAATACCACTTGTTGGGAATTGTAGGTGGCGAGAGCTGTGGTGCTGAAGTTCAGCTTGCGAGCACCCCATAGCCATTGGGTTGGCCGCTGTGGGAAAAGGATGCTGGACGAAATGGGCCTTTGGCCTGATCCAGCAAGATCTTCTTCTGTTCTCATCTGCTCTGGGATGTTTTTCCTCTGAAGACGAGAAGATTCGAAACATGCCACATAAAATGCAGACGGTAACTGCATTTCCCAGTTCTCAAAAGCAACGAACGGTGAGGTCAACCTGCGTCTTGATTATGCCACTTCCAATTAAAGATGGGTAGTTCACATGAAGATAAATTCTCCAATTAAAAACAAAAGAACATTCTTACAAAATGGAAATATAACATGTTGGGGAGAAGGCTAGCTTAGAACCCACCTCCTTTATATCTTATTATTTACGTGCACATTGTTGGTGGGGTAGCGGTGGAAGGAGGGGCCACCCCATCATGTGAGTGAGTCCCCTTTTAGGAGTCTGAAGTTTAACAGTCTACTAGGCCAGTGTTTCCCAACCTTGGGCCTCCAGCTGTTTTTGGA
This sequence comes from Podarcis muralis, assembly GCF_964188315.1. Classification (NCBI taxonomy): domain Eukaryota; kingdom Metazoa; phylum Chordata; class Lepidosauria; order Squamata; family Lacertidae; genus Podarcis; species Podarcis muralis. The sequence goes on along the minus strand of NC_135660.1, from coordinate 68,877,259 downwards.
CTACAACTCCCATCATCCCTAGCTAGCAAGACCAGTGGTCAGGGATGATGGGAATTGTAGTTCAAAAACAGCTGGAGGCCCAAGGTTGGGAAACACTGTACTAGGCACAAGGTTATCTCCCTAGCCGCTTCGTGAGCTCTAGGGCTATCAACAGCCTTCTTGAGCTTGCTTTTTTGTTTTTGTTTGGTGTATTCCATCTGTTAACATTTTCCAGTAGATTCTTTTCAATCCATCAAGGTTAACAATGCATACAGTCCTCTGAGTTTGTATAGGACTAATTTCGCTCCGGATTCTCCCACCACAAGCCCATGCAAGGGAATTATTTGGCTTGTGCTGCGAGGTAATGGAGAGAGATCTAGAATTTTGCTCCCAGTGGCAGCTCAGCTGAAGTGGGTACCACTTAATTTTCTGTTGAATTGCTGTGTAGGAGTAGCTCTATTTCTGTAAGCCACTTGGAGCACTTGGCTTGGGCAGAAGAGGCAGGAGATGAATGGTGATATATTTATAAAGAAATACATTTAAAACCACAGAAACGTGCTGGAACATGATGTGTTCATAATCTCTCTGCTGATTAAGGACAATGGATTTTTTAAAAATCTATTATTTATACAGAAGGAAAAACCAGAACCTAGATATGTTGTGTGCTGGGCTTTTATTTTAACATGTCTGTCTCTCTGATTGAACTCTAGATCAGCCTTCCTCAACCTGGTTCCCTCCAGATGTTTGCATTGCAACTTGCATCATCCCTGACCGTTGGCCATGCTGGCTGGCACTCTTGGGAGATGTGGTCCAAAATGTGTGGAGGATACCAGGTTGGGGAAGGGTGCTGTAGATGTTCCTTAGAAATCATATTCCCCTGGGAGGAGGAGCTTCATTTGATTCTAGAACCACTTTGTAACATTAAATTCTATATCCAGGATCATGCTGATGTAATTCTACCGCAAGCATTCATCATCACGAGAGACAAGATGGTGTTATAATCTCTGGTGTAGTTAAATTTTCATGCTCCGTGCCAGAACATGAAAGGTACCCACATAGATTATAGAACACAGTTTCAGTAAATAGCATTCTTCTTCATTCAGATCAACAAAGACTTAATCTTTGATCCACTTCCTTGTCACAGTAAAATTGTTCCAGCACGGGGAGATAAATTCATTAGCAAATTGGTGGATTTGCTTGTGATATCTCATTTAGCCTTTATCTTTGGCAACAAATATATTGGCCTTGACATCAAAGGCATCCAGTCTGTCCAAAACTTTCTTACATAAAAGAAAATTGCAAAGGAATGGGGAAGCTGATCCTCTGTGCAGAACTTCTTTAATTTCTTACCTTTTCAAAGCCCAAGAGTGTACTTCTGCTTGTGAATTTTGATCATCTCAGAGACTCTAGGCTGCTTTTTACTGTCTGCTTTTTGTTCTAGCCCAATACCTTGAAAGCGGAATTGAATGTAAGAGTGTGTAGCGAATTGGCAAAGAGCAAAAGCTCAGCCTATACAAACTACTGAGCTTCTCCAAACTTGGGGCTCTGCATCCTCAATTCCCAGTACAGTCAGTGTTGTCTTCAATGGCATTTATCACCATATGGCAATCGGTTCCCTGGAGGTGATAGAAACTCAGCATGCTTCTGTTCAAATATCATACTGACAGTCAAATATTATGTTAGTTAGGGCATTTTTTATTTTTTTTTAAGATACACAGAACTGATCCTCAGTATGCATGCTCTCCTGATTAGCTAGTATTTAATCCACTGGGAAAAGTAAGAAATCAAGTCTTCATCGTCGTCGTCATCATCTTTGTACCCCATCTATCTGGGCGGCTTCTAACAAATATAAAAGCCTAATGAAACATCAAACATTAAAAATTTCCCTATACAGGGCTACCTTCAGATGTCTTCTAGAAGTTGCATAGCTATTCTTTCCACAGGGCGGGTGCCACTACTGGGAAGGCCCTTCTGCCTGGATCCCTGTAAAAGGCAGGTTCAGGGGCAGTGCCCCACTTCCCTGAATGGAGCAGCCTCCACTGGGTTCCAGCATTCTTTGGAGGAAGCCATGGCTGTTTAATGTGGTATGATCCTGCTCTAACTGTACAGTGCAGATGGGCCTAAGTGGTTTATGGCTTCAAATATTGGATAGAGCACCACTTTGGGGTCATTTGGATATGAAGTATACAGATTTTGAAGCACTCACATTTTGCTTGCAGGCTTGACCCTTGGTCTCATCCAATATCCTTTTTCCCTTGCACACTGTTGACAATAACAGTGTAGCCATCTCTCATAAGTCCTAAAATTTTGGTGCAGACAAAAGGAAATATATTGGCAAATTGTAATGCTATAGGTGCTTTCAGTGCTGAAACTTATTTCATGAGTTCATAGTTTTAAAACCAATGCAGTGTGTGCACACTCAGAGGATGACCTCCAAACCATCCTAAATATCTTCACAGAAGCTTACGAAAAGCTTGGCCTATCGCTAAACACCCAAAAAACCAAAGTGCTGCACCAACAAGTACAAAACAACCCCTCTGCAGTGCCACAAATCCAACTGAACTGTGTAACGCTGGAAAATGTCAACCACTTTTCCTATCTGGGCAGTTATGTTTCCACAAGGGCCGACATTGATGCCGAAATCCAGCATTGCCTGAGCTCTGCAAGTGCAACTTTCTCCTGATTGAAGTGCAGAGTGTTTGAGGACCAGGACATTCGCAGGAAAACAAAAATGCTTGTTTACAAAGCTACTGTACTACCAACCTTACTGTATGCTTGTGAAACATGGACCACTTATAAATGCCATCAACTCCTCGAAAGATTCCATCAACAGTGTCTCCGGAAAATTTTACACATCACTTGGGAAGACAGGCGAACTAATGCCAGTGTACTGGAAGAAGCAAAGATCACCAGTGTCAAAGCAATGATTCTTCAACATCAACTTCACTGGACTTCTCATGTTGTTTGAATGCCTGATGATCGTCTTCCAAAGCAACTATTCTATTCTGAACTTAAAAATGGAAAGCGTAATGCTGGTGGTCAATAAAAGAGGTTTAAAGACTCTCTCAAGGCAAATCTTTAAAAATGTAGTATAAACACTGACAACTGGAAAACACTGGCCTGTGAGTGCTCCAATTGGAGAACAGTCTTTACCAAAGGTGTCATAGGCTTTGAAGACACTTGAACTCAGGACAAAAGGGAGAAATGTGCTAAGAGGAAGGCACGTTTGGCAAACCCTCACTGTGATCAACTTCCGCTGGGAAACCTATGTCCCCACTGTGGAAGGACGTGTGGATCCTGAATTGGCCTCCACAGTCACCTACGGACTCACTGTTAACACCATGTTTGTGGAAGACAATCTTACTTGGCTATGAATGATCGCCAAAGATGAAAACAGTCCTCCCTTACAAGATTTTACTCCTCACATTGATGATGATGATGATGATGATGATGATGATGATGATAATGCTTCATTTAAGAAAGGCATCATTTTTTAAAAAAAACAACAACATTAAGTTATAAAGCATGGGATTAGAACTACTTCCTTGGAGAGAGGCTGTTCCTTCAGCCTTCTGCTTGCTGAATAGCAGGTGGTGCAATTCATTGTGGAAATGCACCCCAAAAGGCAATCATTATTTTTCATCTTATCTCCGACAAGATCCCTGGCAGACAGGTTAACAGGTGGGGAGTGAAATAATTCAGAAGCAAGCAAGGTAGGCTCAAATATGGGACATGTATAAAATATGTATGAAATGATATTTTTTTTCGTTTGCAGGTGAAAAACCGCTGACATTTCCCCTGTAATTTGAATAATGTGTACTGTATGCACTTTTGCTTTCCTCACTCCTGTTCATACATTTTTAACTCCTGCTGCACAAAGGAAAACTTTTGCTGTCTGGCCCTGCCAGCTGAACCTAAGAGTTCTGCTAACTATTCACACACAGTCATAGCAGCATCTTGGTGTAAGATGGGCCAAGGGGATGCCAAGGGCAAGATAAATGCCATAGCCAGAAATAATAAACTACAATGAACTTTTTGTGTCCAGCCCAACTGGTAACACTTTCTGTCGTGCAAACAAAATTGATCTGGTTCAGGGGTCAGCAGACTTTTTCAGCAGGGGGCCAGTCTACTGTCCCTCAGACCTTGTGGGGGGGCCGGACTATATTTTGGGGAAGGGGGAAATGAACGAATTCCTATGTCCCACAAATAAACTAGAGATGCATTTTAAATAAAAGCACACATTCTACTCATGTAAAAACACGCCGACTCCCGGGCCATCTGCGGGCCAGATTTAGAAGGTGATTGGGCTGGATCCAGCCCCTGGGCCTTAGTTTGCCTACCCATGATCTGGTTGCTCTTGTAAAAAGCATCATTCACCTTGATGTATGATTTGTGGGGGGTTTGTTTTTCCATTGCTTATACTAATTTGTTGTACAGTATTAGCAATCTTGCTCTGTCATGTGACGAAACCTTTCCAAGCGCCCGCCAGACTGCAAAGGCTTATTGCCTGACTGCCTATCCTTGTCATTTATTGAGTGTCATGCACATTACAGCAGCTGGAGAGCTCTCAAAAGCAGACACCTCGCCTTGTGCTCCCAGCAAGGCGTCCATCTGCACCACAGGCAACATTGAGGGGGTAGTGTTTTCCTTGCAGGAGAGACAAGCAAATTGCTGCTCCTGCTCCTTCCTTTTTTGTTAGGCAGCGGCTTCCTCTTTCCACTCGCTGCTCACATAAGAAGGTGGCAGAGAATAGGCTGGGAAATGAATTGTAATTAGGTGTTCACAGCATCTCAAAAAGGCTATTGTGCAACTGGAAAAGCCCAATCAAAATGATCAAAAGCTGCAGCAGCTCTGTAATGAAGAAAGGTTGCAACATTTGGGGCTTAAAAAAAGCTAATAGGGGGGGGGGGGGATAAATTTCCATGGTGTGAAAAAGTAGAAAGTGTTTTTCTCTCTAATCCTAGAACCCGGGGTCATCCAATGAACTGGAGTAGTTAGCAATCTGGGAAAGACAGAATTGTTTCACACAGCATGTAGCTGAACAGTGGAATTGGCTGCCCTAAATTTTGGTCACGGCAGCCAACTTAGCGTGAAAGGGGATTAGAGAGATTCCTAGAGACTAAGACTGTCCCCGTGGCTACAGAACCCAGGCATAGGCAAAGTTGGCCCTCCAGATGTTTTTGGGACTACAACTCCCATCATCCCTAGCTAACAGGACCAGTGGTCAGGGATGATGGGACTTGTAGTCCCAAAACATCTGGAGGGCCAACTTTGCCTATGCCTGGGTTCTGTAGCCACGGGGACAGTCTTAGTCTCTAGAAATCTCTCTAATCCCCTTTCACGCTAAGACTGTCCCAGTGGCTACAGAGCCCAGACATAGGCAAAGTTGGCCCTCCAGATGTTTTGGGACTACAAGTCCCATCATCCCTGACCACTGGTCCCATTAGCTAGGGATCATGGGAGTTGTAGTCCCAAAAACATCTGGAGGGCCAAGTTTGCCTATGCCTGACATAGCCTCTAGGGCAGAGTTTCTCAGACTTGGGTCCCCAGCTGTTGTTGGACTACAACTCCCATAATCCCTGACCACTGGTCCTGCTAGCTAGGGATGACGGGAGTTGTAGTCCAGCAACAGCTGGGGACCCAAATTTGCAACCAACTGCTCTAGGGTCGAGAGGCAATACTCTGTTGGATACCATTTGCTGGAGGACATCTGCAGAAGGTCGTCCTCGTGTCCTCCTTTTGGGCTTCTCCTTAGGCACCTGATTGGGGATTCTAGACTAGATAGCCCTTTGCTCTGATTCAGCAGAGCTGCTATGCTGTTGTTTAACTTTAAAGAAGTTGTAATCAAAGTTGGCACATTGAAGGATGTCTCAGATAGGAGAAGTAGCACCTGTCTTTGGGACAGGATAATAATTCCATTCTTCAGACAAGGAGCTTGGCAGAGGCTGCTAGGTTTTTATTCAACTTCAGCCGTCTCTGGAGCAACTTGCTTACAAGGAGTTGTGATAATACAGTGCCTGCCCAATTTGTTGGGTTCAGTTTGTGCATTTTACAGTGGTGCCTTGTGTTACAGACGCTTCAAATTACATACTCCACTAACCCAGAAATAGTACCTCGGGTTAAGAACTTTGCTTCAGGATGAGAACAGAAATCGGGCAGCAGCAGGAGGCCCCATTAGCTAAAGTGGTACCTCAGGTTAAGAACAGTTTCAGGTTAAGAACGCACCTCCGGAACGAATTAAGTTCTTAACCCGAGGTACCGCTGTATTTGTTTTTAGTTCTTACTGCTACGTAAACTGCTTTAATGCTAAGAAAAGCATGACGAAAATACCTTTTAAATATATGGCACAACACCACACAGCAAGGAACACTTGCTTTGTTTCTGTTTTTGAGTGTAAAGTTTGCCTCTTGCCCTAAAATGGGACAGTGTGGATTTCTTCATATTATTAAAATGTTAAGAATAGCTGAAGCAGGTTCTCCATGATATGTTGCCTCAAAATCTACCGCTTTCTAACTGTAGGATAGAAAGGGCCCCCTTCTCTGCTTTTGTCCTCTTTCTTTTTAGTTCACAGGAAAAAAAATTCAGCAGTCCCACACAGTGGGCAGGGATGGTACTGCCTGGTGAACTGTCTTCAAAGCCATGCTTAATAATGAATGATTTTTGCATTGTATCAAAAGCACCGTATCTCTTCAAATTGGCCTGTAGAGATTTCTGTAGATTTCTCATTAGAGAGAATATTGAATGAAGGCTCAAGTTATCTATCTAAAAAGTCAAGGTTTTGCTCAAGAAATTAGGAGTCTTGGAAATAGGCCAAAATCCTGAAACTTTCCAACTACATATTGGACCCAAGTGAACCTTAGACTAATTAAAACCCAAATTTTAGCGTGTCTCTTTCTTCTATGCCACCCCCCCCCAATAACCTAAAGTGAAGGGGGGAAATGGAGTTCCATATGGAGATATAAATTCTGATCTCTTACAACATAAACCAGACATACACTGAGACCTCTTGCTCTGGAGATCTGTTCTGAGAGGAGTGGTTATTAGCATGCTTTGTAGTCTCATCCCGTTGTTTATGCAGTGGTTTGTTCAGGTGTTCAGTGGCTGCCAGGCTGCCTTTTGAAGACCTCATGAAGACTAAGTTTGTGCAAGCAAAATAAAGCTGCCAGATTTTGACTGGACCAGCTTTCGACAACTGAGATGTGTGTGTTTTAGGACCCACCATATTCATCTGAACAAAATCAGTTTAAATAAATTACAAGCCTGTTATATATATTGTTGTAACCTGTCCTGGGACCTTATGGTGAAAGGCAGGCAAGAAATCCAATTAGTGATGATGATGATGACGACGAAATAGTTGCACTGGATACCTGTTTTCTTATGCGCTCATTTCAAAATTATGGCACTTACCTGAATCTCATGAACTGCCTTTTTGCATGCCATTCTGCTTGAGCTCTAAGATAATTCCTGAGCCCCCCCCCCAGCCCCATCCATGGTGAGGCTCAGTCACCTAGATACAGAGGGGTTGTTTGTTCCCTTGTTTGTTTGTAGCATTGTGGAATACCCTCTGTGAGAAGACTCTCCCTATACCATCTTGTTGACTTTTTAGGTACCAGGGTAAAACTTTTTCTTTGTCCTCTCAGTCATTTTTAAGTATCAGTGTCTTGTCTTTCTTCCTCTGCTTGCTATTACTGTTTTGCATTTTAATCCCCTAGCTATAGTTTTAGTTTTTATAAACCAACCTTTAATTTATTCCGATGAATGGAAGTCTATTAAAAATATCTTAAATCAGAGACAGGGAACCTGTGGCCCTCGGGATGTTGTTGGGCAGCAACCCTCAGCTTCCTTCACCGTTGGCCATGCTTGCAAGGGCTGATGGGAGTTGGAGTCCAAAAACATCTGGGAGGCCACAGCTGTTCCATCTGTGTCAGTCTGCAAAAAGAGGCATCTAAAATTCTGCAGAACAGCTGCATCCCCCCCACCCCCACCCCACCACAAAAGAAACCCAGCTTCAACCTTTACTTGAGAGTTTTAGATAGACAGAAACGTCTTCTCCACTGGCACATTCTCACAAATGTGTGAGAAATAAGCTTTCCACGTGTGAGTTAGATCACAGAAGCTGGCTTCTGCTGTCAGGCCTGTTTTGTTAGCAAGAGGCCAGCAAGCATTGACAACTTCTCTCCTTCAATCTCTGTTTTGTTTTTTATTACTTGTCTTTATTTCACTGCCTGAAATAAAGGACGGTTTGGCCGAATGTCTTTCTGAATTGGCCGGGTTTTCATGATTTCTCACCCTGTCCAATTGCAGAACTTAATCTGGAAGGGAATTGTATCCACCGCCTGCCAGAAGAGGTCCGAACCCTGCTGCACCTGAGAGTCATCAACCTGTCCAGGAACAAATTTAGTCACTTTCCAGAACAGCTGACCTCTTTGCCAGCTCTTGAAACCATCAACCTAGAAGAGAATGAGATTGCAGGTAAGAGACTGCACTGTATCTGTGCATCCAAGGACTTCTCTGTTGCAACTGTGGAGTAGCGAAGATCTTGCATTAAAACTTACTCGGATGTTCAGTGCAACCTTGTATTTAAGCACTAGCCTGGTAGCCAGCCGTGAAGAGGAATTGCCTGCAATCAATAGTATTACTGTTGCTATTATTGGTATCCATATCTTCCAAACTCTGCCATGAGCAACTTTTCATAATTAAGCAATTGTGTGAGTTTCATAGGACGTCTCATCACTTAAGAGAATGCTTTGCATTGAACTTCGCCTGCGATTGAAGGGTCTGTCCTTGCTAAAGAAACGGCACTTTTGCTCAGCAATAATATTCTCATCACTTGTTTTTTTCTAACCTGAAAGCATTAGAGCTACACTTTCAAAAAAGAAGTTATGCTATTTGCATTCATTAATACTGTATAAGTATTTCTCCTTTTACTTTTCTGTGCTGTTTCAGCTTTCCCCCCCTTTTTTTGAAAACAATTCATAATCATTCTTTAAAATGAAAATTCATTTGAAGAGCAAACTAAGTCTAAGAAATTGGACCCCCTCAGGTCACATGCTTCCCTTTGGAACTGAATAATGAGCAGAAGATGCTGCTCGTTTTTATTTTTCTGGAAGCGAGTCATCTTTTAGAAGACTTTTTCCCCCTTTGTCAGCCAGGTGTAAAAACTGTTCATTGCACCTGTACGTTTTCTACTGTAGAACTAATAGGAGCTTCAGGATAGGTATAATGGGTGCATTTATGTAAGAGAAACGAACAGCTGCTCAGTTAAATTTGGAGGCGCTTGTGACTGTTCTTAGATTAATAATAATAATAATAATAATAATAATAATAATAATAATAATAATTTATTATTTATACCCCGCCCATCTGGCTGGGCTTCCCCAGCCACTCTGGGCGGCTTCCCAAAAAATATTAAAATACTGCAATACATCAAACATTAAAAGCTTCCCTAAACAGGGCTGCCTTCAGATGTCTTCTAAAAGTCTGGTAGTTGTTTTTTCTTTTGACATCTGGTGGGAGGGTGTTCCACAGGGCATGTGCCACTACCAAGAAGGCCCTCTGCCTGGTTCCCTGTAACTTGGCTTCTCGCAGTGAGGGAGCCGCCAGAAGGCCCTCGGTGCTGGACCTCAGTGTCCGGGTAGAACGATGGGGGTGGAGACGCTCCTTCAGATAAAACTTAAAGAGATCTCCTACAGGTTGTTTGGTTAGAACCTTAGAAGATTTAGTGGAATACTAGAACTGGCAAGTCTAAATTGAGGCTATAATAATAATAATAAAGATGAAACAGAAAACTTAGATGATGTGATTGTTGCTTGCTGCCATACCAACTTTTCATGCTTTCTGCACATAATCTTTGGATGCGTGTAGACGGGGGGGGGGGGGGAGGTTTTAGTTGTGTTCATCATATTAATTACTTATAAGCTTATGTCTAAGTATAAGGCTCTTATAAACTTGGGCTGCAGATCAGAGCACTCCCAGGAGCTTCTGTTGCAAGCCATCATTCAGCTGTGTCCTGCAGGGATGTTTATCCTCAGTACCAAATTCAAGGATCTTGGATTTGGGTCCGGGGTGGGGAGCCTGACCCGTGCATCCTTTTAAAAAATTTCTGTCCATTCCAGAAGAATGTATCTGAAGAAGTGTGCATGCACACAAAAGCTCATACCAAGAACTAACTTAGTTGGTCTTTAAGGTGCTACTGGAAGGAATTTTTTTGTTTTGTCCATTCTAGGTAAAGCTTGCAACAGCGACCTGACTACTAAGACGTGCAATACAAACACTTAGAAACATACACAGACTGCCCCCCCCCCCCCAATTTCCTCCATGGTCAAAGGAGCAGAAAAGATGAAGAGCCAGGCAGGAGCATCAGAGCTGCTGCCGTAGTGCCCATCTTTGCTGCATGTTGAGGCCACATGGTAGGAGGAGGAAATGCATAGAAACCTCTGCTGACTGAGAGGCAGGAAGGGGTTAAAGCTCCAAGCTGTTATATATGCTCCCCACCAGAGCTTCTTCATTACTGAAGCACCCACTCTTATTCTAGCTTCAAGCTCCAGGGCAAGGGAAACATTAGACATTTGCCGAGTGGGGTGTTTTCCCACCCCCCTCTCCCCCAAGTACTTGCAAACATCCTGGAGCATTTGTGAGTACTGGAAATAAACGCTTGCATGGTTCTTGAACCAAACGCAGAGATGTCATTTGCATTCCTAGCTGTGATCTAGGATAGTTCACTGTGCCGTGCTATCACTACAGAGATAGACTTCGATTGATATACAAAAGCCCCTGGATATTGGAATAGCTGCTTAGATAAACTGGAGATTTCAGATGAATAACTTTACTGCACGTAAATTTTGTGTCAGTGGTGATCTACTCCTTTGGGTGTGGGCGGGCAGTGAAGCTTGACTTCCCCGTTCTCAGTTTGCCAAATGTTTTTATTTTATTTTGGAAGTATAAATTAATGAACTAATTAAATCTGAGTTGTTGGTTTGTTTTTTAAAAAAGGGGAGAATGGGGGGGGGAATCATCTTTATTGAGCTCAACTGGCTGCTTGCTGTACACTTAGCTTTTTCTGTGTTTTTTCACTCTTTTTTTTTTTTAGTTTCTAAACACGGACACATCTTTAATATCACAAAACGAAATCAGCTGGCATCTCAAAATGCCAGAGAGAAGTGACAGGCAATTAATTCATAGATTAAAGGGAACAGGGACTTGTCAGTGTGAATTTGAAAATAAATTGGTCTCAGATGTAGCATAGGGAGCCTCATGGATGATCAATACCAAAATGTTTTATCTCCTGTTTTACTGATAACAGAAAAATATATATTGGCAAAGCTGTCTGTCAGGCCCGTATTGATAAAAATGGTCAGGAGGCAGTAAGAAACAATAAAATTGTGTGTGTGTGTGTGTGTGTGTGTGTGTGTGTGTACACGCACAATAAAGCATCATTTTCAAGTCGTTTTCGGTTGTGCAACATGGCAATTTTAAGCATGAGGTATGAATTGGTCTGCCCTACTTCAAATCTCAGTTCATGCATGAATTCACTGGGCAGCCTTTAGGCAAACCACTATTTCTCGACTTCCCACATGGCATGTTTGTGGATTAACACTGGCCTAACTCGAGCTTGCCTTACAGGCATCTGGTGACTTTTTAAGTCAGTGGGTATGTGAATCATGTCCTTATACACCAGGAATGGGGAACTGGACCCAAGTCCCACAGTGACCTGCCCTGCCCTTCAGCTGGCAACCTGTATGATGCCAGGTGTGGGACAGGTGGGTGTGGCTTGGCCAAAGCCCACTTAGGCGTCCAGGTTAGAGGTTTCCAACCCCATAATATAATGTAGTCACTGGTTGGCCCTTGTAGCTGCATGAAGTTGGGGGGTGGGGTCCTGTTCCTGTTGCCTTCCTGCTGGAGAAAGTCAATACAGTTATTGTCTAGCTTCCTGACTGGCACGTCCTCTAAGCTCCCAGAGCAGCCGCTGCCTAGTCCTTGGGAAGGTTAGGAAGGCTGCAGGGCAGGGCTCAGTGATCTGTGCAATTGAAGGAAGCAAGAGCTGGGCAATCCTGTCCTGTCCAATACCGCTCCACAGCAAGACTTGGGTGCGTCAGCAAGGTAAGCTGCCTTCTCTGCGGAGGGGAGGAAGGGCAGGCTTGCTCTTTGCATGTGGGATAAGCCTGCGGCCCCTTCTAGCACGGTGGCTGCCACTTGGTCACTCCTGGCAAAGTCCATCTCTCTCTGCCTGGCTGCTACAGCTGCCATGAAGTAAGCTCAGTGGATTCTGTGCCCAGTCTAGGTAGCTGGCTGGAGTTCGCAAATTAGGAAGCGGCAAACTCCACACTTTCCCCACTCCAAAGAAGAAGAAGAGGAAGGAACATTTGGGGCACACAGCAGAGGAGGAAGAGGTGGCAGTGCACTGCGGCAGGCGCATAGGGACAGGCAGCAGGTGCACAGTGGTGGTGGTGGAGGAGGCGGCTGAAGAGGAGGCAGCAAGTGGCACACTTCTTGGAGGCCAGATCTGCTGCCTCTCCCAGCTTTCCGGAACCTGCCGTCCTGAGGCTACTGCCTCGCCTTGCCTCATGGTTGAGCCAAGGGTTTCCATTCTGTGGTCCATGGCTCTATATTTTCCCTTTGGCCTCTTTTTATTGGTCCATCTCCGCAGGCGATCCTGACATGGGAAGCTGGTTTGACCTGTATATGAACAGGCCAAATGCAGCCTCTGGCAGCCCATCGTTAATACTCCCAAGCATTGATTCAATTCTAATACTTAATAAAATCCAGGAATTGTGGGTGTCTTGCACCCACAAACCCTGGCTCCCACAAACTCATAACAACAGGATAAAAAGCCCCACTTGACAGTGTTCATGGTCACATTTCCCCAGTGAACGGCTCACATTTGGAAGGCAGCAGTTATAATGTAGACCCGGTTGCTTTCCTGAAGAACAAGGACAGCCACGTCTCATTGTGATGAGAATATTTTTGACCACATTATCTGGCAGTGACTAATTGATGACCTTTTCCCTCCCACCACTTCAGCTTAATAATTAAACAGCAGATAACCTGCTGGGCTGACAGTGGCCTTGAAAATATTTATTAAAAAGTTTTTATTTTTAAAGAGACATTTTTAAGGTTCCTGCCAACCTAGCAGGCTATCTGCTGTTTAATCATTGATATGGCTTATTAATCTAAGCTTCCTAGAACCCAGTTTAAATTTAGTTCAGTCCTGGGGAGAGAGGTCTGGGATCAATATTTGGAACCCCTAAGGTTGAAACTTTGCCCAGTTCAGCAGGAACTACTTGTTGTAGGATTTTTACATAGGAATGCAAACAAGGACTCTCTGGAGCTCTGGAAATGCTCAAGATAGCAATACCCTCGATTATAATTAATAAATGCTGTTGTTGCTGGTGTTTGTTGCATCAGTGTGCACAACACTTTCCAGAGTACATGAATATAGGACCCTCCATATACAGTCTCAAGTTCAACACAGGGAAGGCAACAGATGGAAGAGAGTTGGGTTTTGCTTATTTCACATGATTAAACAAGCATGCTTCACTAGACCATTTATTTTTTGAGGAAAAGCTCCCATCCACTGAAAACTGGTGCAGGTCCTTGCTTCAGACCAGGGTTGTTCTGGATTGGGGGCCCTGCAACTGTGTCCTCTCCAAGATAAAAATAGGCTAAGCATATTTATTTATACACGTAACTGAATGCACATGTGTTTTGGCCCTCAATGACACTTGCACTTATTTGGGTTTAGTTCAGTGAGGCAGGCAAAGCCAATGTAATGCCCACCTCAGGTTGTTGGACTACAGCTCCCATCATCCCTGACCTTTTGCCAGGTTGGCTGTGGCTGATGGGAATTGCAGTCCAAAAACAGCTGAAAGGCTCCACATTGACCACCCAAGGGATGTCGTTTTGGCAGGGGGACATTCCAAAAGCTTCACAGAAAAGGTGACTTTGGAAGAACTGAGAGAGGCAGCGTCGCACAGGTGTTCTGAGAGGCAGCTGCAGACTTAAAAGGCAGCAAGAGCAAAGGGCAAAGTCCTTCGAAGGAACAGTCTGCTAAGGTGGATGAGCAATTGTCACAGGCAGGAAATAGGTCAAGATATGAGCAGAAGGAAAATGGAAGGCACTTGGATGGTGAACGCAAGGAGTTCGTTCATGAGATGCGGCAGATGAAAAGCCAGTGTAGGGATTTCAGGAGAGGCAGCGATGGGAGGGTTGAATGACATGGGCAGTATTGTTGTGGACAATGGACCAAAGTGAGATTATAGAAGACCAAACACTACAGGATTGCAGGAGTCAAGGCAAGCAGTGATCAAAGCGTGAACCAGCAATTGTGCCAAGGAAGAGGCTTGTATTTTTGCAGCGTTGTAATGGGAGAAGTGGCACGACACTGAAGGACTACAAGAAGCACCTACAAATATCCTTCCTGCGTATGGCAGGCTTTCTTAGAAGTCTGATGAATACCCAATTTGCTGCCTCAAAGAGAGAGGATTGAACATGGTAGTCCTTTTTTTTTTAAGTTCATTGTATACAGTAATTTTCCACTGGGCCTCCAGTGCTCTGAGGCACAAAATACTGGATGTGATTGAAGAAGACAAATCAAAGTATGGTATCATTTGGGGACAGCAATTTTTCTGTCTGTATAACTCCTTTCAGAATGTGTCCATTGCTATTTTAGGTTACTTCCTGCTTTTATGTAGTTTGATACCTCAGAGGTAGTCACTTAGAGATACTTTACTGTACATTAGATTTCATAACTGAGTATCTCAGTCTGATACCTTAATAGGAAGCTAGATTTAAAAAGCTGTGAGGATAGAATTAATGTCTCCCCTCCCCTTCCTTTTTGCATGAATCAATTCATATAGATGTGCTAGGAGGGAGGGTGTATTGAAAAGCTTTAAGATATCTTCCTGCAGCAGATATAAATAACGTCACAGATAGAACAATAGGCCTATTGTGTGATAATAGTGTTTTATTCCAGGCCCAAATCAGAGTTATTTTCTGTATTATCTGCAAAACAACGTAGCAAAAAACAACATGGGAGGCAGCAGCTACGAGTTACTGTTCTCTGCAGCTACAGCAGGCACTGTGATTCTCGTGGTTTGACTTCACCCCCAGAAGCGCGCTCCATTGTCTCTCGAGACAGACGGATGCCAACACCAAAATAGCGATCAACGCTTTTATCTTGATAATTACATTCTGCACCAATGTCAAATAACCAGGCACCACCAAGTTGTTTCAGAACTATGAAGTGCTGTTAGTACAGCAAATCAAAAATATGATCTATAACAAGGAACAATTTTGATAACACGTTGAGGTTTTGAGGCTGGGAGGTGCAATCCCCAATCCATGGGGATGCAGGAGCGAGACCAGGGTACAGTGGTACCTCGGGTTACAGACGCTTCAGGTTACAGACTCCGCCAACCCAGAAGTAGTACCTCGGGTTAAGAACTTTGCTTCAGGATGAGAACAGAAATCGTGCTCCGGTGGTGCGGCAGCAGCAGGAGGCCCCATTAGCTTAAGTGATACCTCAGGTTAAGAATGGACCTCCAGAACGAATTAAGTTCTTAACCCGAGGTAGCACTGTACTCTGAATGAAAGCAGGATTAGAAGTTGAGCATAGCGGCAGTTGCGCATACATTTAACTGCAGCGTTTGGCTGCACATTCTACAGTGGCCCCTTGAGTAGTAGAACACAAAGCTCTGGGCAGTAGTGGAGGCCAATAACAGGTTTCATCATAATCATTTAGGAAGTCAGTTCTCTGAGCATGCAAAATAAGTAAGTAAATAGCCAGTTGGTGCTTATTATCTGTTGACCTGATTGAGCATTTATGGGACTTCAATTGCATTTGGTTTGATGTTCCTTCTTTTGATGCTTAATCACCTTATCGACTCTCAGCACATTCATTGATTCATGCTGTTAAACTCTTCCATCCGGTTACACAAGACTGGCAGCCGTCTCCGTGATCACGGTGCATTGCACCATTTCCAACCACTAGGATCAATGAGATTTCTGCCAACATCAATGTGCCTTGCTTGATTGACACCAGGTTTCTCACGACACTGTGCATTTGGCAGTGCAAGCTAGTAGTTAACTGTGATTGTGAAGCCCTGGTTCAGCTTAGCTCCTTCGATTAGTAACATGTTACTTGGACTTGTTGGCATAAAAAGGACATTTGTGATGTTAGATTGATATGTAAGGTTTGCACACAGCCTGGAAGCATTCATCTGGCGAATCCTTGGTAGGAGAGTAGGCTGACCTTAATCCATGCACATACACACACAGAAAAAATAGCAAAGATGTTTATTCTTGGAACTACATACAGTGGTACTTCGGAAGTCAAACGGAATCTGTTCTGGAAGTCTGCTCGAAAACATTCAGAAACAGAGGCGCAGCTTCTGATTGGCTGCAGGAAGCTCTTGCAGCCAATCGGAAGCTGCAGAAGCTGCGTCAGTTCTAGGTTCCAAAGAATGGAAGAAGAATCGCCAACCAGAACAGTCACTTTCGGGTTTGCAGCGTTCGGGAGCCAAAACGTTCGACTCGCAAGGCGTTCGGGAGCCAAGGTGCGACTGTACTTGGATAGGAAAGTTTCTCTCGTTCTGAGTTGGGAGTGCAAGGGAGCTATGCTTGCTCCTTTGTTCTCAGAGATCATCCCAAGAGGGTCTGAAGAAGTAGAGAGGAAGAGGGGGTTGCAACCTAAGAATATCAGTCTTAAGATCAAAGGGAAAGAGGAGTGAGATGATGCAATAATTGAGGGTTCCCTTCTCTGTCCTCTTCAACCCATGCAAACCTCTCTCACCGAGCTGAGTTGCACTCACACTTCCAACATGTGCCAGGGGTGCATTTATTGAATTCCCCCCTTCTCCCCTTTTAGAGGAGTAATGGTGGAGAATCCCTCACTTTCCTTTTACCTGCAGAAGCTCCAGCATCCCATCCCATCCAGGCCCATATTGGGATAGTGACCATCAAAGACACTATGGCAGAAGTGCAGCGGTTGGCTTGGCACCCAGATGTGCTTGGGAGGAACTTAAGCTGTATGAACTGCACGTGAACAAGATGAACTTGCTATGTAACTTCCAGCAGGATCTGCAGCATTAATTTATACCTGCGGATGAGGCCTTAGGTACCAGGCTGGGTGTTTGGCAAATGATACCCGCATGCTAGAATTGCTTAAGCCCAAGGAAGTCTCCTCCTATTCAGACTGGCCTGTGGTGAGCACAGACTTTGTAAGCAAAAGGACCAAGGCTCAGTACCTCTGGGTAGGGCTGGGAGAAACCCTTGTTGGAATTGCTGGAGAACTGCTGCCCATCAGGGCAGACAGTGCTGAACTAGATGGACAAACCTTCTGGGAATTTTTTATTTTTTTGCTGCTTGCCTAGGACCACAAAAATGGGAATGATAAAAAACCTGGTAAACTGCAATGCATTGCTGCTGGATTAAGTTTGGCTTAGTGTGTCAAAATGGTTTTTAACCATGCGTAGGTTTTTAAGCAACTGCACTGTAGGAACATTGGGTGTCTTTTTTTCTTAATTGAGAGGTGCTTCAGTTGGTTTGGAGAGTGATGGTTGTGCAATTGCCTGTGCATTGCCGCCATATATGCCACCCCCAAAAGAACTTAACAACCATCTGCTCCATATTTATTCAAATGGTGCCAGGTGACACAAAGTCCATTCAGAACAGCTCGTCTTGTCTTGCCTTTTATTTTATTTTTCATGAGCAGCTTAGGCCAATTATGTGATGCCTGAGAGTGCTTCAACAGTGTTATTAAACAGCAGGGAACTGCGAGGCTGCACTGGTAAACATCACTTAATTCTTTCAGGAAGCTATTCAAGCCTAGCAAAAATAACTTTCCACTCCACTCTACCTAAATGCAGGCGTCGGTTTAGTTCTGCTCCATGTAGCTCAACTTTCACTTGGGTCTTGTCTAGGCTATACAGCAACAAGTGGGACCTGCAGCAAAATGTTGCAGAGATTAGTCCTCCTGGCCAGGATTCCTAGCAGTCAGCCATGCCCTTTTCTAGGTTACATCATTTCACCACACCTGGTTTCCCAATGTCCTCCCCCAGGAGAAGCTGGTGAAGATATCTGTGGACCCTCGCCTGCAAAGAGAAACAAGACAGAGCTGCAATGCCATAGTAGCACCCTTCCCCTGCTCTTAGTTGTGTCCTTGATTTCCTTTCCAGACATGGGCAGTAAGGTAAATGGACCCCTGACTATTAGGTCCGGTCGTGACCGACTCTGGGGTTGCAGCGCTCATCTTGCTTTATTGGCAGAGGGAGCCGGCGTACAGCTTCCGGGTCATGTGGCCAGCATGACTAAGTCGCTTCTGCCAAATCAGAGCAGTGCACGGAAACGCTGTTTACCTTCCCGCCGGAGCGGTACCTATTTATCTACTTGCACTTTGACGTGCTTTCGAACTGCTAGGAGTTGGCAGGAGCAGGGACCGAACAACGGGAGCTCACCCCATCGCGGGGATTTGAACTGCCGACCTTCTGATCAGCAAGTCCTAGGCTCTGTGGTTTAACCCACAGCGCCACCTGCAAGGGCAGTAGTAGAGGTCAAAGAATCATCTATGCATGCTTCTTTCCCCAGAAAGAAGAAGACATTTTGAGATTAGTGGCCTTCTTCTCATTTACTCACATCTCCAGTTATAGGCGTGGGGAGACCACTTGGGGCAGATTTAGGCAAGGCAGGTTTGCTGCAAAAATGGGCCTCCAGACACCCTTTTATGCATTAATGATGATTTGTGCTCATGATGGCATTTGGGGGGGGGCGTTATATGTGCTCCCACATCCAACACTCTTTGTGCCCACAAAAGTTTTGGGTCAATCATACTGCTTCATAATCAGCTGGTGCATGAGCCATACCTTCCTTTCTGACACCCCAAAACTTTTTGCATCAAGAAGGTTCCCATTTTATTTTATTGTTTTCATCCCTCTTTTGTTGTACTGTAGCACTTGTGCCTTAAGGCGTCCTGGCAACATTCGTGAATTAGGTTTGGTTCGCCACAGTGGCTGTAAAAGATACCAGCATTCCTGTGGGGTTTTGTGCTGAAAGGAGTGGAGATTTTAGTGCAGCAGCCGCAACGTGAACATAAAAAACTTTGTTGTTGTTGTTGTTGTTTAGTCATGTCCGACTCTTCGTGGCCGCATGGACCAGAGCACGCCAGGCACTCCTGTCTTCCACTGCCTCCCGCAGTTTGGGCTTGAATAACTCAGAGAAGCTATGAACTATGCCGTGCAGGGCACCCAAGACAAAAAACTTTAAAAGTGTGCAAATGGAAGACAGGGGGGGACATTGAGGATGGCATGAACATGGACAGTGGAATGAGTGGAGTTAGAATGTGAAGGCAGTATTGTAGGAACACTGGGGAAGCATCGGAAGATAACCGATATTGGTGTGTGGACAGTTCATTGTAAATCTACTTCTAACGCACTATTAATGTATCAACAACATGTTGCTGTACGTATGCACAATAAAACATCAATCTGAATGGCTCCTTGGGGAAGACATTGATTCCTGCTTTTGCAAAGGTTCCAGAGGGCCTTTGGTTACCTTGCCATTTTGCAGCTGTTCTAACAATGCTTGATAATGACTTTTTCTTTTTTCCTTTAATCTGGTGGGTGGGCGGACCATGCCATTCTTTTCCATGCATTTCCAGCCTACCTTTGTTTTTTGTTTGTGCCGCAGCTCCCCTCACTTCTTCTCCTTGCCATGTCTAAGCCACTTCATCTGAGCCTCTGTAAAAATTAGATTAAAGGTAGTTTTGTGAAGACGAGGAAGGTAAATAATCAATTGTAAAGTATTTTGCATACTATAAAAGCATTACATGATAAAACAAACAAGGACTGGCTCTCTGAGATGGAAGAGTATTTTGGGGCCAAGAGAGAGAGAGGGAGAGGGAGAGGGAGAGGGAAAGATCTTGCATCATCCCTAAGGAGTCCTAAAACAAGTAAACTACAGACTAGCGGTACTTTGTTTTATTTGTACCAAAGCTCAGCAACACACTGAGATACTGTGATGTAATATGGATCTAACTTAGAGAACTTGGAGAGCTAATACAGATTTTTTTCTCCTGTTAATTGTGCATATGAATAAACTGTGTACATGTCTTGGATAATGAATTAAAACATGGATAGGCAAACTAAGGCTTTGGGGGCCAGATCTGGCCCAATCGCCTTCTAAATCTGGCCCACAGACAGTCCGGGATTCAGCATGTTTTTACATGAGAAGAATGTGTCCTTTTATTTAAAATGAGTCTCTGGGTTATTTGTGGAGCATAGGAATTCGTTCATTCCCCCCCTTCAAAATATAGTCCGGCCCCCCACAAGGTCTGAGGGACAGTGGACCGGCTGCCTGCTGAAAAAGTTTGCTGACCCCTGAATTAAACTGTAGAGATCAGGTGATTCTTTTCTGCAGATTGCCTAGGCATCAGTCTATTGTTTCACAACTGTGCCATATAATAGTTTAGAGGCAGAAAATAAATCTGAATAAATTTGTTCATGTCCCCAAACACAGCACAATCTCATCTCACAACGAGTTGCAAATTGCCAGTTTCATCACAACGGTGTGTGATAGAGTATTTCAGTGTTTACACTGGTAATGCTCTGTTGATTTGATACATAGGGAAATTTGTGTGTTGTGTATTTCAAGAACTCCAGCAGCCCCTGGTTACCAATCTCAATCAGCTGCTAAAACATTCCAGTCTTAAATTTAGCAGTAGGTTGGTAAGCATCAACAAACAGGTACACCTTAGGATGAATGGAATGTAAGTGACTATTGTTAACAAAGAATCTTGTAATGGAAATTGCTTAGCCTCGGTATATAAGACCCCACTATTTAAAAAGCAATTTCCCCAAAATTACTGCAGAATCAGTGGCATTTTCCAATGGCGGTGGAAGCAGAATTTGAAGTGAGACAGGGTCCTGAGTTACCTTTTCTATCTTGTAATATTTTCCCCCAAAAAAAGGCATAGAATGAGGCCACCACTCTTGTAAATAACCTGTTAGTGTCTCACCCAAAGGCATTGATGAATTTAGAGGTTCCTTGCCCGTTTTTCACAAAATGCCATCCATCTTTCATTCTTACCTGGGCTCTGTATGATATATTGCACTGTGAATCAAGTTAAGCAGTCTGTCATAGAGCAGGTCTTGTTTCAGATTACATCATATGTTGCCTGCTACGTGGCACCAGAGCTATTGCTCCTAATCAGGACGAGAGGAAAAGCATGAATGCTGTTGCGATCCATACTGAAGAGACCACCTTCTGTCTAAGCTACTGTGCAACTCCGTAGCTAAAAGTGGCCAGTTAATGTTCCCATGACCCAGAATACAGGCCAGCTGTTGCCAAACAAGCAAAGGCTCATTTAATGTCCCTGTAGTTAAAACACTATGTGATGCTGAGCAGACTGCTGGTATATGACAGTGGCAAAAGAATGAGCCGTATCTGAGGAGGTTTCAGTTCCAATCTTACCACTGTTATAAGATCACTGGTTCGCTTTTCTCTTTCTCCTCTTGCCACTGAGCTCTTGGAATCTGTGTGTCCACATTTATTACACAGTAGGCAGGAAAGATCCTGGTTATATCTAACTAGGGTCGAGATGCAAGGAGCCATGCCTGCTCTTTGTTCTCAAAGATGTCTCCTCTCCCAACATGAAGAGGAAGAAAGAGGGGGAAAGTAGTGAAGACACCAACCCCGAAGATAAACTTCGAGGACTGCCTCTCCCCATATAAACAGACCTGGATCCTGAGATCATTCTCTGAGGAGCTTCTTCATGTGCCTCCTCCACGTGAGGTCCAGAGGATGGCAACATGAGAACGGGCCTTTTCTGCAGTGGCCTCCCATTTGTGGAATCCCATCTGAGGTTCATCTGGTGCCTTCATTATATATCCTTAGGTGCCAGGCAAAAACATTCCTCTTCAACCAGGGCTTTGGCTGTTTAATATTTTACAAACAGCCTTTTTAATGTGTTTGTGATAGGGAGTGGGTGTTATTATTTTGTTGTTTCTGTTTTAACTATTTATTTGTACTTCTGTCTTGTGTTTTTATCTTGTGAACCTGTCCTGAGATCTTTTGTTGATGGGCAGTACATAAATCTAAGGAATAAAATATCAGTCCAGCACCTGAGGGAAGGTTAGCACAGGGCAGTTTTGGAGGTTTTTCTCTGTCTGCTTTCTCCCATGAAGTCCAGCCTTTGATACAAGCTGACTTGCATCCCAACACTTCCAACACCAGCTGCATCAACAACTCACTTTTCCTCCTGCAGCTTGTGCAGATGGCCAGGGCTAGCTTTGTAGGTGCTTTTGTAAGGCTCTGTCTTCTCTTCCCTGGGTGGGGGCCAGACACAGAAGGAGCAAAGTTCAAGGCCCAGCAGTGGAGCAAGGAAACAAAAGTGTCTCATTATTCCAGTACTGGAAGGGTTGTACACCAATACCATCCTAAATGCCATTGTTTAATTCTTATACAGTGGTACCTCTAGTAGTAGAAGAAGAGGAGTTTGGATTTGATATCCCGCTTTATCACTACCCTAGGGAGTCTCAAAGCGGCTAACATTCTCCTTTCCCTTCCTCCCCCACAACAAACACTCTGTGAGGTGAGTGGGGCTGAGAGACTTCAAAGAAGTGTGACTAGCCCAAGGTCACCCAGCAGCTGCATGTGGAGGAGCAGGGATGCGAACCCGGTTCCCCAGATTACGAGTCTACCGCTCTTAACCACTACACCACACTGGCTCCAAACTTAATTAACTGGTTACAAACTTAATTCCTTCCAGAGGCCCGTTCTTAACCTGAGGTACCACTTTAGCTAATGGGGCCTCCTGCTGCTGCTGCCGCGCCACTATCACACGATTTCTGTTCTCATCCTGAGGTAATAGTTCTTAACCCGAGGTACTACTTCCGGGTTAGCAGAGTCTGTAACCCGAAGTGTTTGTAACCCGAGGTGTTTGTAACCCAAGGTACCACTGTACTTAACATTGGCTCTGTTGAATGTAAATGTGAAAGGATCAGTTTCTGACAGTGATAACAATCCCCAGTGCTCAGAGCTGTGCATCATGCAAGAATGGTCTGACTGAACTAGCCCATCCCTCTCTGGCTCTTCTATTGCCAATGGCGACATTGATTCCCACCAAGTAGATGCCGATTATGTTGCAACACGCTGCTGGGTCACATCAAAGCTATTGAGAAGCAACACCCCAGCTTCTTCCAAGAACTCATCAGCAATTAGAATATTTGCTTGTTTAAATTGTTTTCATGCTGTGATACATGAGAGCAGAAAAGATCAATAGAACTGCATGAAGAGCAGAGAAGAAGGGATCGATTCTGTTGCAAGCTGATCTCTCTCTCTCTCTCTCTGTTTTTATATTCCTCTCAGTGGCAAAGATTTAAAAAATTCAGCACACGCAAGAAGAAAGTCTGTTTATTACATATAATCATTCCAGTGGTTGGCAGGTGTTAAAACTAGATTGCAAAACTGATAACAGTTGGGGTTTTGGTCCTGTTGACTTGTATTTGTCAAGTTTGTTTCCAGAGAACAAGACTGAGCCTGTAGCTCTTATTTTCAACAGGGTGCCACCTAAAGACTGCTGAAATCCCTAGGTCAGGGGTGCCTAGGTTTCTGATCCTTGGTCCTACTTAGCTTGATGACGGGAGTGCCCCAACCTTACTGATTTTGGTAAAAGATGGAATGCTTCAGTTTCTTAAGTAGATAAACCATGCTTAAACAAGGTCATTACTTCTGTGTCTCATTGATTTAAGATTCTGCCTCATTCTGACCACTGCAAGAACGTTTTGCCTCCTTCACTCGTTCTCTGGTTCACCTGGCAGTTCTTGAGGAACACCCATAACTCAATAGTAGAGGATATGCAGAAGGGGAAGGGCAGATGCTTTTCATGAAAAAGGTCCCACGTTCAATCTCCAGGATCTCAAAGTAGGGTTAGGAGAGACCCCGGCTTGAAGCCCTGGGAGCTTCTGCCTGCTAGCTAGCTGGATCAGTGGTCTGGTTCAGTAGAAGACAGCTTTCTATGTTCCTTGGCCCCATTTTCAGTCCCCAGAAACACTTAATAAAGGGTCTTGAAAAGTAGTGCTGGGAAAAGGCCCTTGGAGAGCTACCAGTAATGCCATTCAAATTACAGTGGTACCTCAGGTTAAGAACTTAATTCATTCTGGAGGTCCATTCTTGACCTGAAACTGTTCTTAACCTGAAGCAGCACTTTAGCTAAATGGGGCCTCCTGCTGCCGCTGCACCACTGTTGTGCGATTTCTGTTCTGATCCTGAAGCAAAGTTCTTAACCCGAGGTACTATTTCTGGGTTAGCAGAGTCTGTAACCTGAAGCATCTGTAACCTGAGGTACCACTGTATACAATTCTGGGCTCCATGGTCTGATGGTACAAAGCTTCACATACTTGCAAGATGCCTTCTGATTGCTGTTGTGCCTTGTCCTGCAACTCTGCCTGCCCAGGACTTTTGCTGTCTATTTTTCCATTGTGCTGCCTGCTACCAGGGATCTTTATGGGGCTTTCTGCTGCCAGGATCCTCAGGGGTCAAGGATTGCCACGGGCTTGATGCGTCCCTAAAGCTGAAGTGGAACAGCAGCCTTAATGGATGAGACTCAGGGACCATTCAGGAGCATTTTGGCTCGAATGGTGTTGTTTTGCTCCTTGATGTCTCTGTTAGCTCTGCATAATGAGTGCTTCTAAAAGAAGATGGGCAGCAGTGCAGCGCCGATAAAACTGTTTACAAGGCTTCTGTGCAATTAGTCTGTTAACCTTCGCTGTAGAATTGCTAGCAGGTCCCGGAGAGAACGCTTTTGAAGGCAAGAACATAAGCAGGAACATAAACAGTTGTGGAGTTTGTCTTGCAGGAACACGTTTGGCTATTTAAAAAAGATCATTGAAAAAAGCTGAGATGGGATTGATTCTCAGTACCTCAGGTGGGGTGGGGGATGCTCTTTCTAGGAAGCTCGTAAACACACCATTTGCCTCCAGAGTCCTCAGCAGTTTGGTATGACTAGATGCCTATTTACGTAGCACTTTTTAAACCTGCAAAGCACATTGAAAGCTTTTTTAACGTGCTCAGCCTCCCATCAACTGTGTGAGGTAGGAATATTTATTTCCACATGAAAATAGGGAATTGAATCTACAAGAGCCCATGGTCCGCACAGTCAGGCCATCACAGAAATGTGGCTTGATCCTTGCTCTCCACATTCTCACTGTCATGGTCCGGTTCACTGGCGGTCAAAGTCCCGGCTGGGGATGTTGGGACCGGGGACAAGATGGCGGGGTGGGAGCAGGAACGGGAGTCCAGGAGTCAGGAAGCCAAGAGTCCGAGGGTCAGAGAACCAGGAGTCAAGAAGTCAAAGGTCCAAGGATCAAGAAGCGAGGAGTCACAAAGTCAATGGTTCAAGGATCAAGGAGTCACAAAGTCAAGGGTCCGAGGATTAAGCAGCAAGAAGTCAAGGAACCAAACGCAGCCAGGCAGGAAACGTGTTGCTGTGGCAAAGAGTCAAAGGGAAACACTGACCTTATATCCCTTCCTTGCTCTTGCTACCAGGTGCTTGAGTTACCAATCAGCCTTACCTCTTCAGAACAAACTTAGGAAGGCCCCAGTCCTGCAAAGTCCTACTGGTCACAGGGCCCGGCTCCTGCACGCACTCCTGACACTCACATTCTTCTCTTGGCCACTGGAGCACCCTGCAAAGAGCCCAAAATAGGAAAGCCTCAGGAGGATTCAGCTTTGCTGGTTTTTCCTCTTTAGAATTAGAGTGACACCGATGATGTCACAACTTATAGAGCTGCTCTCTTTGCTTTGGCAACTAGGAAAATCAGGACAAATAATTTTGATAATAATTGTAAAGGGGACTCAAGAGGTCTAATTTGCACAATCCATATATGTCTCTCTTCTGTTTTACCTGTCCTTGCAAGAAAGGTTTCTGTTAGATTTGGTTGTGGTTTTATTGTCTGTTTAGCGTTTGTCAATTTTTATTTATTTATTTATGAATTTCAGTTATATGAATTTCAATAGTTTTACAGTCATTTTAACATTTGCCGACATCTACTTTTAACTATGGATCGCTATGACGACTCTCATTTTAGAAAAGAGGACGTGTCCTGAAAAAAGAGGACGTATGGCAACCCAGGGACCTATAAATTCACGCAAAGCCATTTTGTGGAATATGCTGTGGTTTTCATGCAGCAAGGGTGAGGGGTCTCAGGTCCAGGAGCCAATTGAGTTCCTTCAGTCTTTTCTGCCTGGCCTTGGGGCTCTTCCCCAGACCACATCCCTCACTAGCCAGGCAGTGGGTCGTACTCTTGAATGCTTTTGCTTGTCTGGCATTTGTCCTGAACTCTGATGAACTTTTGCTTGCGGGGGATAGAGAGAAGTGTGTGCATGTGTGTAGAAATCAGCCCAATGTGCAGAGGTAACATTTCAATTCATTGTTCCACTGGCTTTTGATTCTGGCACCACCCACCACTGGTATTTCCCCTGTGCAGAGCGATTGCCTTGAAGGGACTGTGGCTCTCGGGCTGCAAAATGTTCCCCGCTCCACCCTGCTGTTTTATTGTTTGCTTCAGTGTTTGACAGTGGAACATGCTCCCTCAGAAGGTGGTGGACTCTCCTTCCTTGGAGGTTTTAAAGCAGAGGTTCGATGGCCATCTGTCAGGGATGCTTTAGTTGAAATTTCTGCTGGATGACCCTTCCAACTTGGCAATTCTGTGATGCTGTGACTCAATGACAGCTCAAAGCATCTTTTCAAAACAGTGTCTCATTTATTCCCTGACCAGACTTGAATCTTGTTTGACAGTATTATGCGCTCTCAAACCATTTTCTGGGTGCCGGGTGCCACAATCACATAAACTGTCACCTGTTTATTTCAGGCTTGGAACTCTTCATGTAGGAAGAAATAATGTATTTTGTGTGCTTTGAAGTCTGCTGCAAAAGTTCTATTTTTTTTGCCCTGTGTACTCTTGGTAAAAAAATAGCAGTTGTGTATACCTTTTCAAAGGGACACGGGTGGCACTGCGGGTTAAACCACAGAGCCTAGGACTTGCCGATCAGAAGGTCAGCAGTTCGAATCCCCACGACAGGGTGAGCTCCCGTTGCTCGTTCCCTGCTCCTGCCAACCTAGCAGTTGGAAAGCACGTCAAAGTGCAAGTAGATAAATAGGTACCGCTCCGGCGGGAAGGTAAACGGCATTTCCGCGCGCTGCTCTGGTTCTCCAGAAGCGGCTTAGTCATGCTGGCCACATGACCCGGAAGCTGTACGCCGGCTCCCTCGGCGAATAAAGCGAGATGAGCACCGCAACCCCAGAGTCGGTCACGACTGGACCTAGTGGTCAGGGGTCCCTTTACCTTTTATACCTTTTCAAACTATGGATTTTGTTTTCCTACATGGAGAAATGCTTTCTGTGTTTGAAGTTGTGAAGCTTGGCTCCAGGATAACCTGTATTTGTTCAATAGGCCTCACAGAAGGAATATTATGTTTTCCAAAGTGTATTTCTGCAACTATCAATACAGTCGTACCTTGGATCCCGAACGCCTGGCTCCCAAACAAATTGGCTCCCAAACAATCGAAACTTGGAAGTGAATGTTCCAGTTTTTGAACATTCTTTTGGAAACCAAACGCCTGACGGGCCTTCCGTGGCTTCCGATTGGCTGCAGGAGCTTCCTGCAGCCAATCGGAAGCCACACTTTGGTTTCCAAACATTTTGGAAGTTGAACAGACTTCCAGAATGGATTCTGTTTGACTTTCAGGGTACGACTGTAGTTTTATTTGCGAATAACACTTAAAAATGGTTTCTACTGATGAAGAACATTTATTCTGTATAGAACATTCTCAGATTAGGGGGGTTCTTATGTGAACAAAGAATTGGCATCCAGAATTCATTCTTTGTGTTCCATTAGAGTTCTGTAATCATCAGGAACCCACCGAGTTTAAAAGATCAGGTTTTCCATGCAAGAGAAGTTATTTTGCATCCTATGAATGAAACTAATTGGCTTAATTATGAAACAGTTGTGTTCTTTTTTTGGATGACTTCTGTTAAATGGCTCCCCACTGTATACGTTAGGTGACTAATCATAATCTATTTGATTTTACAAACTTTACAAAAAGGGACATTTATTTCTGTTTCCATACATAACATGCATGACTCCACACAACTGCAGGAGGAAGTATTATATTGTGAACGGCAATTTCGTAATGCTAATTCGACTTTAAGACATTTTCAGGAACAAAGCTCCACTTAAGTTGTTGTTTGTGGAGGCAGGAGTTAAACATGAGCCATGGTGGCATTCCACTTTTCAGTAGAAACTGAAGGCAAGGACCTTTAGTTTATATACTAATGAAACTGTCGTAGAATCATAGAATTGTGGAGTTGGAAGGGACCCCAAGGGTCATCCAAACCAACCCCCTGCAATGCAGGAATCCTGCCTATAGTCATCTTCAGGTGGGCTTGAACCACCAACCTTCTGGTTAACAGCCGGACACACTGAACCCACCTGCCTGTCAGGAGCCATTGACACTGATGATTTTGTGTCAATAACAATAATACAGAGCCCCAGCAGAAATGAGGCAGTTGCAAGATTCTTGACCAAGCATGTCCCTCGCTTTGTGCTTTCTACTTGCTTCTAGCCATGCACACATAATGATCATTGATTGATGGATGGATTGCACCTATATCCCACCTTTCCTTCACGGAGCTCTGAGTAGTGTACATGGTTATCCATTTTATCCTCACAACAGGCCTGTGAGGTAGGTTAGGCTGAGAGTCAGTGAGTGGCCTAAGGTCACCCAATGAGCTTCAGGGCTGGGTGGGGATTTGAACCCTGGTCTCCCAGGTGCTAGTCCAACACTCGCAAGCACTACACCACACTGACTTTAATCATCAAATTCAGATTGCAAGTTCCACTGAGAAACAAGAAGGAGGTGTCAGCATTCTCAGAGTCAATCCTCAGCTTTGCAGAGTTTTGGTTCCCCCTCCCAGCAAAAAAAACCCTTTAAAACTTCCTAGCGGGGCATATTTGGTAGTCATGGAATATTGGCAATTGAAAAACAAAAATGGGAAAATAATGGGGGTGGGATATGATGTCCCTGAGGAAGGGGAACAGCGCTTTCCCTGCTTTGGGAAGGAGGTGGGAGGGCACAAGGACCCTGCCAGAGCCTTGCACCTCCTTTCCAAAGCCCAGTGCCGAAGGCTGGGGTGGGGGGCATCAAATTTTGGGCTTGCTGCTCGCCCCCATGCAACAAGTCCTGTGGGTTCTGTGTCAAAGTACTCTTGTGGCCCATTTTACAGTGGTACCTCGCAAGACGAATGCCTCGCAAGACGAAAAACTCGCAAGACGAAAGGGTTTTTGGTTTTTTTAGTTGCTTCGCAAGACGAATTTCCCTATGGGCTTGCTTCGCAAGACGAAAACGTCTTGCAAGTTTGTTTCCTTTTTCTTAAAACCGTTAATACAGTTGTGACTTGACTTCAAGGAGCAACTCATAGCATGCGGTGTGGTAGCCTTTTTTGAGGTTTTTGAAGACTTTGGTGATTTTTGAAGCTTTTCCAAAACTTTTCCGAAACCGTGCTTCGCAAGACGAAAAATTCGCAAGACGAAAAAACTCGCGAAACGAATTAATTTTGTCTTGCGAGGCACCACTGTATATGAAAAGCTGGACCGCCCTGGTAGGTGGATAACACCTAAAACCAGTGTGCCACTAAAAACAAACGAATAACCAATGCAGGGAGTAAATGTCAAGTACTGAATCCCCTGTGCATAAACAAACAGAAGCCATGTAATTTCCTGTACATGATGGCATTGATCCCATTAGGAATGCTACATGCTTGGCATATTTCTGCATCAGTTTCAATTTGCTTAAGGCGTGATTTGTTGTGGAGTGCTCAGCTCTCAGTGGAATGTTGATTTAAAGGAGGGGGGGAGGAAGGAAGGAAGGAAGGAAGGAAGGAAGGAAGGAAGGAAGGAAGGAAGGAAGGAAGGAAGGAAGAAAGGGAAAGAGAGAGAGAGAGAGAGAGAGAGAGAGAGAGAGAGAGAAAGAAAGAAAGAAAGAAAGAAAGAAAGAAAGAAAGAAAGAAAGAAAGAGATCAGCACAAAGAGTTTTTCCTGCAGCAGTGATTCAACTTCTTTGGGTCACAAATGTGCCCAGTTTTCAAGGGTGCAAACTCTGCATGCTGTCTCATAGACACACATGGCACATAATCCAAGGAATGGGGAACCTGGTGGGGCCTTTTTGATGTTGCTGAACTCCCAGCTTCCATCAGCCCCAGCCAGCATGCCCAGTGGTCAGGCATGAGAGGAGTTGTAAGTCAGCAACACCTGAACCTCTGCACTCTGCAGGCGAAGGCTTCCTGCAGATTCTATCTTTTCAGGAGCTCCATTACCCACAACGTAGGAATCGGGCCTTTAGTGTGGTGGCACCTACCTTTCAGATTTCCCTCCCCTTGAATATTAGGTGGGTGCCACCGCTGCTGTCTTTTCGGCACCCAGTGAAGACCTCTCTCTTTTGACAAGCCTTTTGAGTTCTTCCCCACTTCTGCATCTGGAATTGCTCTTAAGTGGCTTTCAATTTATTTTATGTATTTATACGCCACCTTTTCTCCAGGGAGCTCAAGATGGCTGACATGCTTGTCCCCCTTTCCATTTTACCCTCACAACCACCCTGTGAGGTAAGCTAGGCTGGGAGATGGCGGCTGGCCCAAAGTCACCCAGTGATTTGAACCCCGGTCTCCCAGGTCCTAACTCAGCACTCTTACCACTGCAACACACTGACTCTCTCTTTATTTATTATTGTTTTATCACTGGTTTGCCATTCTGGGCTCCTTTCGTAGGTCATGGGGTGTGGGTGGCGCTGTGGTCTAAACCACAGAGCCTATTGGGTTTGCCGATCAGAAGGTTGGCGGTTCGAATCCCTGCGATGGGGTGAGCTCCCGTTGCTCCGTCCCAGCTCCTGCCAACCTAGCAGTTTGAAAGCACGCCAGTGCAAGTAGATAAATAGGTACCGCTGTGGCAGGAAAGTAAACGGCATGTCCATGCGCTCTGGTCAGTGTTCTGTTGTACCAGAAGCCGTTAAGTCATGTTGGCCACATGACCCAGATATCTGTCTGTGGACAAACGCCGACTCCCTCGGCCTGAAAGCGAGATGAGCGCCGCAATCCCACAGTCGCCTTTGACTGGACTTAACTGTCCAGGGGTCTTTAACCTTTATTTATTTATTTATTTATTTATTTATTTATTTATTTACCTACCTACCTACCTACCTACCTAACCTTTCGTAGGAAGGGAACAAACTAATACAGTGGTACCTCAGGTTAAGAACTTAATTTGTTCTGGAGGTCCGTTCTTAACCTGAAACTGTTCTTAACCTGAGGTACCACTTTAGCTAATGGGGCCTCCCGCTGCCGCCACGCCACCACCACGCAATTTCTGTTCTTATCCTGAAGCAAAGTTCTTAACCCGAGGTACTATTTCTGGGTTAGCGGAGTCTGTAACCTGAAGCGTCTGGAACCTGAGGTACCACTGTATCTGAGGGGCCACAGGTTCCCAAACTCTGACATAGACAATTTAGTGTGTATTTCAATTTTGCATGTGTGTGTGTACAATCAGACTGAGGGAGTAAGGCTGTCACACATATCTGTATGTACATATGCTCCAACCCGCACAGATTGTCTCTGCACCCTGGAGGAGGTGGGTGAAAGCCCAGTTCCCACACCCACACTGCATGGGCACACGGCAGCATAGGAAGAGGCCTTTGGGTCAAAAACCATTCGTGCCCACGAGATATGAAATTGCGACCTCCAACGCCTGCACCAGATTTCATGAGGATACCTCGGTGTTTGACAGCGGTAGTTTGATCTTGCTCTAATGTTGCAAGCTGCCGTGAAAGGGCACCTGTGCATCTGACCTCCACTCGCCACTGACATGCACCCCCCCGAAGGTTGCCCACAAGGGAACGAGACCCTCAGGTAGCAGAAAGTTCCCCACTCCTGGATTAAACCTATACGTCCCTTCATCTGACTAGTGAGCATGGTTTGGATGTTGTTCAAATGATGTATACTTTGCCAAAGGGGAGAAAACAATCTTGGTCTCAAGTCCTGTGAAGGCGATGCGGGGAGGGCCTTTCAAGGAGAATTTTTGATCACAATGGCCTTAAGGAATATGTACTTAGAAGTTCCAGTATTCTTCCAAGAGCAACGGGCTAGTGCAGCAATATTTTGTAGCGCCGATTTTACTAATGAAAGGCAGGCGCCTCTCATGATTGTTCAAGGCAGGCAACCTCTGCGCTGCTGCTGCCCACTAGACAGGGACAAAGAAGACAGCAATTACCTTAATTTCATCCCAGGCATACAGTTCTAAAAGACCTCTGCATCTGCTGCACGTTCCACCCAATCTCTTCTGTATAACAAGTATGTGTCACCGTTGCGAGAGCACAGGCATTGATCTGCTCCCTAATTGTACATATTCTGACTTCTGTTGTGACGCTGTCATAACCTGAACACCAACGGAGCCCATTAAACAAGAAAAGAAAAATGTCAAAAGAGCTAATGTCTTCCATGCATCAAAGGCAGAAAACCGAGACAGAAACACAATGAAGCTCTGATAAACAAACGCAAGATAAGAAAGCAGTTGTGAAAATTCGATAGAAAGACTGTATTCAAAGCCCAGAATATATCCTCTATATCAGTGGGGGGGGGTTATGTGGGGGCTCCCCTAGACGTTGTGGACGGACTGCAGCTCCCATGTCCCTGACCATTGAGCATGCTAGCAGGAGTAGAGACGATGGGGACATCTGGGGAGCTACAGATTCCATATTTCACCCATAGAAGCATAGAATTATAGAGGTGGAAGTGACCCCAAGGTTCATCTAGTCCAGCCACCCTGTAATGATTGATTTCATTTTTACTTGTTTTTTCTACATGATTTTGCTTCTAAGATTTAGAATTGGGGGGTGCTGGGATAGATGTGGGAGATGGGAGGGAAAGAGCAAAGGAAGGGATGATTAGTATGTCTATAGGCATTGAGGGCAAAGAAGAAGAGCAGTCAAAGAAACACTTCGGGGCACCACAGCCGAGATTCTAAAATTGCCAAGTTCTGTACTGATGCCATGTTCCATGACAGAACAGCAGATCCATGGCTATGTAAAATGCACGCCGCCTTGGGATTCCTATAGAAGATTACTATTTGGGGGAACCTAAATTGACTTTTAAAAAGCAGAGACATCACCTTGCCAACAAAGGTCCGTATAGTTAAAGCTATGGTTTTCCCAGTAGCGATGTATGGAAGTGAGAGCTGGACCATAAAGAAGGCTGATCACCGAAGAATTGATGCTTTTGAATTATGGTGTTGGAGGAGACTCTTGAGAGTCCCATGGACTGCAAGAAGATCAAACCTCTCCATTCTGAAGGAAATCAGCCCTGAGTGCTCACTGGAAGGACAGATCCTGAAGCTGAGGCTCCAATACTTTGGCCACCTCATGAGAAGAGAAGACTCCCTGGAAAAGACCCTGATGCTGGGAAAGATTGAGGGCACAAGGAGAAGGGGACGACAGAGGACGAGATGGTTGGACAGTGTTCTCGAAGCTACCAGCATGAGTTTGACCAAACTGCGGGAGGCAGTGGAAGACAGGAGAGCCTGGCGTGCTCTGGTCCATGGGGTCACGAAGAGTCGGACACGACTAAACAACAACAACAACAAATTGACTTTTGGAGTTTCTGTATTCTTCTTATTTTGTAATTGGCCAAAGTTTTTACCATCTGCTTCCAGTAAGTAGTACCCAGTGTCTACCTGGTCTCCAGAGTAATTGGAGTACTTAGGTCACAAGTCTACTAACCAAGATGTTTGACATAGCCCATCTACAGTGACTCAGCAAAGTAAACTACTAGGGACAATTCTTCCCAGAGAATAGTATGGACTATATATCGGCTATTGTTATTTAAATTATGAGGGCATCCTTTTAATTAAAAGATTTTCTTTCCAATCCTCTGAAACATTCTTGCCAAAGAAGAATACCTTTTGTACTTAGTCGAAACAGATCAAGGCAAACCATTCATGTGCTCTAAAGATAATACCCGCATTTGGACAAGGAAGCTTTGGGCTTGGACGTGGCCACAAGAAGATCAGAAGTTTTTTTTTTCTGATTTCAGTTAAGCACTGTTTAGTGTTATTTCCAAACCCTAAATTGCGCTTAATCTTAGCTGTAGTGTGTTTGAAGCAGGCCAGCTTCATTATCCATGGTTTGAAGCTGGCTTGTTTCAAAACCACAGTTAAGATTAGCCACAGTTTGTTGGGTTTTGATGACATGGCAAACTATGGTTAATTAGAAACGGAAGCAAAAGCTTCCAAACTCCTTTTAATGGCTGTTCTAGTAGAAGGGAGGGAGGAGGGGCTTGTCTAAGCTTGTGTCCATCATGATAAACCATGACCTCTGAACACAGGCATGGAGGACGATTTATTGCAGCTTGTAAACTGACCAGCATGTTATTTACTGGGTTCCTGGATAAGTGTGGCATTCTTGCTAAGTAAAAGTCGCTTTGTAAGTTTTTCAGTGGTACCTGCTGTGAATTGTGTTATAAAAGAGAATTTCTCCTTTCCACTCAGAAACTGAACTAAAATGCAATTGCTGTTTAGCTGTAAAAATCTATCAATGTCTTGCTGGGGAGCCATTCATGGGTCCTTTCATCCTTGGAGCTTCCCCGATTTGCCATTGCTTCATATTATTATTGGTGGTAATTGAAGATCTGTCTATAAAGTGATACAGAAGCTTCCAGTGAGGATCTTACCACTGTTAAATAATAAAATAAGCCGTTGAAATGACTTACTGGCTGATAATGGAAGGAAATCACTATTCAGTTCGTTGTGATTTATGAAGGCAAATATCTCCTGAAACTTTTGCCAAAAAGCAAGAAGGAAAAACTTGCCTTTATGCTACCTGATTACTAAGACTTTGAATGGCACAGACTGATTTTATTCCTACTTCTGCGTCCCTGTGCTAGAACTTACTCTGTGCTGGTGAATGGAAGAGAGATGGAGAGCAGAGAGGGAAGTCGCTTAAATTCATAATCCTCATTTCATCAGGGCACCTGGTCCTTGTATAACTGAAGTCCAGTTTGGCTACGATGCTGGTTGCATGCACTGCTACCAGAATCCCTTACCTGTGTAAGAGCTCCATGCCACAGGTGTCATGCTTTTAAAAAGTCCTACTGTCCTGGCCCTCACCAGATGAAGAACTCAAACTCTCAGTTCTGTTTCTGCCCAAGACTTTAATGAGTAAATCAGATCGGTATGTAGGAAAGAAACTAGTTGCAAGGTGTAGCAGGTACAAGAAAGGCATAGTTGCATGGTGAAGATGTGAAGAGATTGATGAGTGACATGCCCCTTCCTTCCTTCCTTCCTTCCTTCCTTCCTTCCTTCCGCCTCCTTTTAGAAGAGTAGGGCAGGCTCAGCAGCTGGAGTCTTGGGACTGGGCAAGCAAATGGGCCCTCATAGGGTTGAGCCTATGGGGTTTGTTAGCACTAACACTGGTGCCTCTGTGTCCTAACCTATGGAGGTGGCGTCAGTGCCAGCGCAGTATCTGGCTTACTCCCAGTTGACAGCCAGTAGTGGCAGCAACTGTACTCTAGGTGGTGCCTGACTAGGAGTGCCTGCTAACATGGGCCAAACACCTCTCTGCCAGCCAACCCACTTGGTCCCTCCCCTGAATCCAACTCCTGACTCCCTCGATCACTGTCTCCCCCCACCCCTTCCAGCTCAGTTTTCAAAATCCTACTTGGGAGTTCACTTACTTCCCGCAGGAGCCTTTATGTGCTGCTTTGAAGTTTATCCTTGATTGCCTAGAAGAGCAGGTCCCTGCTGGACTTCACATGTATATTCTTTCTCGGCACTTTGAACTGCTGCCATTAAGCAAGACCCTTTCAAATGTTTTTTTAAAAATAAATATAATAATAATAATAATAGCATTTGGGGGCAAAAGTAGTATGCGTACCAGCAGGCTCCATAAGGGTCCTTTCAAATGTTTGTTGTTGTTGTTTGAAAGAGGCTATGCACTTCTTCTGCATTTTGCTCCCACTTGCAGGAATCTGGCATCAGAAACATTATATTCAATCCCCAGATAATGAAGGGTTACTGTTGCTGAGAAAGTGGGGTGCAAATAGCCTTGTCATTGTGCAGCAGCTCATCATTGCTGCTTAAAAGAAAATTGATGGCCTACTCTAGTGAGGCTGGAAAGAAATAACCACTCCTATATATAATTGCAATTCCAGTTCTCTGAATGCTTGTCCAAAATAATAATAATAATAATAATAATAATAATAATAATAATAATAATAATAAATAATAATAAATAATAATAATAATAATAATTATTAATAATAATAATAATAATAATAATAATAATAATAATAATAATAATATTTATATCCCGCCCTCCTCAGTCGAAGCCGGGCTCAGAGTGGTTAACAAATGGCACTACCTCTGCAAAAGAGGGGTGTATCAGCCAGCTTGTAGGAACCAAGGGTTTTGAAAACGTACCCCCCCAAAAAAAAACCTTTAGAAAAACACCTGGGGGGACGGGGCTCTTAACACTTCCCATTGAAGACTGGTGGCCACTGATGGTTGACTCACTGTTGGGGTGGGGAGGTAGGAAACCAGATGGGATAGGAAATGATAATGGAGTATCCTGAACAGCAACATGACACGCTGCAACATTTTGTTGCCGATCCCACTGGTTCCCTCTGTTTCCCTCTATTTGTTCAGACTGTGAGTGCCATTGCCTGTGTGGCCAGAATAGAACTGCTCTGTGTTCAAGAGAGAGGTATCGACAGCCCTTCCCGCCACCAGGGTTTGCAGAAGGACAAAAACAATTTGTGGGGGCTGAGGAACCATATGGGAGGGAACCAAAAAGCAGCTGAACAAGGACTGAGCATGCTCAGTGGCCAGGGAATGCAGGCTGATGGGTATAAAGGGAGAGAAAAGGGAGAGAGAGAGAAAGAGAGATGGAATGGAGTGACCGGAATCTCAAACAGCTTCCTTCCACAGTGCAGCCCTTTCCGTTGCACGCCCTTTTTAAACGAAAGGACCTTAACATGGATGGATATTGTCCAAGGAGGACCAACAATAGCCCTTTACTGTATTTTCCTAATGCTTGGACTGCAAGCTCCCATGCACAGCCCAGAATCCTCTATATTCTCCAGTTGTGGATCAGAGCCATACTTGGACATGTGTGCTTTTGGTGTGTGCAAAAAAAAGAGACTTGTTTGAAACTTAAAATAACTACGTTTGGAATCGCTAACTCTTGTTGAAACATTAGGTTTTCAAATGCTACCAGCACGGCAACATTACATGCCATAAAAAGCTGGTACTTGGGGAACAAATTGGCTGTGTTGCCTGTGATCCTGGCATCCCTAGAACTGTCTAAAGTTTTGTTGTGGTTGAGTCTCTCCCAAGAGTTTCAGAAACTTGGCTCTGGAATCCCTACCAACTGGCAGACACTGAAAGTAGCTGAACTTCCTGACTTTGGGCAGCTGAGCTTTTTTCTGCTCGTTAGCATCATGAAGCTGGTAGCCTCAGGCCCTTGTTGCAATGTAGGTATGTGATTCAAATTCCCTTCATTAGGTAGGATTCGATTCTTTCAAACCCCGCACCCCCCAAAAAAAGTTTGTTGGCCTCAGGCAAGCCTGTCAGTCATTCTGCCATAGCTTAGAGGATGTAAGTGCAATATTTTGCAAAGGGCTGAAAAGGATTGCAAGGCAAATATCATTCGGGAAGTCAGAATCTATTGCAGTGTCTCAAAACCCATCAGAATTCATTTATGTCCTCTTGTGCGTGACCCTGCCACTTAAGGGCCTTTAGTGGAGGATGAAGGGACGCGGGTGGCGCTGTGGGTTAAACCACAGAGCCTAGGACTTGCCAATCAGAAGGTCGGCGGTTCGAATCCCCGCAACGGGGTGAACTCCCATTGCTCGGTCCCTGCTCCTGCCAACCTAGCAGTTCGAAAGCACGTCAAAGTGCAAGTAGATAAATAGGTACCGCTCCGGCAGGAAGTTAAACGGCGTTTCCGTGCACTGCTCTGGTTTCGCCAGAGTCCTGCTGGCCACATGACCCAGAAGCTGTACGAAGGCTCCCTTGGCCAGTAAAGCGAGATGAGCGCCGCAACCCCAGAGTCGGCCACGACTGGACCTAATGGTCAGGGGTTCGCTTTACCTTTACCTTTAGTGGAGGATGAACAGGCACAGAGAGACAGACCGATGAATGCCACAGGATGAATAAACAGTACATATCTAGGTTCAGTGCAGAAGGGGGTAATTGTATTATGTGCAAACACACTTAAAGACAGCATGGCTTATTTAATTTTTAAAGAAAAACAGCCTTGGGGAGGGCAGTTTTTAGAAGAGAAGATGCCAGTGGGGGCAGGTACTTAGCCACTTAACCGTTTTTCTCTTGTTGCCCTTTCTCCATTCCAGATTCCTTGCATCCCAAAGTTTTCTGTGCTACATTTTGAACCAAGGGTGGTTGGGGAGGCAATTTTGAACAAAGAAAAAGTGATAAGCGCCTTCTTCCCTGCACTGCTTCTTTGCTCAAAATTGTCCCCTCCCAAAGCTGTTTTTCTTTCCAAAAGGATGGCATTGAATCTCTGTTAAATGTATTCCAATCTTGTAAACAGCTTAGAGGTTTTGTTACAATCAAGCTGTGCTAATTACCATTTCAGATGAATAATCCAGACTGGCCAAAGTGGGGTGATCACCAGTGCTTATTTTTCTGGGAGGACTCAGGGGTACGCATATCCCTAAACATTTTGTGAATCTAAGTTTGGCCTAAGTTTGGGGCAGTACTTAAATATGAGTAGGAAAATGAGAGTACCCCTAAACATTTATTTAAGGGAAAAAGCACTGGTGATCACCAAACATTATCAGGTGTCTTGACAAACAAGGGACAAGCCACACTCTCAAATTTCTGTTGTAGACAGCCTCTGTCTGTGATGCATGTGTGATGTTTTGGGGTTGTCTTTAGCCAAGGGCTGGGCAATTTCTAAAATCTTTAAAAGTTCTTACACGCCTTTATTCTGGGTCATCACCTCCTTGGAAGGGGGGGGGAGGTAACTCTGTTGCAACAGGAAAATAAAGATCTTCATTGCTTTCCTTCTACTGGTTCCTGCCTCCATCCATTCTTCTCTGACTGATCATGGACTTAAGGGACTTCTTGGGGACTTCTTGGGGAGTTGGGCCACAAAAGCAAACTCCAATTTTTTCTACAACAAATCTAAAGCCAGCAATCCTGTATCTGTTTATTTTCTAATTCATTTTTGTAGTATTTTAAGTAAGAAAAACCTGAGGGGGGAGGATAGTGAAAGCACTTGGTTTTATCGAAGCGATGTTTGGGTCGCATGTGTTTGTTGTCCGAAACCCCATACCAAACTAGCATACAAAGTAAATAACATAATTTACTACAAGGAAAATGCGGGACTTAATCAATTACTGTTTATGCCACGTAGCCTATCTAGAGTGATTATCTACAATGCCTATGGGTGCAGTCAAACTGACATTACCAGAATGAGACAAAAACCTTGAGAGAGCATTTATGGATTTCTTCCTATACAAACAACCAGAAACACTTCCCAGCCCTTTCTGCCTTATTTTCCATTGTGGCATTGAAGAAACAACAAACCATCACCTGAGCTCTGTGCCTTAATGTGCAAATTTGTCCTTTGAAGGAGCAATGAAAGGCCTGTGAAGCCAGTCATCTGTCCCCTCACATACCTTTGGGTGCCTTCAAATTCTTTATTTTATTTTGCACTTGAAGACAAAGG
The DNA here is from genome assembly GCF_964188315.1 of Podarcis muralis. Taxonomy (NCBI): domain Eukaryota; kingdom Metazoa; phylum Chordata; class Lepidosauria; order Squamata; family Lacertidae; genus Podarcis; species Podarcis muralis. The sequence continues at coordinate 68,837,500 of NC_135660.1, read as the reverse complement.
CAAAGGCGAAGAAGAAGAAGGGCTCCAAGGTGCATTTCATTGTGTCAGCTTAATTGTGTCAAGGTCAATGAGATGATAAAAGCGTGTTTCAAAAGTTAGCCTTTGGACCTTACAGAACTGGCTCTTCTGAGAAGAGGAAGCAGGGATACTGGCTTCTTCCTTCAACCTCAAGTCTAAATAGATATTTAGCAAGTCTAAATAGATATCTGAGTACAGCCAGAGGCTATATCCTCCTATATACATAAAAATGTAAGGCTGTTATCACACAGCCCCCCGCCCCTGGAGGCAAACCTGTGCAGAGTGCCCTGGGCCTCAGAGGCACACTTAGGGATCCGCAGAGTCTTTGCAGCTTGCGTAACAGACCTCAGCAACTCAGCATTTTGGCTAATCTATTATTTACATTATAAACACACACGGAGCACTGCAACATGGCTCCCTCTCTCTCTAGCATCAGACAGCAAAGAGGAAAAAACAAAGGACAATAGTCCCACTTCACGGAACACAGTAACACAAACATCCTGTCTCCGTCACTTCCCACTCTGTGGAGTCAAAATATACACCGTCATGTGAAAGACAACAATCCCATGACTGCAATCATGGAGCAGGAATTCTAACAGTGATGGACCACCAACCTCTCAGCAGACGGCCTTGTTTACACTTAGTAATTCTGCAATCCTACTCATGTCTATTCTTTGCTGCCAAAGAAGCTTACTTCCAGGTAGGTGCATAGAGAACCGTAACTTGCATCAGCCAATGGTCTTTCCCCTAGTGCCTTAACTGTGTTTAAATTCAGATCTCATTGTTAGAATACTGGGAAATAGCAGAAGCGGTAAGAAATTAGCAAGTCTAAATAGATATCTGAGTACAACAAGAGGCTATATCTTCCTATATACATAAAAATGCAAGGCTGTTATCACACAGCCCCCCGCCCCTGGAGGCAAACCTGTGCAGAGTGCCCTGGGCCTCAGAGGACTAAGCAAGCCAGGGATACCTGCTAGCGACCAGTTGCTTTTTTTCTTTGAGACAAGCTCTGCATGGGTCTGCCTGGAGGATTTGTAGTGCCTCATCACAATCCTGGATTTATGCATGAAGTTTGTGGGGTGGGGGGGAGAGCAAAAGGGAAGGCAGCTTTTAAAATGGTGGCTTTACCCAGCTAAAGAGGATTGGCAATTTAAGTTGACAGAATATGCACAATTTACAGATTTCGCATATACAATAAGAGAGCAAGAAGAACATACGTTTAAAGAAGATTGGAAAGCGTTTACTGAGTATATGAAAAATAACTGTGTGCAGCTGAAAATGTTGACAGCATTAAGATAAATTCAACAGAGCAAATAATTCTTGACAGATGCAATAGTGGAAAACCGATTGGAATGGTTATTGTAAAATATGCAGGGATGTAAGATATGCAAAATGAACCATGGAAATAGAAGAAGGGAAGTCACTGGATATTTTAAAGTATGCAAAATGTTTATTTGAAATTGTAAAACAGAAAATTTAATAAAAATTATATAAAATAAAATGGCGGTTTTAAACAACAACAGAGGTTTGGATAAAGGAAGATGAAAGCGAAAAGGTGGGGCCATTTTAAACAATGGCAGAGTTGTGAGTAGAATGAGCACGGGGTGACACTGAGAAGGTGTGAGTGACCGCTTGAAACAAAGTTTGAGTACCGTGAGAAGTGAGCTGGGAAAAACTTCAAATATCCCATAGTACCTCCCCACAATCATGCATTTCACTCCTGGTACCATGTGTTGCCTTCATCATGACGTTCTAGGTTCTATGTTGTATTTTAGAAGTGATGCTTTCTTAAGGAGCAAACACCTGTGTACGTATAGCGTCCTCCACCAGCTGAACCAAACCTTCTCTAACTGGGCAAGCTACACCTGACAGGTTCACTCTTAAGAGATTCGCAGTCACCTTACAGATACAGGAGGGTATATCAACATGGGGAGTGTGTGCGCAAAGGGGGCTGCAGAAGAGGAGAGAGGATCAGGCATGGAAGTAAGGGTGGTCTCTGTACAAGAGTTGAGAAAAGTGAGGAGGTGGGTGGAGAGGGGGCAGGGGTGCCGGGGGTGCAGAAGGATGGGAGTTGAAGATGAAAGCAGGGGCATGGGGAGGATCTGAAGAAGAGGAGGGGATGCCAGCTACATAGCTGAATGGAAGGTGACAAGGGTGCTTGGTAGTTGTGAGAGGAGGAAGATGCAGGAAGTTACCATGGGGACAATTTGTGTGCAAGGTCGGGGTGTTGCACAAAAGGAGGGGGAGAAGCATGGGCAGTGCCGGATTTACGTATAAGCTAAACAAGCTGTAGCTTGGGGCTCCACTCTTTTGGGGGCCCCCAAAAACATTTCAAGGAAAAAAACTGGATGTACGGTACATTTCCAAAATATAAGATAAAAAACAAATAAAATGAAACCTACATACAGCAACAGTGGCAAATGGCTTTAGGTCCATAAATTACCATATAGCATATATTGAACACGAAAAACAGCAACGATTGGTTGTTGACAAAGGACAGCTAGACATATAAAGGGCCCCATTACCTTCAGTAGCTTAGGGCCTCATCAAACCTAAATCCGGGCATGGGCATAGAGATGATGGTGAAAAATGGCTGCAAAGCAGGGCTGCAGAATAAAAGAGAAGCGGCTGCAGATATGGGGGTGGGAAAGTGAAACTAGAACTTAGCAGTTGCACGAAAGGGGAAACTCTAATGACCAGGAGTTGGTGAGTGGAGCAAGCAGGGGCGCAGCCCCGTGAATGTGGGTGGGTGTATCTGATAGCATTTTGAGCGAAAATGTGGGGGAGAAGCTTTAAACATGCATATGGGGGGTTATTAAATGTAAAATGAAAAGCAGTCCTCTGGATGTTTTTCATTGGAGGCAGGTAGGTATTTGCAGGAAGCTGACAGCAACCCACTCATTATAGCACGTATTTTTCTCTCGGTGATGTGAACTATTTCCTTCACTTGCCAGACTGAGTCTGCTTTCCAGCAGCAGATTTATTTCACAGCAGAGGGCTTTGCATCCCACGGTGCTAGAGTCACATTAGCCAGTTTACTTGGTTAGTTACTTTTATTTGTTTACTTCTTGCCGGGCTGTCAATGCAAGTACAGACAGCAGGCTCTTTCCTTTAAATATGGACACTGCAGAAATTGTATAGTAGCAAAAACTGGCTAGATGAGCTTCAGGTGGAGACGCTTTGATTGAAAAAGACTTGTGAAATACTGGAATCAGTAATATACTGGGTGAGGACCGATAAACTGAAGCTGAATTTATTTATTTAATCAGATTTATATATGGCTTGATTGTAACAACCACCACCCTTAAAGTAGTTTACTAAATCTTCACAAGGCAGGTGCTTTGGGCTGGTGGTTCTCAGGTCTGGAAATTGGATAGATGCCCTGTTCTGGATGGGGCTGCATTTTTCTCGAATGAACAGGTACATAGCATGGAGGTACTTCTTTTTTTAATTTTAATTTTTATTGGAAATTTTATTTACAACATAACATTAACACACACCCCCACTCCCCCAATACAGAAATACAATAAGCATAACATACAGTAAGCATAACATACAGTTCGAAAGCACCCTTAAGTGCAAGTAGATAAATAGGTACCGCTTTATAGCGGGAAGGTAAACGGCGTTTCCGTGTGCGGCTCTGGCTCGCCAGAGCAGCTTTGTCACGCTGGCCACGTGACCCGGAAGTGTCTCCGGACAGCGCTGGCCCCCGGCCTCTTAAGTGAGATGAGCGCACAACCCTAGAGTCGGACACGACTGGCCCGTATGGGCAGGGGTACCTTTACCTTTACAACAATACAAACAACCAAATAAAAGACTTCCTTTATCCTGTATCTGGCCTCCTTATTTACTTCTTATAAGCTGTTTTATTTATGAATAATTATTAAGATTTTTCTAATTATAACTTAAATATCCCCAAAGACAGACATCCTGCAGACATTAATCGAAACAAGTCCAGATATGTATTTTAGGGCACTGTTTTGTGAAGTATTCTCTGCATTTCCCCCATGCTTTTTGAAACGCTTGTCTAGTGTGATCTCTAATTACCTCTGTTAATCTAACCAGTTCAATATACTCTAACAGTTTGTCTTGCCATTCCTTTTTTGTTGGCACAATTTCTTTTTTCCAGTTTTTAGCAATTAGGACCCTTGCCACTCCTGTGGCATAGAGGAATATTTTCTGATCTTCTCTTGCTATACCTGTGTCCGTTATCCCTAGTAGAAAAGCTTCTGTATTTTTCATAAAGTTATACTTAAACATTTTTTAAAGCTGATCATATACTATATTCCAGAAGCTTTTGATTTTTTCACAGGTCCACCAAACATGTATAAGTGTCCCCTCTTTTTTACCACACCTAGCATGGAGGTACTTCTTGACCTGCCTTTGTCACTAAAGGCCCAAGTGGCATCAGTGGTTGTTGTTGTTGTTTAGTCGTTTAGTCGTGTCCGACTCTTTGTGACCCCATGGACCAGAGCACGCCAGGCACTCCTGTCTTCCACTGCCTCCCGCAGTTTGGTCAAACTCATGCTGGTAGCTTCCAGAACACTATCCAACCACCTCATCCTCTGTTGTCTCCTTCTCCTTGTGCCCTCCATCTTTCCCAGGGTCTTTTCCAGGGAGTCTTCTCTTCTCATGAGGTGGCCAAAGTATTGGAGTCTCAGCTTCAGGATCTGTCCTTCCAGTGAGCACTCAGGGCTGATTTCCTTCAGAATAGAGAGGTTTGATCTTCTTGCAGTCCATGGGACTCTCAAGAGTCTCCTCCAACACCATAATTCAAAAGCATCAGAGAACGCTTATTTCCAGCTCCAGCTGGCACACCAGCTACAGTCATTTGTGAAGGAAGAGATAGAGCCTTGCCACAGTACAGGTCTGGGCTAAAGGTGGATCCCAGATTTGAAAACCTTGAAGACTACAGGTGATTCTTAGTGTTTCAGACAGGAGCCTTCGTTAGCCCTGGTTGGAGGCACCAGGGAACGAACTTGCAAATCCTGTGTTTTACTACCAAGCTGTAGCCCTTTTTGCCAATTAGTACATCTCTCTGCTCCATTTAAATAAATCAATATTGTGAATACATGCCTCATTTTCACAGCATTTGGCTGACCAAGTGTCCAATCGTATTTGTGTTTCTTTTATGGTGATTTAATGGAGGACATCCACTATTCATGTCTAACATGCTGGTGGCTGGCATTCAGGCTCGGGTGTTACTGATTCCATCCCTCTTTTCCCTTGCTGCAGATGTGCCTGTCGAGAAGCTGGCCACCATGGAGTCTCTGCAGAGTGTGAACCTCAAGTCAAACCCTGTCAATGACGAGATCCGAGTGATCGCCAGGCCTCTGATCAAGTTTGACCTCCTGACATCTCCAGCTGCCCCCAGAGTCTGACACGCGATGGCCTTTGGGGCCATGTAGTCGTAATCAGGCATGGCTGTGAAGGAAAAGAGAAGGCAGTGTTTGCTGAGCTAGGATGCTTTCCTAAGGCTGCGCTGCTCCTGCATGTGTTAGGTTTCTTGGGCTTCCAAAGGAGCAGGAAGCATGATGTTCCTGCCAAATCACAGTGGTCCTTGCTGAACCAAAACTCTGCTAAACTGTGAATAGACTGAAAGCACATCGTGCCTGCAAAGAAAAATGGCTCTCTTTCTCAGCTTTCCTAGGACATACAACAGTCTCTCCAGTCCTGGACTGACAAAGGTGTGAACAGAATACCTTAAGGGTGGAGAACGTGTAGCCCTCTAGATATTGCTAGACTACAAGTCCCATTGTCCCTGACCATTGGATAAGGTTGATGGCAATTGCAGCCCAACCTGTTTTTAAAAACAGTTTCACAGCGTTTTTTTATACGAGTCTAGATTCCACCTTGCTGACCTGTGCAACGTGAAAGCAGCAGATTCCAAAAACTCTTGAGTGCTGTATTCCTTCTGCACCCCATTCTCTCTCTCTCTCTCTCTCTCTCTCTCTCTCTCTCTCTCTCTCTCTCTCTCATATACACACACACCCTCTGCTGAAGGGGTTTAATGTTGAGCTGTGAGTCGCTGAGTACCCCCTTGCTTATGCTTTAAGCATGGGGAAAGGCTTGCTGTGTGCTTGTCAGTGGAAAACCTCCAGATTCATCCTTCCTCCACTTTTTGTTTGTTTGGTTTTGAAAGAGCCCTTTAAAATGCTGCATGTGCTCAGTTTCTGGTTTTGATTAGTTGGAGCATAGTGGCTTGACCTTAGGTTGCAGCTTGGGATTCCTTTGTTTTCTTTCTCAGCACTACAGCCATGGGATTTTCTTGGAAATTATTTTCCTCTACTGCAACCCCACCCCTGCAGGCTATTGTTCCCCTCTCCCTTTCAGCGTGTGATTGACAGACTTCCTGCTTTGGCAAATAAACTGCCTGATCCTCTGAAATCCAATCCACCTCACAATACAAGCTTCATAGCAATAGATGAAGAAGTACTTTGCAGCACTGGGATGGGTAGTTTTCTCTAAGTCCACATGTGTGCCCACCTGTTTACTGAGATGATGGCCGGGGATGGAAGGCTTAAACCTCCCCTCCCTTCATGCTACAGTGCCAGGCAGTAACAATCAGTCCACCCTCCTCGCTGCACCTGTTTGCAATCTCAAAAAACATGATTCACTGTTGCATGGTTAACATAATGTGCTGTTAACTTTCCCCTGAGTTAGCTTCGGAGCAATGTCATATTAGGTAAAGGTAAAGGGACCCCTAACCATTAGGTCCAGTCGTGACCGACTCTGGAGTTGCGGTGCTCATCTTGCTTTATTGGCCGAGGGAGCCGGCGTACAGCTTCCGGGTCATGTGGCTAGCATAACTAAGCCGCATCTGGTGAACCAGAGCAGCGCATGGAAACGCCATTTACCTTCCCGCCAGAGCAGTACCTATTTATCTACTTGTACTTTGACGTGCTTTCGAACTGCTAGGTTGGCAGGAGCAGGGACCGAGCGGGGATTCGAACCACCGACCTTCTGATTGGCAAGTCCTAGGCTCTGTGGTTTAACCCACAGTGCCACCTGCATCCCTTTTAATGTCATATTACAAATGGCCAAATGGACAAGGATGGGGGAGGCATTCGCTCTATTTGCATTTTCATGCAGCCCTATCCAATCCATACTTTCTGAAAATGAGAATGCAGGAGAAACTGACAAATTGGTCCATCCCTAAAATGGGGATAGTAGTAGTAGTAGTATTTATTTATTATACCTTGCCCATCCAACTGGGTTGCCCCAGCCATTTTGGGAGGCTTCCAAGTAAAACACAGCATCAAACATTAAGAGCTACCTGAAACAGGACTGCATAGCTGTCAACTTTTTGCTTTTCTTACGAGGAATCCTATTCGGAATAAGGGAATTTCCCTTAAAAAAAGGGACTGCCTTCAGATTTCTATGAAGTTGCTTAACTCTTTGACATCTGTTGGGAGGGCATTCAACGGGTGTGACTACCGAAAAGGCCTTCTTCCTGGTCCCCTGTAATTTCACTTTGCGCAGTGAGGAAACCGCAAGAAAGCCCTCAGAGCTAGACCTCATTGTCCGGGCTGAATGAGACGCTCCTTCAGGTATATAGGGCTGAAGGAGTGCCCCTCACAGTGCTCCTTAACCCTGCATGCTTTCCTACCCCCCCCCCTCCAACTTTCCCAATACTCCTTAATTGAAACAATACTATATACTACTAAAGTAATAGTGATAATGCAGATAGATAAAGAGCTGATCTGGGTGGAGGCATCAGAGAAGGAAAAGCTTCAGCAGAGGTTGGGGCACAGCCAAAAGGAGAAGTGCAAAAACTCTAATCTTTCATCAGATAAACAGCTTCTATGTTTGCAGTTGGGGGGTGTACATAATTTATCTCTCAGTGCTGTATCCATTATCTTGGCTTCATGGGGGCTGACTGCCGCTTTGCTTGCTTTCCAGATCAGATACCAAGACTGTTTTGACTGTGCCAATAGAGGAAGCATTAACATTACATTAGTTCAGTTCTGGGAAAGAACGGCATGCTTTAGAGAGGAGCTCACAGCCACTGCTCCACTTCCCTGTTTTGCAGGGGGGTTCTTCATGTGTACCTTTGCTTCCTCAGGGACAGTGGGGAGGAATCTCAGGTCTGGAGGGCCAAATCTATCCAGCGCTCAGGAAGCTCCCCAAGCTACAACATTTCTCCCCCTGATTTTTACTGACTCTGCTCCACACTCTCCTCGAGTTCTTTTGCCTGGCTCGATTGGGTCCTTGAAATGCAGCAATTTTGCCTGCCTGGAGGCATAGAGAGAAACCTCTGGCTTTTGCAAGGTTGGAATGTAGCCTACTGTACAAAGGAAAGAATCACATCTCTGGCTCTGCCCACATCTGGCTCTGAGCTTCACACACAGGCCTGTGGTCCCTACAGGGTTGCCCTCAAGGCAATGCAACCCTTGGGTTGACAAAGGTTCCCCATCCCTGTTGAGGGTCCTTCATCAGTTATGTTGCTGCCAGAGGGGAAAGGTTAACTGTCTATTGCTTTTTCTGGTTGTTTCCCATTTGGGAGGTTTTTCTCTAGGACAATAACAAACAAATTGGGATCAGGGGGCCAAATAAAGTACTGTAAACACTGAGGTGATAAGGAAGATTTATTAAAGGTAAACGACCCCTAGACGGTTAAGTCCAGTCAAAGGTGACTATGGGGTTGCAGCGCTCATTTCACTTGCAGGCCGAGGGAGCCAGCGTTTGTCCACAGACAGTTTTCCAGGTATGTGGTCAGCATGACCAAACCGCTTCTGGCGCAAGGGGACACCGTGATGGAAACCAGAGCGCATGGAAACGCCGTTTATCTTCCCGCCACAGCGGTACCTATTTATCTACTTGCACTGGTGTGCTTTCGAACACACACAAACGTATAAAAATAGGATTACTGAAAGCCCACAGATATTCTCATGAACAACAAAGTGCTGTGCAGCACCTGACTAGCAATTTTCATCTCGGCATAAGCTTTTGTGGGCAGAAGTCCACTTAATCAGCCACATCAAGGGTGATCCTCAATTGTCACATTTATCTTTGTGTGAAGTATCCCACTGCCACCCCCTGAATTTGTTCTTGGAGGCTCCCCCAACCTTCTTGAGCAGATTTAGGGACAGCGATGGGGGGAAGAGGGGTCCTCTTGCCCTTAGTACAATCCTTGCGCTAGCGCAAAAGTTTGTTGAATATTGCCAATTATCTGTGACAGTTCAGTTAATGTTTAAATATATACCCTTTACAGCAGCGGTAATTTGCAACTACTGATAATGCTGAGGTTCTTGTGTTATTTAATGCCTGCAGTGGAAAAGGAAAACCATTGTCCCCATTCAGATACAAATGAACAGATTTGAACTTCAAAAAATGCATATATTCTCTGGAGTGACTTTTCAGAGACAGTGCAGTATGCTAGCCCTATATAGACATTGAGACTCTTACCACACAGTGCAGAATTGGGATCTCACTGAGCCATCTCAGATTTGTGTGCTGAAGGTACTACATTTGCACTGGGCCCTGTCTTCAAGGGTGCCTAATGAGCAAATGCCTCATTCCTACCATTTATAGGACTTGATTTTGCGTAACACCCTTTGCCCAAGTGGAGTCTATGAATGTTTCGTCCTATACGTGCAACCCCTGGGCAAAATGTTTGCTGCAACATGCAAATAACCCCAATCTTCCACAGCACACTGAGTTTAAGCATCTGCAGGAAACAACTGGTTTTCCACTTCCCACCATCAATAGTCTTTAGTTTATTGAGGTTTTTAAAAAAAAAGATTTACGCCAAGAGTTTTAACAGTGTGTCATTGATTTTGTCAGCTTCTCTGTAATTGTTATTTATTGTTTGCAAAAGTAACTGCGTAAACTAGGCACTGTACATAAACCAAAATAAAGCCACAAAACCAGAAACAAATACCAGGGTCATTTCCTGTTTGGTTAGCATTCATCCCAATTGGCTAGCACAAAGTTTGCAAGGAGATTATTCAAGGTCCATAGTTTACTGAGCATTTATTTGGCTTTATTTGCGGAGAGGTTTACGCTGTCAGGTCAAGCAATTGTCACCCCACCCTTTGGTTCTGAATTTCCACCCATTAAAATTTGACTGTAAGGAGTTTTGCTCTTGAGTGTTTTTGTGCTTTAGAAAATGAGTATGTTGGAGATGCACTTCAAGTTTAAATTGCACCCTCTACAATTATGGGGTGGCATCTGGAATGAATGAACCACTATTAACTCCCATATCTACTGCAAAGGTCAGTTTTACAGGGTGAAGAACAGCTGAGGGGCAGCAGTGTAAAATAAACATCTTTTAGGTTAGTTTTCCACCATCCTTGCATTTTCAGAATCACCGCTCACTTCTCAGCCATTCTACAGCTTGTAATGTGTGGCCAATGCAAAAAAATTATGAATTAAGAACACGGCAAGTAAGGGCAGGCCAAATTACGGTATATTCTTCAGTAAGTATATTTCGTGTGGAAATATATTGGAAGTATATTCGGTATGGGGTGCAAACTCCCAAAATCCCCGCTCCCAAAATGTTTTTAACTTTTCCATGAATGGTGCTGAGGATTAACAGCCATTCTCCAATTGCTGATTGGGCTTCATTTCCCCTCCTTCACTGTGTCTCAGAAACTGCGAATTCAACCATTTGGTGAATGAGATGGCATTGCTGCACTATGCGGACAACACAAGTGGGATCTGTGACAGTGTCAGAGCTTCCTTCTCTCACTCTGAATTGGCTGTGGTGATGTCACAAAGCTCATTCAGAGTGAGGGAGTTGAGCATTGCCATCACTCAGAGTGGGCGAGGGATCTGTGCTGCAAGCACTGCTTCCCTTTCTGCAGACCCTACCCACTGAGAAATTGGCAAAAAGGGAGGAGGTGCCTTTCTTGGTGGGCGGTGGGCTCAGGCCTCCCTAAATTAACCCCCAATTGGATGCAGAGTCCTCAGACAGCAGGTTCAGTCCCTGAGCCAACAGCACCAGCCTTTCCTCATCTCCCACACTCCTGTCCGTATGTAAGCAACAACTTTTACCCCAAACTCTACGCTTATCACAGAGGGAACTTAACTCTGCAGAAATACTGAAAGTTCTTGGGGAAATTATTCTTCCCAGGCTAGACAAAGCCCCGCAAAAGGTCATTAATCAGCAGTCGTACTAGGCTGCTCACAACTGGCATTTCAAAAGCAAACTAGTTAAATGTCAAGTTAACCAGCAAGAAATCCACTATAGAATTTCCCATAGTGCGTGTTTTTTTGTTTTTTTGTACTGGGAAAAACACAGCTACATGCCTGATGGACATACAGTATTCCTCTGCATTTCAGCTGCCTAGTACGCCTCTTGGTCTTCAACGGATGACATGCAGTTCACAAGCTTACCTAAGGTGGGTCACACCTGTGGCGAAATGGCCATCTTTTGGAGAAGGGGTGGGGCTGAGACTGGAGAGTTAGGACCAAAGTAGTTGTGACATTGGTCATGTTGCTTGTCCTTCATGCTAATGGAATGCCTTCTTATTTCAAGAATGAGGTGGGTGGAGGGTGGGATTCTGATCAAAACCGAAGCAGCAAGAACAAAGGATTAACTGAGCTATCCTGCATTTGCAGGAGGGCGTCTGAACATTCATCTGCAAGCCGCTCAAGAGACAAGACGACGATGATCATCATCATCATTAACTACCACAATAAGGGCCTAGGCCAGTTACAGCATAAAATCATATAAATGTAGAATTAGAAAGGGGATACAAGGGTCATCTTTTGCCCAACATGGTTCTCAAACCCATGACCTTGAGATTAAGAGCCTCGTGCACTACCAACTGAGCTATCCTTGGGGTTAAGAGTCTCATGCCCTGCCAACGCAGTGTAACATTAAAAACCAGTGGAAATCATTTACCATCAGAAGAAGATAGGGTGGGCCCTAAAAATAAGTACAGTGGTACCTCAGGTTACAGACGCTTCAGGTTACAGACTCCTCTAACCCAGAAATAGTACCTCAGGTTAAGAACTTTGCTTCAGAATGAGAACAGAAATCGTACAGTGGCGGCGCAGCGGCAGCAGGAGGCTCTAGTAGCTAAAGTGGTGCTTCAGGTTAAGAACAGTTTCAGGTTAAGAACGGACCTCCGGAACGAATTAAGTTCTTAACCTGAGGCACCACTGTATCTGAGTTATCAAAGGCGAGTTAGTAAAGGGTGTGTCTTCAGCCGATGTCAAAAGCTATATTATTATTAATTATTATTTCATTTTCAGTGAAGATGCCAGGCGCACTTCTCTGGGGAGAGAAAGCCACCATTCAGGTGCTGCCACAAAGAATGCCCTCTTCTGAGATGCCCCCTGTCAACCTTACTGAAAGCAGAGTTACGTTTGCCTTTAGCAGCCCCTAGGCTAGAACAAGAAGGGATGGCGTTCTGCACTAACATTCCACAGACAGTGCATCGTGTATGTTTATGGGTCTCTGGGGGAATGGAAGCCATCTTTGGGGCTGACGGATGTTAGGACTCAATATTAAACTGATCTCTTTTAACATACCCACAAATAATACCCTTTCATGCTTGCTCCACCCCACGCCGAAACACTGCAGACATTTGGATATTTTGCTTTGTTTTTAAAGTCGCTGGAGCCCTTGCTTGGTCCAGCAAGATCAGCAACAGCTCCACAGATGGCAAATTATAGCTTTCGCTCTGCTCCTCCCTCAGAAATCTGAGTTTCATGCTAATGAACCCTTGGACAAAACATACAGTGCTCACATCTGAGTAAATTTGCACATGCAGTTTGCCTGCTTTGAATGGCATATTTAGCATCTTTCCACCAGTTTTAGCAAAAGAGAAGTTGTGTTTGCTCATGGGAAACTGGGGACAGAGGTGGTGAATAATGGAGGAGAGAATAAAACACAGAAGTTTCACCCTCTAGTCCCTGCAAGGCATTGCCCACTCAGCCTTTCAATTGCTGAGCCTTTCGACAGATGCTACATGCATATGCCGGGCCGACATTACGGGTAGACATTGTTGGGCACTTGCAAAATCCCACACACCACTTCAGGGTCCTCACATCCGCTCTCTGAAGACTCTTAGTCCTGCCGCACATCTTCTACCGTCCTTGCTGGTCTTCACCTGCTGGCTGTGAGCATGCATGCAGTGACAAGTGTGAGGAAATGCTTGCCTTGTCCTCTCCTGCTGGGCATTTCTATGGTTTGGGTCCAGAAGGAGAAGGAAAAGAAGTAGGCGACAGTGTCTTGGAAATGCCCATTGGTGGGGCGGGGAGGGGCTTTGCTCATAGGCCTCACGAAACCTGGAGCCAGCACTGTGTTCTAATTATTTTCCACAGCCATGAGGACCAGAAACATGAGTTGGCTTTGTTTTTTCAAAGGGACATGTATCCCCAGCCCTAGGAAATCCTGATTTTGTCGTAACCATTTTGGAGTGTGAGGGAAAAGAATGCACAGCGGACCCCTTAATTAAGCCTTGAGATGATAGATGGATAGATGGATAGATGGATAGATAGATAGATGATAGATAGATAGATAGATAGATAGATAGATAGATAGATAGATATAGATAGATAGATGATATAGATGATAGATAGATAAATAGATAGATAGATAGATAGATAGATAGATAGATGATAGATAGATGATAGATAGAAATATAGATAGATAGATAGATAGATGATAGATAGATAGATAGATAGATAGATAGATAGATAGATAGATAGATAGATAGAGATAGATAGATGATAGATAGATAGATGATAGATAGATAGATAGATAGATAGATAGATAGATAGATGATAGATAGATAGATAGATAGATAGATAGATGATAGATAGATAGATAGATAGATAGATAGATAGATGATAGATAGATAGATAGATGATAGATAGATAGATGATAGATAGATAGATAGATAGATAGATATAGATATAGATAGATAGATGATAGATAGATAGATAGATAGATAGATAGATAGATAGATAGATGATAGATAGATAGATAGATAGATGATAGATAGATGATAGATAGATAGATAGATAGATAGATAGATAGATGTAGATAGATAGAGATAGATAGATAGATAGATAGATAGATAGATAGATGATAGATAGATAGATAGATAGATGATAGATAGATAGATAGATAGATGATAGATAGATAGATAGATAGATGATAGATGATAGATAGATAGATAGATAGATGATAGATAGATAGATAGATAGATGATAGATAGATAGATAGATAGATGATAGATAGATGATAGATAGATAGATAGATAGATAGATAGATGTAGATAGATAGAGATAGATAGATAGATAGATAGATAGATAGATGATAGATAGATAGATAGATAGATGATAGATAGATAGATAGATAGATGATAGATAGATAGATAGATAGATGATAGATGATAGATAGATAGATAGATAGATAGATAGATAGATAGATAGATATAGATAGATAGATAGATAGATAGATAGATAGATGATAGATAGATAGATAGATGATAGATAGATAGATAGATAGATGATAGATAGATAGATAGATGATAGATAGATGATAGATAGATAGATGATAGATAGATAGATAGATAGATAGATAGATAGATAGATAGATAGATAGATAGATGATAGATGATAGATAGATAGATAGATAGATAGATAGATAGATAGATAGATGATAGATAGATAGATAGATAGATGATAGATAGATAGAGATAGATAGATAGATGATAGATAGATAGATAGATAGATAGATAGATAGATAGATAGATGATAGATAGATAGATGATAGATAGATAGATAGATGATAGATAGATGATAGAAATAGATAGATAGATAGATAGATAGATAGATGATAGATAGATAGATGATAGATAGATAGATAGATAGATAGATAGATAGATGATAGATAGATAGATGATAGATAGATGATGATAGATGATAGATAGATAGATAGATAGATAGATAGATAGATAGATAGATGGATGATAGATATAGATAGAGAGATAGATGATAGATAGATAGATAGATAGATAGATAGATAGATGATAGATAGATAGATAGATGATAGATAGATGATAGATAGATGATAGATAGAGATAGATAGATAGATAGATAGATAGATGATAGATAGATGATAGATAGATAGATAGATAGATAGATAGATAGATGATAGATGATAGATGATAGATATTTTCATTTGGCATGTAAAGTAGCTATGATATGCATCCAGCCACTTATCTGATGGGCTTGGCTGCTTTACAGCATAAACATTGGGCTGGCAGTGCATTGGGCCAAAACGTACCTTTAAGGCAAATCATCTGAGTGCTCTTATTCAGCAGCAGCAAAACAAGCCAGATGCAATTAATCGGTTCCCTTTGCCTTCAGGCGCAGAGCTGCGACTGGCTGCCACAAATATTGGTTTTGCCTTGAACGCAATGTCTGAGAACAGAAGGAAAGGGAGGCCAGTAGGAGCTCTGGTGATGGATGTCATGTGTTACGTACCTGGCCCAAGTGCCATGTCAGTAACTGCAAGTCATAAAAAGATTTATAACCAGGCTGGGTGATCGGGACTCTGGCTGGGAGAGGTGCCATTGCAATCAAATTTGGGGCCAGTGTTTATCCTCTGAGCAGTTATGGGAGCCTACAGTCAACTAAATCTGCCATATCTTATTTTATTGTGAGATTTCTACCCCCATCCCTGAGTTTAAAATATACTTTTAATGGAAAGTGACCAGGTATGATGGGAGCTGCTTCCCAAGAACATCTGGAAGGTCTGGGATGATGGGAGATGGCGCCAACCACATCTGGATGGCCATGGGATCCTCATTTGTGCCCAGGCTGATCTTCAAATCCCTTCTTACCACAAACTGTGTGGTTGTATTTCACCCACCCGTATATGTAAAGGCTTTTAGTTGGTGCCTTTTAATGTGCGGCTGTTCCAGATTTATTTGAATTTGTCAGCTGTTATTCCCAAGTGCACAATTTGGGATCAACATATGAATTTGTGAGCTGGTGTCAAAGAATGAATTGGGAGAATTTAAAATTCATTCTCATCTCCAGCACACAAAGGAGCATAGGGAATGCAGTTTTAGTAATCAGGAAGAGAAGAGAAAGAAATAGAGACGTTCTGCCTTACCCTGAATGGGAGGCCAAGCAGAGATGGCACAGTTATTTATCATCATGACATTAATAGCATCAAGAGAAGACGGCCCACCCTGCCAGGAGGAACCTGCTATGTAGACACACTCTGGAGCTGACCCCTCTTCCTGAAAGCCCGTATAACACTGCAGGTCCTGTTTCTATTTCTTTGTGAGACTTTCTACATCCAAAATAATTTCAAGGACCTTTGGAAGTGCAAACAGCAGAGATGCGAAACTACTATAGATGATGGGCAGACTCTGCCAGATCTGCTTTGCATTGTTTTGGCTGACCCTAAAACATGTATAGTACAGGGCCAGCTCCTTAAAAAAAAGATACAAAATCTGATCCAAGTTCCTGTACCCCAGAATAGGGTCTATGTCTATGGCAGCAGCAGGGAACCTCTGGTGGGCTTTGCAAGCCCTGCCTCTCAGCAGCACCTGCAAAGCCCTGTGCCTTTACCCATGTGGTTTGATATCAAGCACACGGGCAAAAGAAAATGGGTCACCTGACATCACTGTGATGCTAGATGATTGACAGGTGGTGGTGCCACCCACCTCTCATTCAAGCCTTGCTGGCTGTGGGGCATGGGGAGAGACAACAATCCTGCCCCACTGACCAGATCATGTGCAGCATGTCCTAGCAAGCCCACCAAAGGTAGCTAGACCTCTCTGCAAATGTTTGAGTTCTCTAGTGTGGCATGGAGTCCTATGACATCATGACCCCATGTAGGGACAGAGGACTCAGAGCATGCAAAACAAGGCTCAGTTGTGGCAGGAAAAGCACACACCCAAATTTGCACTAGCAGATCTCAGGTCTGTGGACTGAGCAGACAAGCGGAGGGGGGAAGAGTTGAGCAGCTACACACATTCTTCTGCTCCTTTATCATATCCTCCAAACTGCTTTTCAATGCAGTAATCGAATCCAAACAGAGAGAGAGAAACACAAAACTTCCCCAAATGAAAGCTGTCGTGCCTCTTCTGCTGCTTTCCATGGTGCTGAAACAACCGCTCTATATACTGTACGACTAAAAGGAAATTGGTATCCTTATCCTCCATTGCGATCTGAATAAAAAGCCTCAGTAGCACCGAGGCTTTCCAAAGTGTGTGCATACTTCAAACAGGCTTCAAAACACTTGCTCAAGAGCATGGCAGATATCAATCCATACCCATCTGCAGATATGGATTGCACCTGAACAAGAACAGGGCAGGCTATTGGAATGCACAGTCTCATCCCATGGATTTTATAGAACTGCTTTGTTGTTATTAGGCGTTTACAACACCTGTGAGCTTTTGACAGTCATAACTTCAGGGTATTTCCTCTGTCGTTTTCTAATTGAAAACGCAACGCAGCCGGAAAGGTCACTAGCCCATCTTCCCAAACACCCATGTCTTAGCCATCTGTGGCATAGAATTGTAGCGTTGGAAGGGACCATGAGGGTCATCTAGTCCAACCCCCTTTAATGCAGGAATATTTTTGCCCAACGTGGCGCTCGAGATTCAGAGTCTCATGCACTGCCGGCAGAGCTATCCAACGTAAATTTCTCCTAGCTTTGCCCTCCAGGTTTCCTGGTTCAGCAGCAGGCTAAACCCCTTTGGTGGGAAGGCAATGTCACAGTGGTCTATGAGTCAACCATCTTTCCAGGTGCCAGGTTCAAGAGTCACCTAATTTCAAAACTCCAGAATCCACAGTCGGGCATTAGTTTTTTGGGACCAACCAAAGGTCTTCACTTAGATTCAGTCCCAAGATGGAGACTGAAGGTGAATCAGTCCCTACTAGATGCTGCAGGTGTTAAGTTGTACATCTGGTTCTGTGACAAGCAATGACTGCTCTCAGTGTATTAAAACACATTAAGCCCAAGTTGGGAGGAAAGCAACAACACTTGTAATAAACATCCTGTAGGGGGCAGTAGGCAGAAAGATTTAGTAACTACTTGTTGGTAATTCCTTCCTGCTTTTTCTCCAAATGTGGTCAGTATGGGTCAGCATGTGCTAGTGTTAGCTTCTTGCCTCCATCTCAGCCACGTGTAAAACCTATACTTTTGTTTGCCATGGGTAATAACCCTTTTGCTGGTCAATTGCATTCATCTCAATATGAACCAGTTTTGGGGGTTTTAACATGATCATCATAATTCAGGGAATCCATTTTTGGTGGTAATTTTTTTCATTCCAAAATGGACAATCCTCGTTTTTTCTCTCTCATGTGATCATCATAATTCAGGACACTGGATTATCTTGCGATTGTGGAACTAGACAAAAAGAATGAAAAAAATATCAGTCCCAGCTTGTTCCAGAGCAGTACTGCAACGGAATATGCTTATCGCAGTCCATTTACTCTGCCCCAGGGGGAAGGAGTGTGTTTAAGCTTCTCCCTTTCGTAAAACTAGCTGTCACTTGGTTTCTGTTATTACTTAATGCCATCAGAGGTCCATTGCAGGAAAGCAGAGTTGGCAGCGCTAGCATGCGCACAATAAATTTCTGATCATTCTCTGGTTCCTCTGGTAATTAACCCAGACACAGATCAACACACACACACACACACACACACACACACACACACCATCTCAGAAACTAAATGCATCGCTTCTCTGTGGCAACTGTTCTGCGCAGCTAATCAATGACTTTTTTTACAGTGTCTGTGGTCTCCTGACGCCTTCTGCCTTCTGCAAGAAGAGCCAACAGAATAAAGAGCTGGATCAATGTGAAGCTCAGCACAAGAAAGCACAAACATCAATGCACTTCTCTTACCTCCTGAGAACTATGACAAACACAGACACTAATATGAAGGCAACAAATTACTTTCTTCACCTTATGAAGGTCACTTCAACCCTCATCAAACAGAATCACAGGGAATTTGCAACCGGGGGCGGGGGGAGGTCTGGTGATTTATTGGTGTTTAGTTTTCATTATGCGGAAATGGTTATATTGTGGCAATTGACAGCAGAGTCACAGTACTCAGAGAGTGACTCATGATCAATTTAAGCCATTCTGCTTGGATCTTTTCTGCCAAAAATGCTCAAACTTTGGGGTCAAAGTGGATCTTTAGATTTATCAGCAAAAGGAAGTTTCGGACATCTCAGTACCTGTGTCCCATTAGCCATTTATACCCCCGCCCTTTAGCCAAAAGGCTCTTGGAGCACTTAGAAGAATCCTACGACAGTCCCTGCCCTCAAGCTTGCAATCTAAAGAGACATGGCACACATAGAAAAAGGAACAGGAGGGAGGAGGGGCAAAGCAAGCTCAAGAAGAAGTTCTTAAAGTTACACAGTTCATATATCACAAGTGCATTTGTAGTTGTATGGCACCCTCATACATGGAAACAAGAAGTCACAGGCTTATGAACTAGACTTCAGGTCAAGTTGCTTCTTCATCTCTCTCCTGAGGTGAAATTTATTATTAGCATCATCATTTTATTATTTATATGCCACCTATCTGACTGGGTTGCTCCAGCCACTCTGCACAGCTCCCAACAAAATAATCAAAACATACTAAAACATCAGCCATTAAAAACTTCCCTAAACAGGGCTGCCTTCAGATGTCTTCTAAAAGTTTAGTAGTTATTTTTTCTCTTTGACATCTGGTGGGAGGGCGTTCCAAGGGCGGGTGCCACTACCAAGAAGGCCCTCTGCCTGGTTCCCTGTAACTTGGTTTCTCATAGTAAGGGAACTGCCAGAAGGCCCTCGGAGCTGGACCTCAGTGTCTGGGCTGAATGATGGAGGTAGAAATGCTCCTTCAGGTATACTGGGCCAAGACCATTTAGGACTTTAAAGGTCAGCACCAACACTTTGAATTGCACTTTGAAATGTAGCTTGAAGAGATCATTTACTTCACCGTGTTGCACTTTAAAACACACATACCCTTTTACATGAAAAGTCAGGACATTCTGGCTGGAGCTGATGGGATTTAGTCTCTGATAGCTGGGGGGTACCAGCTTGGCAAATGCTGCTTATATCCCTTGAAAGGCCTAGGGTAACATTTTCAAAGGTCTAACAGAGTTTCAAACTGGTGTTCCTCCTTTTACCATTAATTCCTGAAAAGCACACTCTCTGGGTGTCTAGAGCACCAGCTGAAGCTGCTGGAAATATAATAAATCTGGTCAAAACTGCAATTGCCCCTGGCGTAGTGGTTGACCTCAGCTGGCTAAAATGAATTTAGATGTCTTGGCTAGGACATGAACTCATTTTGAGATGGGCACAAAATTCATTCTGTTCTAATGGAAGAGCAGATTGACTCCCAGCATCTTTCCTAAGTAAGTGGAATGTTATAAGTAATTGATATGGTGCAAGATTGGGTCTGCAGCACCAGGCAAATGCAGCTGAGCATCAGCAGAAGTCCTCCCCTTCAGCTCCTTCAATCTGTAGAAATAGCTCTTCTCATCTTTCAAAAAAGATAAAATTCAGAGTGCACAAGACCAGCATCTGATGTGTACAATAATGTGTTCTCAACCAACAGACAGCTCTGCCACAACTTTATCAGCTGACAGATTAGAAACTCAACAGAGAAAACAGTATTCAGTGAAAAAAAGAAAGAAAGAAAGAAAGAAAGAAAGAAAGAAAGAAAGAAAGAAAGAAAGAAAGAAAGAACCTAGTGAGTTAAGGGATGCACAGCAATGTCAGGATGGATGGGAAACAATAGTAACCTGGAAATGTATTATGGAAATGTCCACACAGCAGTCTCTCCATTTCCTCCATAGTTGTCAAGGAGCACATTTTCACGAGTTGCCAGGGTGACAGGTTAGCAGTGCATTCAGAATTAAAGCCGTTACCATCCTAGCATCTCTCTCATTATTTTGGATCACTGTGAAGAAGCTATGAGAACGCTAATTGCATTTTGTCGTTACATAAAAACCACGGCCTGAGCGACTCAAAGAATGGACTCCCTCCCCCCTCCCACCCCTTTTTGACCAATGTCAGCATTTGCAATTCAAGCTGAACAGAGGTATGAATCTATGCTTCCCACTGCTCTTCCTTTCCCACCCCAACACTTCCCCTGTTAGGAAGAGGCTGCCGCTCTGCAACCATCAACTCTGCCAACAACATCCCATTTTCAAAAAACCCACGCAGGGAACTATTATGTTAAAAGGTGACAGGGCAGCCACAGAAAATGAGATGTCAGTGTCCGGTTCCCCCTCCTCCTCCTCTGTAATAACTAGTTCCATTTACCCATGTCCAAATGTGGTGATGTGGGTTTTCCTGACCACACCCCACTTCGCTGGCAGCAGAGATTCGAAGCACATTCGAGGCTCATTTGAAGGACATGGTTCCCCACACCCAAATACCGGTAATCCTGGGAACTGCACTTTGTTAAGGATGCTGGGAATTGGAGCTGTGTGAGGAGGAAGCTACAGGCCCCAGGATTGTTTGGGGGGAGTCATGTGCCTTAGATGTGCTTCCATCAGCCCCGGCCAGCATCCTCCAAAGCAGCTGAAGGGCACCAGGTCAGGGAAGGCTGCACCAGGGGATCAACGGGGGCCTTTCTCCAGGTGCCCCTGCTCCCCAAGATTGTTGTTTCGTTGTTTAGTTGTGTCCGACTCGTCGTGACCCCAGGTGGAAAAGCCAATGTGGCGCCCTGCAGGTGTTATCAAACCGAGGCTCCCATCAGTCTCAGCTGGCATGGTCAATAATCAGGGATGATGGGAGTTGTAGTCCAACAACATCTGGAGTACCCTGTGTTGACTACAGAGTGCAGTACAGTGGTACCTCGGGTTAAGTACTTAATTCGTTTCAGAGATCCATTCTTATCCTGAAACTGTTCTCAACCTGAAGGACCACTTTAGCTAATGGGGCCTCCCACTGCTGCCGTGCGATTTCTGTTCTCATCCTGAAGCAAAGTTCTTAACCCGAGGTACTATTTCTGGGTTAGCGGAGTCTGTAACCTGAAGCGTCTGTAACCCGAGGTACCACTGCATGTTGCTCTTCCCTCCACCCCACTGATGATGCACATAGCTTTATCTTTGACGCCTCACTCTCTTTTGATCCCCCATATCTGGCCCAAAATCAAACAATGCACTTTACATTGCATGAATGGGATCCATCCTTTCTGTCTCTTGAGAAAAAGCTCTGCTTCCATGCTATAGTCACCTCTCACTTGGGCTACTGCAACGCAGCCTCCTCCTCTCTGGTCTCAGCTTGGCCCCCTGATGTCTACCCAGGCATTCCACTCTCTTCTTTCATTGCTCTGGTCAAATGAAGCTCCTCCTTAGAAACTGGCACCGTTTTCCAGGCTGCTCCTGGATCCAGCACCAACTCTTTGCCACACCTTTGAAAACCTCTACAATCCCACTGACATCACTCAATGGTTAGAAGGTGTAAGATTCTGCTGCGGCCGCTACCTGTTGCTTTTATTTCCTCGTCATTTTCAATCAGCCTGGCTGTTTTAGCAATGCTTTGTATTTTGAAAATTGCTGTTGGTTTTCAAAAAAAAAAAAAAGGAGAAAAAGTTAATTGTAAGCCACCTTGCAGATTGGTCTGTAAATTGAAGAGCAGCGTCGAAAGAGTTCCCATAAATACATAGCCGTCTTAATGAAAGATTCTGTTCTTTTCAGTATCCATCTCAAACCTTATAGGACTTTCACACAACACCCACCAGCTAAAGAGCAGTTGTTTGCCTCTATGCAGGTCCCTTTCTCTGAAAAAAATTGTTCACTTGAGACGTGGAGAGTTTTCATCCAAAACTGTAGCAATGAGCCATCTGCTGGCAGGCATCAGTTCAATGAGCCAGCAACTAATGTTATTGCAACAAGATTGACTAGCATTTCCCCAGACTTTTTAAACAAACAGCTGCATATAGAAGAAAATGTTCAACAAGGCTATGAATTCCACTTGGTTCACACTTTCTGGGAAATGCTGGTCAGGAATTACTACCGTATAATGGTGCCAAGGTATGCCACGTACATTTACAAAACACTTGGTGCAGGATTAAATTAGCCTAAACTCGGATCCAATTTGCACAGGCAGGAGATTCCAGAGCAGCCTTTGAGTGGCTACAGATATTACTTACTGGCTTGTCTTCAGGTGTGATGCCTCCATTGCGTGAGGGGAAATGAGGGGGCGCGCTCTCTGGCTTCCCCTCTGTTGCATCCCTGCTATCCAGTCCTGCCACCTACAGCTCAGTTGGTTAGAACGTGGTGCTGATAACGCCAAGACTGTGGGTTCCGATCCCCATATAGGACGACTGCATAGTTCTGCATTGCAGGGGGTTGGACTAGATGATCCTCAGGGTCCCTTCCAACTCTATGAGAGGGAATTCACTGGAGAGGGAAGGCTTGAAGCCTATCCCAGCTCCTTGCACAACCTGCAACCCTGGGGAGATCCCTGAGGGTTGTAAAACATGAGTCACAACTCATGTGAGAGCACTTCTGAACACATGGAAAACTGAGGGGGTCTGGTGACAGAGACCAGCCCCACACTTCCCCTCACACAACAGAGGCCACGCTCTCCACACGGCAGACGGGCAGACTTCAGGTTGGCCAGATGCATTTGGTTGTTGTTTTAAAACTAAAACTCCAAGATCTATCAAGCAGATTCAAGCTCAAAAGAGATACGGTTATAATTCATGAGTACCCAGGTGCCTCTCTGAGCCCATCCTGAGCTGCAGAGTTTGATTCCCGAACTGAACTGTCTGAGCTCTCCATTCTTGCACTCAAAAGCATCCCAGGAGGATAGCTTTTATAACGCTTTCATTTCAGCTTAATTTAGATGGTGATGATAGCTGAGTTGCTGCTAACAGAGAGTCAGAAACTCTTGCCGTTCTACTGCTAAGTAGCTAGGAATCTGCAGCTAGAACCCAATCTGCTTTCGGCCTATCCCTGCATTGCAGTGTGCCAACCACTGCTGAAATCAGCCAGAGATGCCTGGTTAAAGAGTCTCTCATACATAGGACTGAGGAAGAGGAGGAGGACTTTTCAGTAGAAACTTCCCTGAACAACAAACCTGGGAACAGTCCCAGATCTTCATAAGCCAAGCCAGTTTCTGATTTGATCCCAGAAAGTCCTGCTTTCCTTGGGACATATTTAGTTTCATTGGAGAAATGTTGGAGGGTATGGAGTTATGCAACCCCGAGTCAAGAAAGCAAGCAACTTATTCAACCTTTAGAAGACATCTGAAGGGAGCCCTGTACAGTAAAGGGAAGATTTTAAAAAAATGTTTTATTATGTTTTTATACATGATAGAAGCTGCCCAGAGTGGCTGGGGCAACCCAGTCAAATGGGAGGAGTATAAATCATCATCTTCATCATCTTACTATGGAATAGGACATCCTTATTTTCACTGGAGAAATGTTGGAGGGTATGCAAACCTGCTGCAAACCAGAAATGTAACTGGGGAATGCACCGGGAAATGTGGGATGACATCTGCTTGATGTAATATTGCATAATCTCTCCACAAACAAATCAAAATGAATGCTGGATCAACATGCCATCTGGAGCCACATTAAGGTAGAGGAAGCTGAGAGGTGGTGCCTGTTATATGTAGGAAGGCAGGCCTGTAGCAGGTTGGCTGCGGTCAGAGTGAGGTTGGTGGGGCCAAAGGAACAGCGATGTTGAGTTCTGGAATTCGCTGCTACAAGATGTAGTGATGGTCGCCAGCTTGGATGGCTCTGAATGAGATTTAGGCAAACTCCTAGGACAGCATTTCCCAAACTTGGGTCTCCAGCTATTTTTTCAGACTACAATACCCACCATCCCCATTGCCTGCTAGTGATGATGGGAGCTGTAGTGCAAAACCAGCTGCAGACCCATATTCGGGAAACACCGTCTTAGAGTTTGGGTGTTACTTGTAGAAATATGACAACCCTATCCTAAAGGATAGGGCTTTCAGTGGCTACTAGCATGATGGCTCTTTACTCCCTCCAGTGTAGGAGGTGTTGTGCCATTTAAGAACTAGTTACTGGGAATCACAAGTGGGAAAGAGAGCTGTTGCCTTCAGGTCCTGCTTATGAGCTTCCCATAGGCCACTGTGAGAAGAGGATACTAGAAAATGTGGGCCTGTGGTCTAATTCTTATTCTACATTATGATGCCATAGTGTGATTTTAGCAGCATTTGGGCGGGGAGGAGGAGGGCAGGGAAATGCCAGCCCCACCCCCATCAACATGCCAATGACTTAATCATTTGATTGCAAGAATCATTTGGCTGAGAAAATAATCATACTAGCATGCTGATTTAATAGCAACCTCAGAGATTCGCTAGTACTAATTTGTGATTATAGCTGCCTGATTTTGATGTATTACAGAGACATTCTGCTTTGTAAACATTCTGCTTACAGTGCAATGCTATGCGTTTCCACTCCATTTTAAGCCCCATTTAGTTCAATGGGACGCACCCAAGTAAGTGTATTTAGGACTGCAGCTGCAGGCTGGAATTCTATTTACATTTAGCAAGGGAGTTGGAGAGACCAAGCACTGTGTAATGCAACTCATTGTTCACATCGGATGTTTTAGACTACAGCTTCCATCGGCCACAGCCAGAACAACCATGATGGCTGTGCTGTAGCCATCATGGGAGTTGTAGTCCAAAAAGCTGGAAGGCACTACATTGGCCAAGACTTTATGGTTTGTGCCATACACAATTTGCTTGTCTTCACAGTGCTATAAGACTCTTTGCTGCATTGGGTACTACAGACTAACAGGGCTACCCCTCCAGCAGAGTTCAGATTGTCTTCTAGTGAACTCTTCTTGGAAGATTATCAAGGAGCTTAATGGTGTGTGTGTGGGTGTGTGTGTGTGTGTGTGGGTGTGTGTGTGTGTGTGTGTGTGTGTGAGAGAGAGAGAGAGAGAGAGAGAGAGAGAGAGATCTCACCCTTAACTGATATTCCCTTGCAATCCAGGGTTGCAGAGGTACCATACATTGGGTGTGTTCTGGGTTGCATTCTCTGTTATGTGGAGCAATGATCAGGCCCCCAGAGGCCAGGTGTGAGCTTTCAGAAATGCAAAAAATGGTGTGGAAATGGTTCCCTAATAGCAGAAATCTTGAAAGCCTTCAAGATTTAGAGTTTAGAGAGAACACTGTTTGTCCTGGGATAGCAGAAAAAAAAACTCCAGTCACAATGATAGTCAAAGCAGGCAATTTAAGAGCAGCCCACAAGGTGAAAATTGTTATGCTTCTCCGTCTGGCACGGACTGACACACAAAGGAAGTGAGAGCAGAAATTGGGGCTGAATGTGAAGAAACAACAGTGTAAGATTGACAGGACAGAAATCAAGAGGTGTGAGTTATAGCCCCCCCCCCCACCGCGTTGAAAATAATTCTAGGATGAATGTAAAACCAATTATGAAAAATGACAGTGTCAGTCAACACATTTGTTCTTGCGCAGCTATAAATAATTTAAGACCTATGGCGTGAGCATTGTCTTGGCCAGAAAAAACTGTGAGGGAACTTTCAGGAATGTCATGCCATGGGCAGACCTTCCTAGACTGCCCCAGTTCTGCTGGTGGGTAGGAGAATCATAGGTTTGGTTTATTTAAGTGTTTGTTTGCGCACTGATGGTGCCAAAAGAAGTAAACAGAGTGTAAGGGGACACATCTGTAAAAAACAGACGAGGAGCCTGTTGCTCTCTGGGTATCTGAGCTCTAATTCCTATCAGCCTTGACCAACAAGGCCAGCAGTCAGGGATGATGGAAGCTGAAAATCAATGACATCTGGCTCCCCATACTTAGCCTAAAATTTGACACAAGAGAAACGAAAGTCTGGCGGGGGTGGAGGCCAGGGGTGTAGCGTCAGGGGGCCACAGGGGTGGTTGCCCCAGGCACAAAATTGTTAGGGGGGGCAAAATTTCAACACCTCAGTACAGCTGCATGCTTCCGTCTCTGGTCTCCACTGAAAATGGCTTCTCCATGCAAACCAGGAAGTTGCCTTTCCGGACAATGGAATGACTTTTTCTTTTCTTATTTCTTTGGCTACGATCTCCTGGGTGACATGGACACCATTCGGCAGTTGAGTGCGCATGCATACTCCATCCGTTTCCCTCCCACCCACCTCTCCATGCAGTCCCGGGTTCTGGCAACCCACGCTACGCCACTGGTGGAGGCCATGGTAAGCAAGGAAATAATATCCCATTGTTTCCATTGCTGGTGCTCAGACTCAATAGCAGGCTTAGGCTACATACACATTCCCCTTTGCTCCAGTGAATCCCCACTGCTGGTGCTTGAAACTGAGCACATATGGCACTAGCCAGAATACATGTGCACCCTGCAGTTTCTTGAGAAATACTCCTCTTGGATGCGTTTCCCGTCAAAGTATGCTTGCATCCAGTTTGAAAGCATAAGCAGCAGTTAAGCTGAGGTGCGTACCTTCTGGGCATTCTTTGCACATGTGCAGGTGACTGCTTTGTGGAATAGGGGGTGGGGTTGCAGGTGTGGGGAAACAAATCAGGTAATGTGTCTCTCAGGTGATGCGCATCCCCACCACCTCTCAGGGGTGCACAGCGCTGCAAAGATGTGGCTTGAAATGCAGTGAGGTGGGAAAAGACCTTGATGAGTTTTAAGCTACGAATGTGTACATACAGCAGAGCATGGGAACAAGCAGCTGAGCCAAAGGCCTCAGAGAAAATGTGGGTCTTGAAGAGGACTCTTAAGGAAGTAAGAGAGGTGCCATCACAAAAGCTCTCCTGAGAGGCAGAGAGAGAAGGAAAGGGAAGGTTGAATTCCGTCTTGTGGTGACGTTGCTGCTGCTGCTGCTGTTTACGTTCTCCTGAGGTGCAGGTAAGCCTTCTCTCTTGGCAGGCTGTGATTGCGAAGCACGCCTCCTTTCAGATACACGTAGCAGGACTGCTTAGAACAATGACGCACAGCTCTACGTTCTGAATGGGGAAACCCATCAGAAACTAGGAAAGGTGACTCATTCTGCCCAACAACCCCCTCCTTTCCCCTTCAGCCGAGGACTGGTCTTCAGGTACGTGTGAGAGTGCACAACAAAAGCATTTTGGGAACAGAGAAAAGGAGCAGGTTTGGGGGGCAGTGAGAAAGATGCTGCAGTTTGAAACACACACACACACACACACACAGAGAGAGAGAGAGAGAGAGAGAGAGAGAGAGAGAGAGAGAAATAATGGTGCTTCTGTAGGGAATCCAATGTGGCCAGCTGCTTGCAGGAATGCTATTCCCCTTGTCTCTGCCTGTACTTTAGGACAATGACAGTATTGCTACTTACTTCACATTGGGAACGATGATAGCATCTCCTGGGGTGCTTTTTGCCATTCCCTTGCATGCCAAATGAGATTGTTTCCCCCCACCCCAGCCCCACACAATAAGCTAAGCAGAGAAAGAGGCAGGTTACATTAGCATGCACAGCTATGGTTTAAACTGCCACTTTGGTTTTGAGGAATTCCGAAATCCTTTTATTGTGACCAAGCAGAATGTTGCAAAGCAGCGAGCGAGCTTTTGAGTCCTCCAGAAGTCGGCAGCCGCATACACACAAACACCTTCAAAGCGCGTCGTTTCCCTCAAAAAAAATATGGGTCCTGCAGTTTGGCCCTCACAGAGTTCCCATTCCCAACAACTCCTAAGAAACTGCATGTCCCAGAATTCACTGAGGGAAAGGATGTGTTCCAAATGCACTTTAAAGGTTAATAGTTTATGCACAGCCTTCATCAGGTTGGATGTTAAGCAAAGCAGGAGGCGGGGGGAGGGGGAAGCTGGGCTGATATGAGAGCCGTAAGGTCTGCATTGGTCAACAGTGTTGTCTTCTGTCAGATTCACACCACACATTGAGAACACTTGTTGGTATCCATCTGTCTCGAGAGACAATGGAGTGTGCCTCTGGGGGCGAAGTCAAATTGCTGCGTTTGCAGCACTGAAGTGACCTCCCCAGGGTGCAAGCCTGAGCAATGTGTATGGAGGTCCTTGGCTGCCCAGATGACAAGACCCCCCTCTTGATCTCACTGACGAGGCCTGAAGGAAAGCAGAGCAATACGTTTGGCAGCAGCTTGGCTGCAGGAGTTGCCGGAAGGAGGCCTACAAGGCACCATCCAACCGTCTTCAGGACTCCACTCTGGATTTGTGTAGGGTTTCACTCCTTAGCCTTCTCTCCTCTCGAAGATATCCTGCAAGGAAGCAGAGGTTTAGAATCAGAGCTCTCCTTCTCCTAGATGGGCTACCTTCCCATGTGGTTGAGCCCCATCTGCCCCTCAACTTCCCTCTACAGCACATGCAGAAACCGCCTTCTTGACCATTGGAGTCACTATTGGTCTTGTCCACTCAATCCACCAGAGCCTGTTTTTGCATGCAGGGAAAGTCCCTAACTCATTGAGAATTTGAGACCCTTTGGCTACCCCTCACCTGGTTTAGCCAGCTAGTTAAAGCTATTTCCCAGAGTGTGGCCGCTGTCGCATGCTGACAGTTTCTAGGAGCTGCAGGTGGGATATGAGTATGGGGGGGGACCAAAGGTGGACAAACTACCCCCAAAAGAGCATTGTACCCCTCCACTAATACCCTATGCAGTGGTACCTCGGGTTAAGAACTTAATTCGTTCTGGAGGTCTGTTCTTAACCTGAAACTGTTCTTAACCTGAAGCACCACTTTAGCTAATGGGGCCTCCCGGTGCTGCCACGCCGCCAGAGAACGATTTCTGTTCTCATCCTGAAGCAAAGTTCTTAACCCGAGGTACTATTTCTGGGTTAGTGGAGTCTGTAACCTGAAGCGTCTGTAACCTGAGGTACCACTGTGCACCCCATTTCAACCACCTTAAACAGTCCTGGCTTCCCCCAAAGAGTTCTGGGAGCTGTCGTTTAAGGGTGCTGAGACTCGTTATGACAACCTCTATTTCTCTCACAGAGCTACAATTTGAGTGATTTAACAATCAAGCCTTCTTCAAAGGGAGCTCTTGGCCATTGTATGGGAATGGGAATGTGGCCGTCTAAGAGTTGTGTCTATGTTGGGGGCTGTTATGAAGAGAACCCATACTTCACTGTTTACCATCACAGCACGGATCGGGCCCGTGCAGTTGGTATGCCCCAGAAGCAAGCCCCCATAGTTAGATTAACCTGCAAGCAATGAGGCAAAGGGGCCGAGAAAGTTACCTGCCTCCGTTTGAGATCATCTCCCAAACATGAGGCACTTACGGCAAGACTTGGACCCTCCGCTGGAATGGAAAAGCCCATCTGGGACCAGAGAAGGTGATGTGTGCCTGTCCCCACCCCACGGAAAGGTGTGCTTTTGGAACTGAGGTATGAAGCAGATTTGGAGGCAGTGGGAGAGAGAAATTACGTTGCTTGGGGCACAGAGAGAAAGACAGGGAAAGGCAGAGGAAAATCTGGCTGGTGGTTCTAAGCTGAAAGCATCTGGGGATCTTTCTGTGGGATCTAATGCAGGGCAATAGATTTGCTCTCGAGGTGAAAGGCTGCAGCTCAGTGGCTGAGCATCGCTTTCTGTGCAGAAGGTCCCAGCTTCAATCCCTGGCATCTTCAAGCAGGGCTGGGAATGTCCCTCGTCTGAAACTCTTGAGAGCTGCTGCCAGTCGGTGTTGGCTGTATTGAGCTAGATAGACCGATGCTCTGACTTGGTATAAGACAGCTCTTTCTATTCCTAGGATATTATAATGCTGCTTGCCTCCCTAACGTTCTTCCTTGGCTTGTCCATTTATTCTTGCCCATGCAAGTCGGCAGGTAAAACAAATGTGACCAAAAATGCCCTACACCTCCAGAGGGATCTCTGCTGCAAAAGGGAAGTCCATTTCAGCCAATTGCCACCATTTGGGAGCCCTGAGAGGGTGTGGCCCTTGAGCTGGGAATGCTTCTTCTGGATCCCAGGAGAAAAAGCTGCAAATATGACTCAGGTCTACCTGAATAGGGCTAACAGTGAAATGGCCAAGGGAAATGGGCAGACGATGTCCATTTTGGAGCAAGAGGAACCTGATGGAGAGTGGGCTTGTTTTGATTTCCCTCGTTGCTCAGTGTGCATGGCCTCTAACCTCTCTTCCACTCTTTGCCAGTCTGTTCCTGCCAGTCCAGTAATTACTGGGCCAGGTGTTTGCCTGTGTGCCTCTGCCAGGTGTTGTTGTAACCATGGCACTGGGGAGAGGCACAACCTTCCCCCCTCCACTGATAAGAGCAGCTTCCAGTTTTTCCTCTCAGTGAAGTCAGTTGGTGGGAAAAGATTCCAAGGAGCAGAGGCTTAAGGGAGGGGGAAGGAGAGAGAGAGAGAGAGAGAGAGAGAGAGAGAGAGAGAGAGAGAGAGCGCAAATTCAGGCACAGAGCAAAGCCAGTTAGCAGCATCTGCTTCGGTCACCAGCTGGATTGCAAACAGCCCTCCAATTTCCACCTGCTGCAGAGCAGATAATTCTGGAGCTGTTCATCAGAAGGAGCTGGGATAACTAGAGAGGACCTACACCCAAACCATTGCAAAAGAAACTTGACGCCAACAAGTCTTTTGGTACATTTTCCAAAAAGGCATCCTTGAAGTGTATGTGTGATCTCAAGGAGGAAAAAACCAAATAAGGGCAAACTGAATATTTGCAAAGTCTCTGCGCGTTTGCTTCGCTGAAAATCCTGCAGTGAGATCTTCAACCAGCGACTGTTTGCAGAGTGCCTGATCTTGAAAACTGCTTCCATCGTACTGGAACAGAAGCAGAGAGGCAGATACCCCTGGAGAAACAGGGGCATTATAGAAAGCAGCAGCATCTTTGACAAAGCAACGTAAGCTCTCCAAACTGCAGGGCCACTGATTTAAGTGCAAGCAGCCGATTCTCAGGCCAGAATACTCTTCCCTTGAAATAGCATGACTGACTTATTACTGTGTGCGAGAGAGAAAGACTAAGCCCAGAGCAAGGAACGTCGCAGAGCGAGACTGATTTGAATACTCTGGTCCACTGTCAAAAACTCAACCCCCCACAGATATAGTTGGAGAATAAGCTGGAGACCCACAGCATCATGGAAGATGAGGAAGGTAAGGACCTTAGATTCTTTATTTGGAAGAAAAATAAAATAAAACTTGGTTTGCTTAAGAACTGCTCTCCAAAGTTGATTTTTTAAAACAATTAAGTAGATTTTTCTCATGCTGCTAATCCAGTCTCTGTGTAATTAAGTAGTTACGTGTGATCACCTAGCAATCAAGAAGAACTTTTTGATTTGTTTGTTGCTGTTTCCCCTGTGCAAAACATGCTTTATTTTGAATGACCTAAACAGCTAGTGAAGGGATGTGTAAGGGGGGGGTGAGGCACCTGTTGTTTCTGTAACCAGTGCTTTGTAAATGCTGTTTTACATATCAAAGCAACTGTACAATGCCCCCTGTAGCTAAGTGCTGATTTGAAAACTTCATTTCTTAGTTGGCGCTGATCCGTGCTTCCAGGGAGTCTCCAAGAGCTTCTTTTTTGTTTTATAAGCTCCAGAATCGAGGAGTCCCATCTCAGTATTTGCTGTAACCCATGCAAGCTACGTAGGTCAGATTTGTGAAGTACTTCAGACCACCCTAAAATCTCCTGGGTCCACACAGCTGATGGGGACCAGTGGAGTCCACGTGGCTGCCGGCATTCACCACGGAGAAGTCTTGGGAGGAAAAGAGCCTGCTCGTATGAAACCCTTCTTCCATGGTTGCATGCCAAACCAGGAACAGGGGGGAACCTGTTGTCTGCACAAGGATGGATGTCATGGGATGGATGCAATGTCTGCTTCCAGACCCCATAACTGGATTGATTAGCCACTGTTGATCTGGCCAGCAGGCTCTGTTTGTGCCAGGGAGCAATGTGTCTCAGCCTACTATTCATTTTCTCTTTAGGGAGGAAAATGTCCTCTCTTTTCCCCCTCACTCTTCCCTCAGAACACCCTGCTGTTGCGTCCATCCGCTAGTACCAAAATGGCTTCCGATTTCCCCAGATCTTGGCACACAAAGTACCTTCACAATTCTTCAAGGATGGGGACACCTGCTGCCCTCCGCCTGTTGCTGGACTCCGGCTTCCCTCAGCCCCAGTCAGCACGGTGAAGCAGTCAATCTTATATGCTGACAGAGCAGAAGATTTTCAAATTACGTAATGGGGCTGGTAGTTCAGGAGATGGCTTCCTAACTTCGAATGGGAAGGGACATGATGTAGGTGTTATACGGCCAGCAAGACTGACCTAAGACATTTTGCTGCTTCAGGTGGAACAATAAATAGCTCCCACATCTCCTCTAGTCACGATGCACAGCAGCACCCAAGATTAGCCAAGTCCTTTTCGCACCTGAAGCAGAAGATTTTTCCCCAGGAAGAAGCTGGCCAGGTGTCAGAAACTAAGGAGACCCTCACTGACAGCAACCACAGGAGTCTACCTTGGGCACCTTAAATGCTCACAAATTGTTTGTGGCATATGCTTTCATGCACTAGAGGCTACTTCACTGTGACTTTTAAATAGGAGGTCAACTAGAAATAAACAGCCAAAGACAAGTTGTTATTGTTGTTCTGTTGTAAAATGCAGTCACTTCTTACTTCACCGAGGGCCTTTCAAAATAATGAAAAGATGTGTTTATTTCATATACATAGCTTTGCTGGTCAATGTTTGCCTGCTGAAGAGGCACTTATTTCACCAGGCCTTTATCACCTGAGTTGTATGTTTTTTGGATCTACCCTATTCTTGTGGATGTGGTTTGTTTCAGACTGTTTTAATATTGAATTAGAAATTGTTGTAATCCTCTCACGGACCATTTGATGCAGGGCAGATAATAACAGTAGTCGTAGTAGCAGCAGCAGTAGTAGTAGTAGTAATAGCTATAACAAGTTTTCTGTCTATAAAACAAAAGCAAAACAAAGCTATGTGCTTTGGACCTAGAGAGGGTTAGCAGAGCTGTCATTATTGCCACATGAGGTTGTTGCCCTGCACATTCCTGCCACATTCACACCATACATTTAAAGCACTATAAACAGTTGTTGTGTGCCCCCCCCAAAGTATTCTGGGAGGTGTAGTTTGTTAAGGGTGCTGAGAGTTGTTAGGAGGTCCCTATTCCCTTCACAGAGCTACAATTTGCAGAGTGCTTTAACAATCTCTCTTCACAGGGAACTTCAGGAATTGTAGCTCTCGGCACCCTTAACAAACCACAGCTCCCAGAATTCCTGGGGGGGGGGGTAACCACGACTTTTTAAAGTGGCATCATAGTTCTTTATGGTGTGAAGATGATCTTGGAGTTAGTTGCCTTCCTTAGAGTTTTTCAGGTCGGAGCCCATTCCCCTTTGGACTATGGTTGTTGGTTCTATTTTCACATGCCTCCCAAAAACAGAAGATCCTTTGGGGAAAGGCTGTAGCTCAGAAGTAGAGCATCACCAGAAGGTCCCAGGTTCAATCCCCAACATCTCCAGATAGGGCTGAGGACTTCCCCAGCCTGAAACCCTGAGGAACCATTGCCATTCAGTGGTGACCATAGAGGGATCAGTAGTGGATTCTCATGTTCCATGTGAGTTCTGAAGACTTTGTGTCGAGATCGCTTATTGCCTTGAAGTGAAGAGGAGCTAAAATAACTGAACTAATTTGCAGGGAAGCAAGATGAAGGGAGAACAACGTCTCAGTAGGTGCAGGGGGAGAACTATATTATTTCAGTTATTCCAAATAGATAAGCTCCCTGTAAACCTCAATAGGTATGTGTTTTGTGTGCCACCACAAGCTTAGCTTTGTTTTCAGTTGCTGTTTTTAACATTTAATGGTGTTGTTGTGATTTAAGCATATTTTTATAACTAGATTTGAAGTAGTTTTCTGTAGGTTTAATGCAGGCCACTTCGAGTACACTTGTTAAAGTGTTTAGATATACATGAATACTTACAAGAGCATATTTTCACAAACCAATGAATTGCAAGTTTATCTTTCATTTCTTTGGGTTTCCCCCACCCATCCACCCAGGTGACACATCCTGCCCTACCAACAGCAGCCCATCCTTCACCAGGAATGAAAGCCACAGCCAGATCTATAGGGGGAACTATACCTTCTCCTCCTACTATCAGCACTCCTCTCCAGTGGCCGCCATGTTTATTGTTGCCTACGTCTGTATCTTCTTCGTGTGCATGGTCGGCAACATGCTGGTGTGCTTCATAGTGCTGAAGAACCGGCAGATGAGAACAGTCACCAACATATTCATCCTCAACCTGGCTATCAGTGATGTCTTGGTGGGGATCTTCTGCATGCCAACCACCCTGGTGGACAACCTGATTACAGGTGAGTGAAAGAACAAAGTGCAAACACATTGGAACATAAGAAGAGAGCCCTGTTGGGTCACTCCAAAGGCCTATGCTGACCTGCATGCTTTTCCACAGCGGTCAGCCAGGTGCGTATGAGAAGCATTTGGGTGTTTAGAGGCATATGGTCTCTGATACAGAAGGTAATACTAACAAATGAAATGCTAACAAGTCTCCAATGCCATTAGGACTGTTTGATAAGCTTACAATGGTACCTTGGGTTAAGAACTTAATTCGTTCTGGAAATCCGTTCTTAACCTGAAACTGTTCTTAACCTGAGGTACCACTTTAGCTAATGGGGCCTTCCGCTGCCGCCGCACGATTTCTGTTCTCATCCTGAGGTAAAGTTTCTTAACCCAAGGTACTATTTCTGGGTTAGCAGAGTCTGTAACCTGAAGCGTCTGTAACCTGAGATACCACTATCTTTATAAATGTTGGGGCCTTGCTGGTTTTGGAACCCGTTTAGTGTCTCCAATAGGACTACCTTAAAATGACAGAATATGCAATTGTGCAGATGTTTCCTAGAATGCAATTATTTTCTTCAGGCAGACTTTCCCCATTTTGAAGTCTATCTTTTTTCTTTTGTGAGCTAAGGCAGCTGGTGTTCCTGTGACAAATACTGGTGGCAGAGTGACAGATATTGTATTCACAGATTAACTTCATTGGGAGACAGAATGAGAAGTATTGAGATTTATGAGGTTTGTTTTTTTCCATTCACGCACAGAACAACTTGGTTTTGTTATTGGGGGGAAAAGGGCTACAGTCTCCAATAATAATTTCTGC
The DNA here is from genome assembly GCF_964188315.1 of Podarcis muralis. Lineage (NCBI taxonomy): Eukaryota > Metazoa > Chordata > Lepidosauria > Squamata > Lacertidae > Podarcis > Podarcis muralis. The sequence continues at coordinate 68,801,494 of NC_135660.1, read as the reverse complement.
TATGATTCTCCCCAAGGAGGGATTATCCTCTTCAGTTCTTTAACATGTGCAACATGTTTGCGCAACCAAATGGTGGTACTCATGCCCTGCAAATTGTGTTGAGGTTAAGGATGCTGAAAAATCCCAATTGCAGAAACTGCTGGTGTTTGCTTATTTGTACCATGTCCAGAATGAAATCAGTCAAGTGAATATGGTCAGTATTCACTGTTGTTGTTTGCAGTCGACAAATAATATATGATCGATGAGACACACACCCCTTGGATTTTGCACTTCATTTCCTTTGCATTAAAATAAATGGTGTGGAGTAACTTAATGATAACCTAATTCATTACACATAATTTCACCATAGTAGACAGGAAGAAGGATAGCTTAATATTAGTCAGAAGCCAAACTGCAGTGGAATGGAAACAGCGCTGCAGCAACAAATTCAAGGCAGAACATAAATCAATGCCCTTTTACACCCATAACTGAAGCACCTAGTTCTGGGACTTCACAGATTTCATGACATTCCTAATCCTGACAGCTTTATGTCTCTGTGCTCTCTGTAGTCAGAGGGGAAGAGAGTGGAAATAGTGGAGCAAAGAGCTGGGAAAGTACTACTTAACTAGCAAAGGTGGCTGACAGAGAGTCTCTGAACAAGAATGGCTTGCAACCGTTGGCTCTTGCAAAATAAGGAGAGTATCAGCAACTCTATTATTTAATTGTGTTTTATGAAAGCACAATTTCCAGTTTTGTTCTGCCCCATCTCTGGCCAAGGCTTTCTCTGTTCGCTGAATGGTAGGCATGCCCAGTCCAAGAATTCTGCAAATTTTCTCCAGTGTTCCTCAAGACCATAATTTGTGAGAAAAGATAATGCTTCTCAGTGCTCATCCAAGTGATTCAGATGCCTGAATGATGAGTTCCAGTCAAATGCCATATAGACACCCAAAGACTGCAGCATGAGCTATGCCCCCAAAGTCCTTTCGCTTTCCAGAGCCACTTTTCCTAATTCACACCCAATGGGGATAGGGCATAAGGTGTCTGCCTTTGGCAGAGCAGCAACTGGTTCATTTGGAGCCAGAGATTTGGCAACCATAATGGCACCCTGAACTACACCACCACAACCACTCTATTTCTCTTCCTGACTTGTTGACCCATTGTATCCCTTCCAACCCTCCAACTCTATGATTCTATGATCCCCAGACCTATGGATTATAGCATTACCCCAACAGAGTCTGTTCTGCCTGCTATCCAACAATTCTGGGAGTGAAATTCCTGTACTTGAAAGCATCTCTCAGGGTTGGCCAACCTATGAAGCCAGGTGAGGCATCTGCCTCAGGCGGCAAGATCCCCAGGGGCAGCAAATCCCAACACTGATTGTTCTTCCCCACTTGTTCCTCGTGTTGATCTCTCTTCACCCCTTCTTCCCTGGTGGGAGGACTCCCATCATTTGGGGATTTGCCTCAGGTGCCCAAATACCTTGGGCCAGCCCTAGCATCTCTAAACAGTAAATCTGGTTTTCTGGGTCGTATCAAAGTCTAAGATAGCAAGGATGTTCAGCGGCTGATTGTTAATCCAGATGAGAGGCTGGAAATTCACATTCTGCAAGCATTAGCATCTTTGTAACAGCCGGGGGGGACATGGCATGGCAGGGTGGAGAAAAACAAAATCTAAAAGAGCACGAGTAATGTCTGCCTCTTTCAAGAAACAATAGCTCAAGGATTTGAATGTCAGGGGACATAATTGAACTTCTGCCAGCCATTCTTTCCTTCTTCCAGCAACATGCACATTCATTTCAGTGGAGAGCAACATCTTTTAC